>NC_051065.1:116281185-116593404 GCF_004664715.2 Peromyscus leucopus | reverse complement strand
CGATGAAACATTCCCTCCAGAAACAAGGAGGAGGCTCCTGGGACTCAGAGGCAAGCAAAAGGCCACATCTCTGGGAAAGTGAAAACTTGGACGATTTCCAAAGGCCCCTCCCAGCTTTATGGAAGGAGTACGCAGCTGCCGCCGGCCGGCCGAGCTGACTGACCAGCGGGGCTGCCAAGAGGAGGTGCTTGGACTGTTGAGCCACGGGCAAGGCGTGCTGAGCTCCAGGGCTGCAGACTCTGTGAGGCTGCACCTGTGTTGGGGGTGACTTCCGGTGCCGCAGCAGCTCACCCCTGCTCCTGTGAGTAGCCCCTCGTCCATAGCCCTGTTGGTAACCCCAATAAAAACTCGTTGGTTTACCAGGTTGGACATTGGTGGAGTCATTACTTTGGTCTGTCGTGGGTTCCCATTTGAGGATGAGGAGCCTGTGTGTGTGATGTCTTCCCAGGAATAGTCTGTCACACACCAGTGACACACACCTGTGATCCAGTACTTGAAGGCTGGAGGAAGGAAGAGCAGAGAGAAGTTCAGAGTAGTCTGTCCTTGATCACATGTTCAGTTTGAGACCAGCATTGGCTACATGAAGCCATGTCTCTTTGAGGACAAGCTGTGGGTCAGGGACGTTGGTTCCTTTAGAGACCAGAGGCTAAGGTTCAGCAGCCATGACAGTCCAGGCCACTGGAGCATCAGGGTCTGAGGAGGTTAAGACTACAGGAGGATCACCACCAATTTAATACCAGCCTTGGCTATGTTCAAAGTTTGAGGCTAAACTGGGCTGAATTAGGTCCTGTCTTCATATACTACAACACAACACAATGTTCCCCAGGTTCTGGTTCATGCAGAGAGGGTGGAGAGGAAAGCAGTCAGCCCCACCCACACATAGTCAGCCCAGCTCCACACAGTCAGCCCATCTCCACACAGTCAGCTCCACACAGTCAGCCCATCTCCACACAGTCAGCTCCACACAGTCAGCCCATCTCCACACAGTCAGCCCATCCCTACACAGTCAGCTCCACACAGTCAGCTCCACACAGTCAGCCCATCCCCACACAGTCAGCCCAGCTCCACACAGTCAGCCCATCCCTACACAGTCAGCTCTACACAGTCAGCTCCACACAGTCAGCCCATCCTCACACAGTCAGCCCATCCTCACACGGTCAGCTCCACACAGTCAGCCCATCCTCACACAGTCAGCCCATCCTCACACGGTCAGCTCCACACAGTCAGCCCATCCTCACACGGTCAGCCCATCCTCACACGGTCAGCTCCACACAGCCATCTCCACACAGTCAGCTCATCTCCACACAGTCAGCTCATCTCCACATAGTCAGCCCATCTCCACACAGTCAGCCCATCTCCACACAGTCAGCCCAGCTCCAGCACCCTTTTAGCTCAGTGGTTGTGGGAACAACCAGTGCCCTTAGCCTTGACTTCTCACCTATAAAAGGAGATGGTGACTCCTACTCTCTCACCTGCCAAGGTTGCACAGAATAAAACAGAAGATGTGAGAGCTTCCTGTCCCTCCCCCATAAAATCACATCCAAGATGGGCCGGCACCCTTGCCTCAAGTACAGTGAGCATCCCTGTGAGGAGGACACGGCAGCATCTCATTGTTTAAACTAAGCTCCTCACAGCCTTGGCAGAAAATCAAAATGGAATCACTTGTGCTAAACATCACCAAGCTAAAACTAAAGCTGTTTAATTCGGCCTTCCAAGAAACCAAGACTAAAGAAATAACAGATGAACTTCCCCAACAGGCCTGGGACCTAATCCTCGGAGGATGCTTACCTCAAATCACAGATCAGTTGCTTTCTGCTCTCTGTCTCCTAGTCTTGCAGAGGAAACAACCATTTGTTCCTTGTTTTGGCTTTTCTCAGCCTGTCTACAAATCCAGACACGTGTGCCTATCCAAGTACTCCCGCCTTATGGAAAGAAGTGCCCTATTCCAGAATTGAAAATAAAGCCAATTAAGACTTCCTTAATTCGGGGGAGGAGGCTTAGAGACAGGTGCTCATACCATAGCCTAGGCTGACCTTGAACTCCCAGAGATCATAGCCTCTCAAGAGCTGGGGTCACAGGCTAGAGACACCACAAACAAGAGATTTAAGTTGTTAATTTGTATCCCACATCTCTCATGTCCTTGGTTTGGACATTCTGATCAGGTTTATTTCTCCATGTCTGCCTCCTTGGACTCTTTTTTTTTTTAAACATCAGGGCACCAACAAACATTATAGGATACTTTTTTTTTTTCTAATTACAATGAGAGAAAATGAATCTTTTTTTGGGGGGGGGGGGTTCAAGACAGGGTTTCTCTGTGTAGCTTTGGTGCCTGTCCTGGATCTTACTCTGTAGACCAGGCTGGCCTCAAACTCACAGAGATTTGTCTGCCTCTGCCTCTTGAGTGCTGGGATTAAAGGCGTGCGCCGCCACCGCCCTAGGATACTTTTTAAAAAATTATTTATTTTTATTTTATGTGCATTGGGGTTTTGTCATGGGTGTTGGGTCCCCTGGAACTGGAGTTACAGTTGTGAGCTGCCATGTGGATGCTGGGAATTGAACCTGGGTCCTCTGGAGGAACAGTCTGTAACAGAATATTATTTTAACTGTGCAAAGATATGTTACCTTTGTTAATGCTGCAGAATATTACTTTACAAGAATTGTACTTGTTTCACCTTGGCCTGCCTACGGCACCTGATTGGTCTAGTAAAAAGCTGAACAGCCAATAGCTAGGCAGGAGAGGGATGGGTGGGGCTGGCGGGCAGAGAGAATAAGGAGGAGGAGGAATCTAGGCTGGAGAGAAGGAAGGAGAGGAGGAGGAGGAGGAGAGAGTGAGGGCCAGCAGTCCGGAGCAGCAGCCAAAGGAACACATACAGAAGGAAAGAAAGGTAAGAAGCCCCGAGGCCAAAGGTAGATCAGGAGAAACAGGTTAATTTAGAAGAGCTAGCCAGAAACGAGCTGAGCTAAGGCCAGCATTTATAACTAATATGTTTCCAAGTCATAACATGGGACCCGGGTGGTGGCCCAAAAGAAAAAGCCTGATAGAGCAGTCATTGCTCTTAACCCCCGAGCCGCCTCTCCAGCCCTCTGCTTGGGCTCTCAGGGTTTGTGTGATTCAGTCTCTCCTCTCCCCAAAGTTCCAACAAGCCAGGGCTGTGTGTGGAATGGGTTTTGCTGAGGGGTCTGGACAGCAGTCCACAATGGCACACCACAGCCAACACCCTAAAACAGAGAGCAAGCAGCTCCTACGCCCCTCCGATCTCCAGGGACCGCTAACGGCCTCCAAGCAGGGCTCCAGGCAGATGCCATCCTGCCCCTCTCCCACCATCCTGCCCATCCTTTGCCGCCCCCACCCCAGCATCCTGTCTCTCTCCTGCCATCTTGGCCCCACATCTTGCCCCTCCCCCTCCATCTGGCCACTTTTCATCTTACTGTTCTTCCTCAGGCTCCCCAGCTATGAGCCCTGAAGTTACGTGTGCCTTCCCTGGGAGAGTTCTTAGGCTAGCTTTTTCTCACTCCATCCTACTCAGCCTTGGCTAGAGGGATAGCTTTCCGCAGCCTACACATCTCATTAAGAGGTATTGCTAAACAAAAAAACACTGGTCTCCCGGAAAAGGAACTCCACCCCAGTGTGTGTGTGTGTTTGTGTTTTCTTCTCCCTGGTCCATAATTACACGGGCTGGTGAGCACACAGGCCCTGAGAGAAAGCATTCCTCATGGAAATTGTGGATTCTCCCCTTGTTGGTACTTGCCCCTGGCAGCTCATCCCTGCTTTGCTACACCAGTGTGACCCACCTGCATCAGCTGGGATTTGGGGCCAGCCATGGACCACTGCATCTTTAGGAGCCGGGGCCAGCCGTGGACCACTGCATCTTCTTTACAACCCCTCCAGGGCCTGGCCTGGCCTCGCTAAATCTGTTTCCTAGTTCTAAAATGGAGATAATACCTCACTGGGAGGCTGTGAAAACAAGGGATAATGTATGTGAGCAGCAAGCACAGCGTCTGGAAGGAAGAGCCTTCCAGAAAGGCTAGCTAATATTATTATTAGCTGTTGAGCAGTAATGGCTCTCTGCCTGCCTTGGGGATTGTTATTCCACTCCAAACAGAATCTCTCGGGGTGCTGGGTCCTTCCAGGTGCTGTGATTGCTGGGCGCTGGGGCTGGAAGTGGGGGATGAGCAGGCCTGGAGGGTGGAGGATTGCAAAATGGGGGAAGGAAGGGAGCAGTCTGGTATTTAGACTTTGGAAACTCAGGTCTGCATGTCCAGGGCTTGCTATGAAAGATACATAGTCAGTGGATCAAGGCAGTGTGTCTTCTCAGAGTGGCATGTTTACTCCTGGCAAATAATTGAAAACATCACCTGCATGTTAAAATGGATATGGGGCCGGTATGTGCCGTATGGTTCTGTTTATACCCTGTTCCAGAACAGAGAAAACTGAAGGAGGGTGATGGGAAGCCGAATGGTGGTTGTTTGCAGCAGGGGGAGGGGATTGACGAGGCCGAGCCCTGCACTTCTTCCTGAGGGGTGGGAATAGTCTTGATGAGGGTGGGAGTGGTGTTCGTCAAAGCTCAGTGAGCTGTGTACCATCATGAATTCATCAAACATAATTCATTTTAAGGCATTTGCAAAAAGAAGTTGGAAACAGAGGGGAAAGACCACAGCCTCTCCTCCGTTCACACAGTCCAGGAATTAACCAGACACCCAACAGTGACGGCCCCCTCTGCACTAAGCCCTGCCCTTAGCCTGTCATCTCGGACTTGGAAGCAGAGGAGAAAGTACCCAAGCCAGTGGAGACACAATATGGACTTGGGTGGGGGCGGAACTCCAAGGGGCCTAGAGGCATAATAGCTAAGCTACCTGACTCTGGTCCCCCAAGTCATCACATGCCTCGTCTCTTTTCTATGGCACCTCTGTGTCCCACCCAGACCACTGCAGCCCGGAGCTGCTGCCACTGCTGCCCAGAGGGCAGTAGCCCACACTGGCTTGTGCAGGCGAGTGCACACTGTCAGCTCCGTATAGACTTGGGCACTTCTTGGCAGGGCAAAGATTTCTTTGGGTGCAGTCTCTCCTGTTTTTCCTCTCTGGGCTCCTGACCCTGCCTCATCATTCCATCAATTTGTCCTGCTGCGTTGCCTTCCAAGCTGCACCTTGTTGCGGAGGGCAGTAGTGTACTTCCTGCCATCCCTTCCCTGTTCCCTAGTCTGTTCCTGTCTCCTGGACACCCTAGGGAACCATGCTTCCATAAGAAAGTCCAGAAGCCGCTCAGGCCCGGTCTTTCTTCCCTTGGGATCTCGACCTGACAAAATGCAAATGTTCCCTTTAGCCACCCCCGACCCCTCATGCTTTACCCCCACCTCCCACACTTCACCCCTACCCCCCACGCTTCACCCCCACCCCCACGCTTCACCCCCACCCCCAACACTTTACCCTCACTCCCCACGCTTCACCCCCACAGTGTCTTGTTATGTTGATGGCCTGGAACTCTCCATGTAGCAAAGCCCAGGATAGTCTTGAATTTATAGCAGTCCTCCTGCTCAGCCTTTTAAACTGTGGGATTACAGACATGAGCCATCAGCCCTGGCTTCCTTTAAATCTCTGTTTCCTGGGAGCTGGACAGTTGGCTAAGTGGTTAAGACTACTAGCTGCTTTTCCAGAGGACCCATGTAGCTCCAATGTTAAAAGGTCTTTTAATAAAAAAAACCTGGGGCCAGATATTGGGGTAAATGATGAAAGATCAGAGAGACAAAGGAACAAGCCACTGCCACGTCTTACCTCTAGGACTCCTCAGCCTTATATACCTGTCTCCTCACGCCTTATATACCTTTCTCCGCCCAGGCATCATTTCCTTCCTAGTGCTGGCATTGATGGCTTGTGTGCTTCCCAAATACTAGGATTAAAGGTGTGAGATCTCAAGTACTGGGATTAAAGGTGTGTGCCACCACTGCCTGGCTTCTGAGTTTAATCTAGTGGCTTGTTCTGTCCTCTGATCTTCAGGCAAATTTTATTAGGGTATGCAATATATCACCACACTTCCCCTTTTTGTATAAAATAATAAGAGACCATTATAACTAATATAAGAAAAAGTATATACAATAAGTACAATAAGTATATACAATCTATACAGTCAAGAATTACATTAACAATGTCCGGTCCATAAACATTTGGCAAATTCAGAGAAAATACTCCATTATTTATCCTATTTTGGTGAGTCCAAAATGATGTACCTAATTCACTTTCTATCCTAACTTGTATTAGTTATTTTTGATGTCTTTCAAACTTATACACTTTACACCTCTTTAGTGAGTTTCTTTTCTGAATTTGTTAACAAGGAAAACTATAACTATCTAGTCTTCAACTCCCTCAGAGAACTGAGAAGGAAATAATATTAACTGGCTGCCTGGACAGTCACCCAAGATTCCTCTGCAATGTTGGGGCATCCATCTTTCAGAGAACAGAACAAGCCACTATATTAAACATAGAGGCCAGGCAGTGATGGCACACACCTTTAATCCTAGCACTCGGGAGGCAGAGATCTGTCTGGATCTCTGTGAGTTCAAAGCCACCCTGGACAACATGAGAATGACTCAGTCTAGGAGAGAAACAGAGCCAGGCAGTGGTGGCACACACCTTTAATCCCAATACTTGGGAGTCACATGCCTTTAATCCCAGCACTTGAGATCTCATGCCTTTGCTTGGGAAGCACACACCCCTTTAATCCCAGCACTAAGAAGGAAGTGATGGCTGGGTGGAGAAAGGTATACAAGGTACGAGGAGACAGGAACTGAGGCCTTTTCAGGCTGAGGAGTCCTAGAGTTAAGACGTGGCAGTGACTTGTTCCTTTGTCTCTCTGATCTTTCAGCATATGCCCCAATATCTGGTTCCAGGTTCTTTATTAAAAGACCTATTAGATTTCGTGTTACGGACACAGGCCAATTGGTTTCAATTCCCAGCACCCTTGTGGTGACTCCCAGCAGTCTGTAACTCCAGTTCCAGGGCATCTGACACCCTCTTCTGGCCTCCACAGGCACCACACACTCACATGTACAGACATACATGCAGGCAAAATGCCCGTACATACAAAATAATAATAATAATAATAATAATAATAATAATAATAATAATAATAATAATAACAAAATTTTTAAATTAATTAGATCTTTGCTTCCCACCTCAAGATTAGCTCAGAATGATCAGCAGCCCTGTGTTGTGTGTGTGTGTGCGCGCGCGCGCGTGTGCATGTGCATGTGTGTACCTGTGTGTGTGTGTGTGTATGTGAGGAGGGGAGGGGAGGGAGGAGGGAGGGAGAGTATGTATGCTCTTTCAGGGGAAATGTCATACCACCAGCAGCGGAAAAACCCCAGTAGGGTGGGTTATTTGAACACACAGCCACACCACCTCACCCCCACCCCACTGCCTCTGGCACACACACAAAAAGAACTAGTGATTATTGGCAGGGCGGTCTCTAGAACACGGGTCTTCCAGCTTCCGGGCCAGTTCTGGTGTGTGACCATGGCTGCAATTCTTCCTCCGGGAGCCAACTTGCTCTGCCCACAACTTCGCTTCACGGGATCTGGCCAGCCACTTAATGTCACCACCACTCAGCTCCTTGACAGTAATTGGAGACAATAACAGTTACCTACTTCATAGGGATATTCAGCGCTCAATTAGTAAAAGCTTCTAAAGTACTCGGGTCCCATCATTAGCTGTAATGGAGTACTCCTGCCCGGGATTGACCCATCTGTTGGCTCTTGGTGGGAAATGCTCTTCCAAGGGGAAATTGTACAGAGAAACCCTGAGGACCTGGCAAAATAGGAACGGAGCCCGGTCTGCTCAGGTGTTACGAAACCCTCGGTGTCCTTACCCACACTCACTTGTTGGCATGACGAAATACCCACCAGAAGCAGTTTAGGGGAGGAAGGATGCATCTTGGTTTATGGTTTCAGAAGGAGTAGCCCCATGTCATGGGCAGAATATCATGTGACTGTCCTGGCACCAAAGATACTCTAAAGAGACACTTAGGCTCCTCTATTTGGCTACTACTGAGACAATGGTCCCTAGGGAACTGGACATTTCTCGGGAGTCACATACTGCAAAACAGGGAAAGGCTGGGACTCGGGTGGCAGCCAGAAGGGAACTTGTCTCCTAGAAACAGATCTCACACAATTCTGACAATCTGTCGGTCACCCTGCAGCAGAAATTGGAGTCGAGGTAATGGCCAGTCAATGATGGGTGGGGCCAAACCTTGGCTAGGACTGCTCAGCTCTCCTTACCTCTTCCTTTCTCTTTAAACCTTATGTCAGGACCCTGCCGATGGGCTTGAGACAAGGGTCAGGACGGTCCCCCCCACTCTTTATTTGTTCTTCCCAATAAATCTCCTTTTTCTGCTGTTCACCATTCTTTGTCTAACTGGCCTTTTGAAGATGGTGGCCAGGCCTAGCTTATGAGAGCTGCCCGAACCCAGGGCCATACTCTGACCCTAACCATCACAGTGGTGGGAACACGTGGCAGATTTTGCTCTTTGATGGACGGGAAGCAGAGAGAGTGACAGGAAGGCTTGAACTTTGGGGTTTGGGAGAGTGCTGGGGGTGGGGCAGCAACAGCTCCTTCAGCCTGGGATGTTGCTTAGTTGGTAGAACACTTGCCGAGCCTGCAGGCAGCCGTGGGTTCTAACCCCAACATGGTGTACACTGGTGTGACGGCAAACACCTCTCTTATCATCTCAGCACTGCAAGTAGAGGCAGGAGGATCAGAAATTTGGGATCATCCTCAACTACACAACAAGTTCAAAAATAGAACCTCCCTCTTAGAAAAAGAACTTAGCAGGCAGGCAGGCAGCTGCTCACCCCAAGGGGAGTTACTCTGCAAGCTGCTACGAAAAGGAGAAAGCTGAAGACGATGGAGGGGAGAGACTTTGAAGTTCTCTACTCTGGGGATAGGAGATAGCTCTGTTGATGAAGTTCTTGCCACACCAAGATAGGGCCTGAGTTCAGATCCCCATGCACCCATCTGAAAAGCTGGGCACACAGCAATGGCTTGTAATCCTAGTGCTGGGCAGAGGAAACAGGGGGATCCCTGGGGCTGGCTCGCCCGCCAGTCTAGCTGAATCAGTAAGTGCCAGCTTCAGTGAGAGACTGTCTCCAAAAGTAAGATGGGGACTGCTTGATGAAGACACCCAGTGTTGACCGCTGGCCTCCATACACACGTTTCTCTAATCTGATCTATGGATTGCCAGAATGTTGCAATTTACGTGTTCTTTGAGAATCTGGTTTGTAAATTAGGATATCCTGAGAAGAGAAGAAGCCTCAACAGATAGGGTTGAGACTCTGGCTGCTGCCTATGGGAAACATGTTGCTTTAAGTCCTGACTGTACAGCCCTGTGGAGTTCTAGAGATCAAGTCACCCCGGGAACACTCACAGAACAACCCTTCCACCTGTCAAAATTAGACCAGAAAATGCCAAAAGTGGACAGCTGAGCTGGGCAAGCTAGTGAGACTCAGTAAGAGGAACATGGTTTTGGGAATTGTGGCCCATATGTAAAAGGCCCAGCAACAGCAGCGACAACTCAAGGCTAGCGGTATTAGAAGTAGGTTCATGGCCAGGTGATGATGGAGCACGCCTTTGATCCCAGTACTCAGGAGGCAGAGGCAGGCAGATATCCATGAGTTCAGACTAGCCTGGTCTACAGAGCAAGGTCCAAGACAGCCAGGGCTGAACAGAGAAAATGATTCTAAACACACACACATACACACACACACACACATACACACACACACACACACACACACACACACACACACACGGGGGGGGGGGGGAGAGAGAGACAGACAGACAGACAGAGACAGAGACAGAGACAGAGAGAGAAAGTCAATGCAAAAACCATAGTTCTCATCTTAAAGTGAATAAGAGATAGTTTATTCTGGAACCATTTTGAGTGACCATGGCCCGGGGACATTGATTTGGGTTATCCCAGATTCCATGTTCCAACCTGGAAGAAGAGGAACAAAGGTGAACACGTAAGGTCATGAACTAGAGGGCTGCAAGGAGACAGTGTTGGAGCAAAATTACAGTGATGGACAGAGGCAGCAGTAACAGAGAGAGATGATGAAGAGAGGAGGTGATAGCGATGGACAGACGTGAGGACAGCTGACAGAGAAAAGATGGTGATGGTCAGAGATAAGAGTGATGGAGAGAGATAATGTTGATGGAGAAAGATAACAGTGATAAAGAGAGATACCTGTGATCAAAAGAATTGATGGTGATGGTCAGAGGTGATGTTGATGGAGAGATAGTATTGACAGAGAAAAATGGTGGAGAGAGACGTAGTGACGGAAAGAGTATGTTGCTGGAGCATATTCCCACCAGCTCCCATGCTGGGCACCCTCTGCATACTTCCTCTTGCTCCTCAGCACTTATCTGTCTCCCTCAGTGCCTTCCCACCCCACTACTGGCCGTCCCGAGACAGCTATTCCTCCCCAGAGTTTTGAAGCCAGTGTCTGCTTTCCAGCCAGTCCTGGACACCCCACCTCGGCAGGGCTGTTGGCTGGCCTCTCTCTGGCTCCTCTGGACATGGTCCTTCCTGTCCGTTTTCTGCCAGCGTTGACCCCATTCTGGGCCTAGCACAAGTTTCTTAAGGCCAGGCTCTGTAGAAGGCCTCGGCCCCATGCTCCACTAGACGATTTGGAGAAACCGTATATTCGTTTATTGCCAGAATGATTTTCCCTTTGGGATTAAATTTCAGTAAAGTTATTTAGTGGGTAAGATCAGACTGCTAAACTCCATGCTCTGCCCTGGCACTCAGTAGCTCTGTGTCCCTGGACATGACATGCAAACTTTTTCCTCATTTGTGAAACTGGAATCATTTTAAAACTTTATTTTTTTAATTATGTATATACATGTGGATCTATGTGCTTAGGCATATATGTGCCCACAACTATAAGGTCTTGAATGCCCTGGAATTGGAGTTTTAGTTGGTTACAACTACCTAACATGGGTGCTGGGAACCAAACTCAGGTCTCCTGTAGAACAGGACTAGGTCTTACTCACTGAGTCTTCTCTAAAGCCTCCAAACCACTGGCATATAGATTTCTTCCTTTCTTTTTATCTTACTTATTTAGTTAGTTTTGGGCTTCTTGATTCAAGATCTCATGATGGAGCCTGTGTTACCCTGGAACTGAAAATCCTCCTGCCTCAGCCTCCCAAGTGCTGGGTTGACAGGCATATATAACCACTCTCAACAGTGTATAGACTTCTTGATGGGCTTAAACGGACTGTTGATGAACGACATTGTGGTGCCTGTCATGTAGTCTCCATAAACACTGGCCCTTAATTTAATGATCATACAAGTAATGATAGCTGATTCTTAGTTGGGGGAGAAACTGGGATAAAAACTTCCTAATTGGGTCAGTCATCCTCTGAGTTTTGAAATTGTTGGGCATGATAGTGCACACATTTCATCCCAGCACTTGTGAAGTTGAGGAACGGAGGGGGACCATGAACCGGTTGGTTCAAAGTCAGCCTAGGTTGTGGTGAGGGGTGGAACAGAGGGATATCTGAAATCAATGCTACATTATTGAGTTCGAGACCTTTTCATCCAATGAGTCTTCTTAGGTAAGCCAGTCCATTTTCTAGAACTTTCCTGGCTTTGTGTGTAGAGTAGGAATCATCACCTGCTAGCCAGCCTCTGGGCCTTTGCACTGCTCTTTCCTGTCTCCACACTCCTGCAGAGCCCTCCCTAGCTCACTCCCTGGCTCCATGCAGGTCCCTGCTTAAATGCTGTCTGCTCCAGGAAGCTCCCGACCCCTGGCAGACCCTGCTCTGGTCCATTCATTGCACCTATCACAACCTCACAATTACCATACACTAATGGTGGTGTGTCTCCTCGGCCCCCTGCTAAGAATTTAAGCTCATGGAAGCAGGGACATGGCTGGGTGTGCTCCCTGCCGGGGAGGGGGAGGTCCCAGCTTCTAGATGGGACATAGGACATAGTAGACGCTCAACAAACTACACGGGGAGAGGAAAAGGTATGAAGTCTTTTCAGAGTGTACATCTCCCAGAGCCATGAGGTGTTCATGCGCACAGGCAGCTTCCAAGCCACCAGGAAGGTCTCAGCAGAAGTCCAGGCTTACCCTCCACCCCGCAAGGAGTTTACATTAGTTACTCTCCTCGTTGTTCTAAGAAACACCTGCCAAAAGTAATTCAAGGAAGGAAGAAGGACTCTTGGCTTATTTGGGCTCACAGTTTGAGGGACCGGTTTACCACAGGAGGGGAGGCATGGCCACAGGGCTTGAGGTGGCTCGTCACACTGCATTCACAGTGGGGCATCTGAGAGCACACGTTGGTGCTCTGCTTATTTTCTCCTTTGTAATTCTGTCTGGAACCCTAGTTCACAATAGTGCCCTCCACCTTCAGGACACTACAGTAACCAATCTAGAAACTCCCTCACAGACACACCCAGGGGTCTGTCTCCTGGGGGGTTCAAGATGCTGTCAAGTTGTAAATGTCAGAGATGTCTAGCTTTGGTGACAGCAGGGCCCTTCAGACCCATCCTTTACTTTTATAATCTGTAGTCAACTTTTAGGCAACTGACATCCCCCAAGACTCCTGTGTCCTATTACCCTCCTCGGGCATCTTGCACTTGGCATCTCTGATAAACTTTCCTCCCCCTCTATAAAAATACCCAGGGGCACCTCAGACTCTCCCCAGCATAAAACCCACCTCCCTCTCACGGGGCTCTTCACTACAACGTGTTTCCTGGGGGTTTTTTGTTTTGTTTTGTTTTACATTGATTGATAACAGTGTCGAGGCGCAAAGAGACTGAAACTCAAGCCACACAGGTGGTTGATGGCGGGTCCAGGATTTGAGCTCATCTAAAGAGTGTCACTGCAGAGAAAGGGCTGTGTTTCCCACTGTGTTACTTGGGGCTGATAATGGACCCAGCCATCGGGGTTGCTCAGCAAAGACTCATGTGAAGAACAAATGAACCATGCATGAATGAATGTGTACATGCATGAATGGACGCACACATGTGCGCCCGGACCCTCTGCTCTCTCAGCTGTGTTCCCAGCCTCGCTGCTGTTACCTTCCCCTTGCTCCACCAATGGCTGTGTGTCGGGAAGATGTGAACTTGCCCGAGCAATCCTCATACCTCCGCAGACTAAATCGGACCTAGATACTCTCCCCTTGTTCGGCTGGTTTAAGACGTGAGGGCACAGGAGCCAAGGCTGGATGCTTCGTGTCTATCTGTCTGTCTGTCTGTCTGTCTGTCTGTCTGAGGTGGCCAAGTGGAGAGTGGGGATAAGCAGACCAGGTCCTGGTTGCATCTTCCAGCAAATTCACACCTAAGACTCTACAGCTCTTCTTCAAAAGGCGCCCAGTACTCAGGGGACCGGAGAGCTGCCTCCTCCCCTGGACGGGGAAAGAGGAAGTGATTGGGGCTGCTTACCTAACCAAGAGAAAGGCAGATAGGCTGTGAGAGACACAGCTGCCCCCACGTTGCCTCAAACCCAAACCAAAGCCAGTGAGGCGGCAAGGCGGGCACAAGGAACTGGAAGGCAGAGGCTTGCGGCTGAACCCACCTTGCCTCTGGCTGAGACAAGCCCTTCCCAGTTTGCAGCTTCTGCTCTCGTTTCTGTAAAGGAAATAGTTTAGGCTTCATCAAGGTATCCGGAGCTGTAAATAGAAGAAGGGGTATTTGGGGGTGGTCAAATGATTGTTGAGTGATAGTCTATATGGGATGGGGAGCAAGGATGTCACCTGGGTTCAACGTCTAGGACCTCACAATGAGAAACTGTCCCACAGATTTTAGAGCAATTCCTTGAAAAGCCCTTTCTTTGAAAAAGCGCTGGCCATGCTAGTTTAGTTCAAACCCTTACACGATGAAAAAGAGAAGAATAACAAAAACCCACCAGACTCCACCTAAAGAACATGGGGAAGGGTGGGGAGGCAAAGATATTATAGATTTTAATGTTTTCTTTTCTTCCAGAATATCTTTCTCCTCTATGTGTTGATAGTTTCCTGTCCTGGGGCCCTTTGCCTGTGATACTCCCTGGCATGGAAACCAGGCCCCACACTGGGAACTTCTAGGCGGCTACTATCAGGCTACACAGCCAGGCCTGAGGAGACAGCCCCTACCTCCCACACACAGCCCCTCCCTCCCACACACAGCCCCTCCCATACACACAGCCCCTCCTCCCACACACAGCCCTCCCCCATCCCACACACAGCCCCTCCCACACACAGCCCTCCCTCCCCACACACAGCCCCTCCCACACACAGCCCCTCCCATACACACAGCCCCTCCCACACACAGCCCTCCCACACACAGCCCCTCCCTCCCACACACAGCCCCTCCCTCCCACACACAGCCCCTCCCACACACAGCCCCTCCCTCCCACACACAGCCCTCCCTCCCACACAAGCCCCTCCCATACACACAGCCCCTCCCTCCCACACAAGCCCCTCCCATACACACAGCCCCTCCCACACAGCCTCAACTCCACTGCTAGGTCTTTGGGCTTCATGATGAAGTAAAAATGGCTGACATAGGACCGGGGATGACTGAGGACCTCAGATAGGAGACGTTTATTTAGGCTCTGGGGTTTTCCCAGCTGGTGGTGGCAAGGGTTTGAAGTGTGAGAAGACATGGGGAGAAGTCTGGAGAGCCAACCAAGAAGAACCTCTATCAGTAAGTGGGCTCTTGAGACTTTGAAGAGTCGGGCTGGGGAGGGGGTTCGGTTAATGAAGTGCTTGCTGTATGAGAATGAGAACCTGAACCTGCATAACAAAGCCGAGTGTGGAGGTGCCGGCTTGTAATCCTAGCACCGGGGAGGTGGAGATGGCCGACCCCTGCCTCTTGCTAGCCACCTCGCCTAGTCTACACCAAAAGCTCCAGGCTATTTAAAGATCCTGTCTCAAAAAACAAGGAGACAATGTGAGGAATGTCAACCAAGACTGTCTCCTGGCCTCCAAATTCACGTATGTGTGTGCACACGTATACACATACACACACACACACACACACACACACACACACACACACACACACCAGAGGGGTCAGATCTTCCTCAGGGGTGCTTACAAAGGCTGGGTGAACCAATGCAAGGTCCCTCAAAGAGCCAAGGGAATTTGTGCAGGTGAAGTCATTTCTTCCCCACCATCCAAAGTTTTTCCCTATACTACCAGGCCATCCTGTGTTTTCTGCTGTTTTATTGGGATGTAGTGCGTACATAGTGGCATACCCCACTACTGAATGAAAGCTTGCCCGTGTATTCACTGTGTGCCCATCACTTCACGTAGGTCAGTACTGCAGAAGGCTCTCTTGTATTCCCACCCAGGCAACGCCCCTACCAAAGAGAACCTTGTTGTAATGTTGGAGATACCCCTGTCAAAGAGGACATCATCGTCAACGTACGTTAGCTTTTAACTCTGCATTCACAAGAGCATACGGTGTGTGCTTGTTTCTTGTCTGACTCTCTTCTCTCAGCCTATGTCTCTGATACCCATTGCCTGGTGGGTAGCTGGTCAGTTCTCACCTGTGGCTGGCCAGTATTCTATGGTATGGTGCTAGCCTTGGTGGACATTGGTACTGCTCAGAAACGGTATCTTGAGAAAGCACAGAGTATGGAAACTTCCTTAAGATCTAAGGAATAGCCTTCATGGGAATTTGACCGTTACAGACTACAGGAAAGAGATCATTTATAAACCAGAAGAAGTCCAGTGACCTCCCGTCAACTTTACATTTTCTCCGCCATTAGCAGAAATGGGGATCCCAGAGCTAAATGAGGCCAGTTAATGGAAGATTTCTTCTCAAGTGATATTTTTTTGCACATCTAAATTTTGTGCCTGCTACACAGGCAATGAGCCAGGGTAAGTTCCTAATAAGAAAAATGGTGCCCGGTAGGCGTCCAGAGACAATGGCGCCATTGTCGCCTCGCTGTGAAAATCCCAACAACCTGTAAGCAACACCTTGGAGAGATGCTAGAGGAACGCAGAGTAAGCTCCAGGGGCAGATATTCAGATGTGGAAAATCTGAGTAGTGAGTCACTGTAATTAGGGAGCATTGCTGGGAATGGGGTGTTCTGGAAGAGACTCTGAGTGGGCGGAGCAACTATTGTCAAAGCAAACACCCGCCTCATTCAGAAAGCTGCACAATTAGTCACCAGCGGGGCTGGAGGCTCTTCGAACTATGCTGACTAATTTCAGCTTGTTTGTCTGAAGAGCCCCGGGAGGCACCTGGGGCATTTCTAGAACAATCTCTGTGGCTTGGAGGTCAAAGAGTCCAAGGTAAAAAAAAAAAATGTTAACAGAGTTAGGGCTGCTATTGCTAAAAATAAATTTAAAAAAAAAATGAGAGAACAGAGGGTGGGGAGAGGGTTCAGTTGGTAAAACGCTTTCACCAGGACCTGAGTTCAGATCCTCAGAACCCACGGATAAACAGCCCTGGGGAGGAGGAGATGGAAGGATCCCAGGAACTTACTGCCAACCATCCTAGCCAAATTAGCTTCAGGCTCAGTGAGAGACCCTAAAGTAAGATAGAGGCTGTGTGTGTGTGTGTGTGTGTGTGTGTGTTGATACATATCTTTAATCCCAGCGCTCAGAGGTGGAGACAGGTATACAGGTATAATCTCTGAGTTCTAGGCCAGCATGGTCTACATAGGGAGTTTCAGTCAAGCCAGGACTACGCAGAAAGACCTTGCCTTAAAAAAAAAAAAAAAGAAAAGAAAAGAAAAGAAAAAAGAAAAAAGAAAGAAAAGGAAAAAAAAGAAAGGAAAATGAGTAAGGAAGATAGTAGCCATCACCCTTGGCCTCCACATGCCCATACCCATGTACATACATCCCACAAGCTGGCATGATGGTTCAGTGGGTAAAGGTACTTGCCACCAGCACTGATGACTTGAGTTTGATCTCTGGAACCCACATGCTGGAAGGAGGGAGGCTATGAGAATGCCCCCTGCCGCTAAATAATAAATAGAATTACAATTTAAAAAAAAACCCTGCATGCACTATGTTTTCAGATAGGAGGAGAAGGGAGAGGAGAGACTAGGGACTAGGGTCTTCCACTCTTACAATGAGTGTTTGGTCCATGAAGAAAGTGATCATATACTTTCCTTAAAACACTCAATACAGCTAGGTATGGTGGTGCACACCTTTGTGTTTGTTTGTTTGAGACAGGGTTTCTCTGTATAGCTTTAGTGTCTTTCCTGGAACTCACTCTGTAGCCCAGGCTGGCCTCGAACTCACAGAGATCCTCTGCCTCCCGAGTGCTGGCATTAAAGGCATGCGCCACCAGTGGAGTAAGTTCCAGGATAGCCAAGGCTGTGCAGAGAAACCCTGCCATGAAAAAAAGAAAAAAAGAAAACACACAACACAGCTTTGTAGACATGACTGGGGCAGGATGGAACAGGGGGAGAGCTGTGGGCTGTCCTCTCTGTGGCGTGCCTGAGGGTGGCTACCACATGAAGCTCTCTTTCCTTCTAGTCCCACAAGAAGATGACAGTTTCCTGCCCACTTGTCAATGGCATGTGTGCAGGGGTGTCCATGTCTGTAGTGAAAGTTTAAGAGCCGATGTGATTCCCTCTAGAGTCATCTGCTTCTGCTGTGGTTCTGGGGGTGGCGGCAGAGAAGGGATTCTCAGCAAAGCCCGAGTAACTGTTCGGAGGAGTGAAAACCCGCGGTGGCATTGAGACACTGACTGGCACTGAGGACCATCTGTAACCATGTCCTGTTTGGGTTAATCCTGACGGATGGAGTACACTCTGAAAATGGTCTTGATGTAGCCTAAGGAATATGCCTCATGCAAGCATTTACCAACTGAACCATTATTTAGGTTCATAATGCCCTATCCCATGTTTGCCAAAGCCCAGCCTAGTAGCTCTTTCTCAAACATCTGACTGCAAAAAACATTTGGCCCTCCATGATAAAAAAAGTTACAGCTAAGAGGTCATGGAGGGGAATAGAATGGGACACGTTGGGTCAAGGGCGTGAAAAATATAAGACCCGTGGGGAGGGAGTGTGAGGGAGGAAGGAGAAAAGGAGGGGAAGTCTTCGAGCAGCCTTGATCTTGACCTCCCCTTCCCTTCTAGCTGTGGTCTTTCCGTCTTTTAGCGTCGCCCAAGCCCCCATACCTAGCACTAACTCCCCAGTGCATGCACACACACCTTGCATTCGGGCTGGTCCCTGATGCTTGCATGCTGGGAACTTCAAGGAGCCTACAGCAAGCTTCCTGCATGCTAGCTTGCTTAGTTCTACAGCAGCAATAGGAGCTGCCAATGTTAGTAATTTCCACAGTCTCCCTTTTATAGATTCAGTCAACCCTCGCTTCCCCTCCCTGCATCCTAGACATAGGACACCATTGGCCAGTCTCCCTGACTCATTTGATCTGATTGGTCAGTGTTCAGCTGGGCTGGCTGTTAGCTATTCTTAAAAAAAAAAAAAAAAAAAAACAAACAAAAAAAAAAACAAACCTCACTGTGGTCAGAGACCACCTTCAAATCATTGTTTGCTGGCAGACCACAGAGTCAGAAAGACTCCACAGTAGTAATGATAAATTCTGGAGCCCAAGTTTCTGATAACGTTTTTTAAAAATGAAAGGCAGGTGTGATGGCATATGTCTATTAATCTAGCACTGAGGAGGTAGATGCAGAAGGATGGAAACAAGTTTGAGGCCAGCATGACCTATATAGTGACTCCTGTTTCGAAAAAAAGAAGGAAGGAAGGGAGGGAGGGAAGGAAGGAAGGAAAGAACAAAAGAAAGAAAGAAAGAAAGAAAGAAAGAAAGAAAGAAAGAAAGAAAGAAAGAAAGAAAGAAAGAAAGAAAGAAAGAAAGAAAGAAAGAGGGCGGAGTCAGTGTTCCAAACTGTGGCACAGGCCTGTGTAATCCCAGCACTTAGGAGGTAGAGGCAGTAGGATCAGTTCAAATGCATAGTGAGTTTGAGGCCGGCCTGCACTGCATGAAATCCTGTCTCACAAAAACATAAAGCAAATAAAAATTAATTGATAATTTAAAATGGCGTGGGTACTAACTTGATTCCTTTATATTTGAGTATCCCTTCAAGGGCCTCCAAAATGTCCTTCACGGGAGTTTTTGTTTAAAATACCAAGAATGAAGCGTAGATAAATAGAGCCACAGAAAGAAGTGACTAGTTCTTGAGTAGCTACTGGCTACTGGTCACTTAATGTGCATGATTTCCAACCATGACATGAGGATCTGGAGCTGTTTCTTTTTTTACTCATGGAGGAAGCCAAGGCATAGAGAGAAGCAACTTGCTGAGCTGGCAGGTGGCCAGCCCTACAACATTCATCTGGAGTTTAGGAAGTCCATATCAATCCCAGGTAACATGGTGGACCACAGTATGGTCTATCCCTCAACATCCACTTCCGTTATCACTCTTCAGCTAGTGATAACCTGATTTTTCTCTAGGGTACCATCCCCAAGTCTCATTCCAGATGTTTTGAAGGAGCCATATGACTCAAGGATGGCCAATTAGTGCATAGTATTTCCCTGGCTACAGTGACTCTTCAATATTAACAAATATTTATTGTGAAAAGTTGGCATCTGAAGGAAGGATGAAGGTGACCCTCTCAAAGATCTCCCCAACTCAATGCTCTTAAATCAGGGACAGTCAAGCTACCAGCATGTGAACCTTTGGGGAAAATTTTTTTTCCACATGTAAAAGCAAAGAGCCTTTATTTCAAGCTCTAGAACTTGGTCCCTATGTCCGACACAGTGGTGAGAGCAGAAAGCCTTGGGGAAATTTTATATTCCAACCTGGAACGTACAATGAAATCTCATCCACTTTCAACAAAGAAGGAAATTCTGATCATTGGGAAGTTCATTTCCAGCAGATCCAGACAGTGAATAAGTAATAAGAGCTTAGCACATTTTTTCAATTTGTAACAGGTATCCCCCCCCCCCCCCCAGACAGGTTTCTCTGTGTAGCCTTGGCTGTCCTGGAACTTGTTCTGTACACCAGGCTGGTCTTGAACTTCACCAGCCTCTGCCTCAGGGGGCTAGGATTAAAGGGGCTAGGATTAAAGGCGTGTGCCTCCTGGCACAACGGGTATTTTAAAAACAGTAATAAAATCAGGGCTGGAGGGATGGTTCAGAAATTATGAACACTTGCTGTAGTGGGTAGCTGTTCCAGGTTTGACCTGGAAGTACTACCCCTAGTGAGGCTTCTGGTAACTGCCATGCCTACCTGTGACCTGCTCCAGGGGCAGGGCCAAGATGGGAGCCCTTAAGACCCAAGATCCGGACATGCAGGTGCTCTTGGTTCCTGGTGATCCTGAATGCTGGAAAACAGACCGAGTCAGAGTTCTCCAGAGAACCCCTCTGGACTGCACCTTACCTCTCCCGGATCCTGTAACCAAGCCCTTTACTGGCTGTAAGTTACCCCCAAATAAACCTTTTTAACTGTGTGGAGTGGTCTTGATAAATCCCCACATTAACTTGCTGCTCTTGTAGAAGACCTGGATCCAGTTCCCAGTACCCATATCAGGTGGCTCATAACTGCCTGAAATTCCAGTTCTAGGAGATCCAATGCCCATTGCCCACCACAGGCATCTGCATACACATAAACTCATGCAGGCACACACATAGAAACACAAGTAAAAAATAATAAATAAATCTTTTTTTAAGATGTATTTATTTATTACATATACAGTGTTTTGTCTGCATGTATCCCTGCAGGCCAGATAAGGGCACCAGATGTCATTACAGATGGTTGTAAGCCACCATGTGGTTGCTGGGAATTGAACTCAGGACCTCTGGAAGGGCAGCCATCTCTCCAGCCCCATCTTTTTTTTTTTTTTTTTTTTTTTTTTTTTTTTTAAGATAAAGCAAAGTGGGGCTGAGAAGATGGTCAGGAAAGTGACTATTCTACAAGTATGTGGTCTGAGTTTCAATGCTCGGTGCCCATGTAGCACATCACTGTAACTTCAACACTAGGTGGGAGAAGGGCAGAGAAAATCAGATCCCTTGAGCTCACTGGCCATCCAGCATAGCCAATCAGTAAGCTTCAAGTTCAGGGAGAGACTTTGTCTCAAAAGATAAGGTGGGGAGCCACAGACTAGGACACCTGATGATGTCTATGGATGGTGCATGTGCACACAGGTACACATGCACACACTCACACAAACACATGCATGTAGCACGTACGAGATGCGGGGGGGTGAGGGAGGAGAAGAAAGATGGTCATGACCACAATGATGAAGACAGGGCAGTGAGACATCTGACTCTCTCACTGTTGTGTGACCCTTCCTGGGTAGATACAAACAAACGTCTACCCAGAGAGGCACCACAATAGACCGAATACATTGCAACCAGGTCCAGCTTAATTAAGTGGTGAGTTTATTGGGGTTGCTTATGACAGCACAGGGTGACTTGTGGATATCTCTATCACCCCAAAGTTTGCGTCACATGCAGAAGCTGCCTTCTGTGGCTCCCTGCTCAGCTTACCAGCAGCTCTGCCTGAGTCTCCTTTCCTCACAGCAATTTTCTACTTAGACCCTGGGGAGAGGCAATGTGAGTCTTGTAGCTTTCTCGGCCTCCTGAACCTGGAAAGTCTCATTAGCTCCTTTTTTTCCCCTCCTTTCTTCTGTCCCCACCCCAGGAGGGAATGCTTCAATTCTGAGGAAACAGCTCTGTAACAATGAGTAACGAGGAACAAGAGGTCAGTGCTTTCAGAGAGGGGGACCAGGGCCCTGATGCAGAGCAATGTCTGTGCTGGGGCCCCTCACAGTTCTATTTGAACTTGGAAGGGCACTCATTGGGCATGGTTGCCGGGAGTCAGCTTGCTCATTCCTGGAGGGGGAGAGTGGAGCCGATATAGGGAAAGAGAGGAGGAGAGAGACACCCCAGATCTCACGGTGTCACCGAGTCTTTGCGTCGTGCTGTATTGGACCTGCTTGAGGTTTTGTGTAGAGAAGGCCATCGACTCTTACAGGTAGGTGCCTGAGGCGGTTTGAGTCAGGTTCAATGTTACTTGTGCAGAAAGGGCCCAACTGTCCACCTCCGCGTTCACCGTGGTCATTGCCGGGCATATGTGCTTCTCCCACTCCTGGCAGGTGTGCGTGCATTTTAGACAGTGAAGCAGGGCACTGAAGAAACAGTTGATAATTAGATAGCTCATAGGCTGACTGATAGAGAAGAGTGAAAGTGAGTGCTTGTCCATGCGTGGAGAAGAGGATACACATCCAACCCAATGCAGCTAAGACTCTTAAGATGACGAGAAGAGGAATTCATGGCTTTTTTTAAAGTGGGGGCGGGGCAGGTCCTAGACAGGGTTTCTCTGTGTAGTCCTGACTCTCCTGGAACTCATTCTGGAGACCAGGCTGGCCTTGAACTCAAAGATCTGCCTGCCTCTGCCTTCCGAGTGCTGGGATTAAAGGGGTGCACCACCACCACTGCCCAGAGGAATTCGTGTCTTAATGATAAGCTTCTGTAATGTTTGTACTTAAAAGCAAATATTGGGATGGCGAGATGGCTCAGTATGCTTGTCACCAGGACTGATGATCTGAGCTCTATCCTCAGGACCCCTGTAGCAGAAGGAGAGATCTGACTCTCTCAAGTTGTCCTCTTATCTCCATATGTGTGTTATGGCATATGTGTGCGTGCACGCACATGCGGGCACACCACACAAATGAATACCTTTGAATATTAATAAAGTTAAGAGTGTGACAGAGTATGAATACAAACCTAGAGATGATGTTCGACCACGTTTCCCCAATACCCTGAGTCAAACACAGCATGATGATCGAGGCCCATTATTCAAAGCTGCTCCCAGCTACTGAGCTCCCTCACTGTCTCAGTGAAGGTTTCTGGTGCTGTGATCAAACACCAGGACCAAAACCAACTTGGAGAGGAAAGGGTTTATTTCACTTTACAACTTGTAGTTCATCATCCAGAGGAGTCCGGTCAGGAACCCAGAGGCAGGAACTGGTCCAGAGTCCATGGAGGCATGCTGCTTACTGGCTTGTTCCTCATGGTGTGCTCAGCCTGTTTTCTTATAGCACCCTGGACCACCTGCCTAGGGGTGGCACTGTACACAGTGTTCTGGGCCCTCCCACATCAGTCATTGATCAAAAAAATACACCACAGGCTTGCCCACAAGGCGTTCTGGTGGGAACTTTTTTTTTTTTTCAATTGAGGTTCCTCTTTCAAAATGACTCTCGCTTGAGTCAAGTTGACATAAAACCAGCACAGCCTCCCCAGCCAAAGCAAATCCTCCTCAAAGCTCAGAAACCCGTATTGCACTCCCGAAGGTTTAAATTTAGATTTAAGGATCCGTGGGACTTAGGCTTACGCTTCTGTGGCCCGGTCTGGCTTGCATCTTTCATTTGGAGGACTTTCCGGTTTAGAAGTCAGCGTTGCCAATTAGCTTGGCATCCCCTTTCCCTGGACTAACTCTGTGAGCTGGCTGGTCATTCCTGAGCCTAATCCCAGATGAATGCTGTTTGCTGAGGTCAAAGTCCCAAACGCTTCAGCCTTGCTGTTGTTTGAAGAGGAACAGCCCTGGGGATGTGGCTCAGGTAGAGCGCCCACCTAACATGCAGAGGCCCTGCGTTCCACCCCAGCGTTGCCAAAACCGAGTGTGGTGGCTCATGCCTGTGCTCCTAACTCTTGGGAGGATCTGAAATTCAAGGCCATCCTCTACAAGGTAGAAAGCTTGAGGGTAGCCTGGGCTACATGAGATCCTGGCGATACTAATAAAAACAAAAGTTTATGGTGATTTTGGAAGAAAAGATTCCTGGAATTTCTTGAAGATTCTGTAGTAGAAGGAAGGTTAAATAGTTCCAACACTTTAACAGGTTCCAACTATAGGGAATCTTAGTTGAAAAGTTTGTGGGGTATTCTCAGCCAGCAAGAACAGCCCCTACCCCAACCACCCCGCCCCAACTCCAACCTACTCACCCACTCCACTCCCACCCACCCCCTCACCCCAAAGGATTAGGAAGCTTCCAACTTTACTCACAGATTCAAAAAGCATTCCCTAAAGGAGGAATTCTGGTCTGACTTTAATTAGAGCATTTCTAGGAGGCATGTCATTCATTATTTGCAAACACCCGAGGCTAAAGAAAGCGCACAGGAGACCATCGTGTCTGTAGAGCAAAGGTTTGCCCCACGTAGAATTCTCTGGAATCTCACAAGGCACATTTCCCCCACCCAAAGTTTACAACCACAACTGGGTGTGGTGGCGCATGTCGGTAATCTCAGCACTTGAGGCTGAGACAGGATCCTGTGGGCAGCGGGGTCACATAGCGAGACCCTATCTGGAAAAATTAAGAGCCGAGCGCACAGCTGAGGGAGACGGTGCCTGCCTCCTGTGTGTGTAAGGTCCTAGGTTCAACCCCAGCCCCGAGCTGAGGGAGACGGTGCCTGCCTCCTGTGTGTGTGTAAGGTCCTAGGTTCAATCCCAGCCCCACAAAAGATAAACGAAAACTAAAGATTCCCCAAATGGAAAAGTAGGTATGCAGCCTAGAAAAAAAAATGCTGAATGATAGATATTTTAAAACATTATCCAGTGAGGCATCTCAGTCCAGCCTGGGCTACACTACGCTTATCTCAAAAGAAAAAAGAGTCAACTACACTTTTCTCTGTGAATTGGAAAGAGAGGTGGTATTGAGAGAAATTTTACTTTAAAGTAAAATGTTGCTTTGTGGTGTATGACTATGAAAATAAGAGGCCAGTGGATTCTGGTCAGGCTGTTTAGGGCAACTAATACATATGTATTATGCTTGTAAAGTTTCCCATCAATCTTTTAAAAGTTTATTTGGGGGGGGGGGGTCAGGGAGAGAAGAAGGTGAGAGGAGAATTGAAGGAGTCAGTGTGTCTCTTTCTCTCTCTCTCCCCCCCCCCCCCCCAAGACAGGGTTTCTCTGTGTAGCTTTGGAGCCTGGCCTGGAACTCTCACTCTGTAAACCAGGCTGGCCTCGAACTCACAGAAATCCGCCTGGCTCTGCCTCCTGAGTACTGGGATTAAAGGTGTGCGCCACCACTGCCCAGCTGGAACTCACTCTTTAGACCAAGCTGACCTTGAACTCACAGAGATCCACCTGCCTCTGTCTCCAGAGTGCTGGGATTAAAGGCGTGTGCCACCACTGCCCGGCCAGTTGTCTCTTTCTATCTTGTTTTGAGGGAGAATCTTTCCCGTTGTTTCTGCCATGTTGCGTATTCCAGGCTAGCTACTGGAAGACTTCTAGTAGATTCTCCTATCGCTATCTCCCATCTGGTCACGGGAGTGCCAGGATTACAGGTAGGTACCACCACATCCAGGTTTTTATGTGGTTCCTGGAGACTGAGCTCATTCTGTCAGGCTTAGTCACAAGTACCTGTGCTTGCTGAGCCGGCTTTTCCTGCCCCACCAGTGTGTGTGAGTGTGTGTATGTGTGTGTGTGTGTGTGTGTGTGTGTGTGTGTGTGTGTGTGTGTTGCTGGAGACTGAATTTAGGGCCTTATGCAGGTTTGGCAAGCACTCTACCACGGAGCTATATTCGCAGTCATTTATTTTTAGTTTGAAACAGGAGCTCACTAAATTGCTGAAGCTGGCTTTGAACTTGCTGTATTCTCCTGCTTCATTCCCAGAGTAGCTAGATTGCAGGCCTGTGCCACCAGCTGGGCATAGGTCCTAAGAGTCTTTACACTCTCCAGAAACTCACTTTCTGAGCCTCCCTTGTTATTTAGTATATTAATTGAAGTTCTCCGGGAAAGCAGAATCAACAGGTATGCATATATGGACAGAGAGATTATTTTTAGTAATTGGTTCACAGAAATATAGAGATCAGGAATGAGCCAGTATTTCAGGTCAAAGGCAGCCCATCAGCAGAATTCCCTCTTACTTCAAAGGAACCTGTCTCGGTGCTATTAAAGCCTTGAACTGATGAGATGAGCCCCATCCACATTTGGAAGGGCAATCTCTTATAGTCAAATGTTACTCTCATCCAAATGCAACTATATGGAAAAACTCAGAATAATAGTTGACTAAATATCGGGGCACTACGGCCCAGCCAGCTTGACACATAAAATGACCCATCACAGCAGGGTATGGAGCTATGGACCTGTGACCTAATCTTTACACAAGGCGTTGGTGCGGAACTAAGTGATGGAAAGAGCCACTCTTAAAGAGACAAAATGGCAGCGAATCCGGTGGTGGCATCCAGTCACTAAGGTCTGCCCCTAGCAATGGGAGCTTGAAATTGCCACCAGCCTTCTGGCTTTGCAAGTCCTGTTCTTTAGTCTTTCTGGGGCTTTGGCACATTCCCTGTCTGCTTAAAAGAACCGAAGCAGATCCTATCACCCACAGCTAAGACCACTGTGATCCAGTGAGCACGGTGCGCTCATTAGGTAGCAATGCAAGATAATTACCCAAATGTGGGGCCTTAGTATCAGCATAAGCAGTTAGGATTTGTGGGGGGCGAGGTGGGAGCGGGGAGGGGGGAGGCATTGTTTGCTTGTTTGTTTTCTGTTAAAGATTTTAGGATCAGTTCAGCTAGGTGGGTGGTGGTGCTGTTTTTGCTCTTTTGGGGGGCCCGCCACCCAGCTCCCAAATAAATCACACACAGAGGCTTATTCTTAATTATAAATGCCCGGCCTTACTTGGCTTGTTTCCTTAACTTTAAATCATCCCATCTACCTTTTGCCTCTGGGCTTTTCCCGTTCTCTTGATTCGTCTGCAACTCTTACTCCGTGGCTTGCTGTGTAGCTGAGTGGCTGGCCCACGGAGTCCTCCTCCTTCTCTGGCTACTTCTCTTTTTCTTTCCAGATTTCTCCTTCTGTATATACTCCCTGCCTGCCAGCCCTGCCTATTTCTGTCTCCTGCCTTGCCATTGACCGTTCAGCTCTTTATTAGCCCATCAGGTGTTTTACACAGGCACAGTAACACAACTTCACAGAGTTAAACAAATGCAGCATAAACAAAAGTAACACACCTTAAAACAATATTCCACAACAGGTGAGTCTGGCTTAGGTCCTTCATGGGGTGCCACTTAAGAAGTTAGCTTGGGCATGAGGCCCACTTTAAGATGGTGCGTTCCTGTCAGTGCTGGCTTGTTGGTGGGAGCCTCTCTACAGGGCTCTTTGCTTCCTCACAACAAATGCAGAGGCTTTCATAGTAGTGAGCCAAGAGACAAAGGTGGACATCAGAATACTACTGTGATTTTTGTCTGTGTGAGGTCGTACATCATTGTTGCCACCCCAGATGTAGGTCCCATGAGAAACCACTAAGCCTTGCTCCTATGTGAAAGAGGAAAACTAGAAAATTAAACTCCTGCTTTTTTCTCACCTCCTACCCATAGCACTGGCCTTGGACAAGAAAAGCAAGTCCTCACATCTGAACTTCATCTCTAGCCCTGGGTATTTGAGAACGGTTCTCACTGTGTAGCCCAGGCTGCCTCAACCTTGGGACCCTCCTCTAAGCTGGATTTATAGACATATGCCAGCATCATTCCTGGCTAGGGTCTTGTTTTTTAAACGGAGAAATGGGAAACAATTTGTAGACATATTTTTAAACTTCCTTCGGTGACCAGTCTCCTTTGGGGTCGTCACCTGAAGGTCATAACTTTGTGCATCTCTCTCATGATGTATCAGTGTGACCAGCAGCCTTTGGAGAAGTAGTGGTTGCTGTGGGATGGTCTATATGTCAAGTCTGTTGCTCTGATTGGTCAATAAATAAAACACTGATTAGCCAGTGGCCAGGCAGGAAGTATAGGCGGGACTAACAGAGAGGAGAATGGAGAGAACAGGAAGGCGGAAGGAGACACTACCAGCTGCCACCATGACAAGCAGCATGTGAAGATGCCGGTAAGCCATGAGCCATGTGGCAAGGTATAGATTTATGGAAATGGATTAATTTAAGATATAAGAACAGTTAGCAAGAAGCCTGTCACGGCCATACAATTTGTAAGCAATATAAGTCTCTGTGTTTACTTGGTTGGGTCTGAGCAGCTGTGGGACTGGCGGGTGACAGAGATTTGTCCTGACTGTGGTCAAGGCAGGAAAACTCTAACTACAGGTGGTGTCTCTCCAAAATGCATTTAGAAGTGCTATAACTTCTCTCCTCCTTCTGTCTTTGTCTGTCCTTCTTTCTGTCTGCATCCTCTCTGGGAGAAGCAAGCAGCCAGTGTGGCCACCTTGAGGATAAGCCATATTGGAAAGAGCTAACCTCCCCGTGGACAGCCAGCAAAAACCGGAGGTCAGCCCAGAGTTTGGAAACAGATCCCTCAGGCCCAGCGAGCCGTGATAAGCCTGCAGCTTTGGTTGGGTTTGTGCTCTCCACATATCAAGACTCATGAGACCGTAAGCCAGAGACACTCAGCAAATGACTCCTACACTCTGACCCTCCCTGCCTGCAGATAATAAGTATCTGTTGCTCTAAATTGCCGTGTTCCAGGGTAACTTACTACACAGCAATAGATAACTACATACTTCTGTATTTCATTTCCCAAGAAGAAATAAAGCAGATGAGGGTGTGTGTGTGTGTGTGTGTGTGTGTGTGTGTGTGTGTGTGTGTGTCCACACCTTGAGAAGAGAATTAAGGAATAGGATTCCTGATCTACTTAAGGCATTAAGGAAGATGTGTCCATCTTTCAACCCTCACATGATAGTGATTCCCAGCTTTCTGTATCTTTCCTGAACACCTAGAAACCCTCAACCAAGTCTCAAGCAGTGAGACTGCCAGTGAGAATTGTAGCTATGTTTTAAGGCTGGAGATTCTGCTTGCCAAATTGTAAATAACTGTCCCCTACAATATACCAGGAGCTAGAGGATGGCTCAGTCGGTAAAGTGCTTGTCACATAAGCATTAAGACTTGAGTTCGATCCCAGAACCCATTTTTCTCCTTCGTTTAAAGAAAGGAAGAAAGGGGGTACCCTGAGCACTGAAAAAGACTGCAGATGCCACACCACTGAAGAAATGCAACCATCAAGAGCTAAAGCCCTCTTCCTGCACCTGAAGAAAAACCTAGATGTCTGCCTTCCACAAACCCTCACCTGTGAACTCACGTCAGTCCCAGCTCTGGACAGGTGTTTGAGGACTTAAGAATGCTGATCTGGAAACAGAGCTTCATCCCAGGGAAATCTGCTAAGCTTACCGACACTCGTGGACTATTGCATAGAACTGGAAGGTGAGTGTCTTCCCTGCCAGTGAGAATTGTGACTATGCCAGGGAGCAGAATGCTCAGGTATGCATGGACTAGCCCTGCCTTCCATTTTTCCTCGTCCCTCTCTGCCCTAATTCTTCATGACCCTCCAAAGATTTCTTTCAGTTAGTAGAGAGCAGAGTTTTCCTGACTTGCCCAAGTTCCAAGGTGCCTTCTCCTGGCCCCACAGCTCCGAGCTACCAAGAGCATCAGGGATTGATAGACAACAGACCTGGGTTCCCCCAGACCCTCGGCAGCCACCCTTCCCCCTCCCCACAGAAGGGGTAGGCCAGGGTTTCCCCCGAAAGAACCGGGTACTTTAGCCCACGTTCGCACCTTCTGTACTCAACGTTACCCCGAGAAAAGCCCATAGATGAAGCAGGAAGGCATGTGGCCACACCCAGGAAGGTCTTCTGTATGAAAACACAGTGGGTCAGCTGAACTTGGCCCATAGGTGAGTAAGAACACCCACTCCTGGTCATGGCGTGGGGGGCCTCTAAGACACTGGAAGTTCTCTTCCTTTCTGAAAAGGATGAAGGCTCTAACGGAGTCTGCTCCTGATTTTGCTCTCCCGTCTCCTGCTCTGCCTCACTTAGTGTTTCTATTGCTGCGATGAAACGCCATGACGACAAGACAAGTTGAGGAGGAAAGAGTTTATTTGGTTTACATTTTCAAAATGCTGTTTATCATCAAAGGAAGTCAGGACAGGAACTCTAACAGGGCAGGAACCTGGAGGCAGGAGCTGATGCAGAGGTCATGGAGGGGTGCTGCTTACTGGCTTGCTCAGCCTGCTTTCTTATACAACCCAAGACTACCAGCCCAGGGATGGTATCACCAACGATGGGCTGGACTCATTGATCATTAATTAAGAAAATGCCTTACAGCTGGATCTTATGAAGGCGTTTCCTCAATTGATGTTCCTCTCAGATAACTCTAGCTTGTGTCAAGCTGACATAAGACTAGCCAGCACATGCCCTGTGGGGAAAGAGAAACAAGGCCCTTACCAGATGTTAGCACCTTGTTCTTGGACTTCTCAGCTTTCCGAACCATGACAGAATAAACTTCAGTTCACTCTAAAGTTGCCCAGTCTCGGGTATTGTGTTATAGCATACAAAGGACTAAGTTAGAGGGTGGGTGCTGGGCCTGGAGTTTGCTTAATCCTAGTCTGGAAGATTTCCCCGGGCCATAGTTTTGCCTTCACCCCCTGTTCTTTCCTGGCTCTCTGAGAACTCGTGTGTGTGTGTGTGTGTGTGTGTGTGTGTGTGTGTGTGTGTGTGTGTGAGAGAGAGAGAGAGAGACAGAGACAGAGACAGAGACAGAGAGAGAGAGACAGAGAGAGAGAGACAGAGAGAGAGAGACAGAGAGAGAGAGACAGAGACAGTGAGAGAGAGAGAGAGAAAGAGGGAGAGGGAGAGGGAGAGAGAGTGTGTGTGTTCTTTTATGGAAACAGCATGGCAGATGACTGTCAGCTACAAAGGTTCCCATGTCCTGAATCTTTTCCCTGGTTTTCAGAGCCTGAAGATGTATGTGAGTAGGAAAGAGACATCCCCTGGACCTGGGGAATCAACAAGGATGCTAACACAGGGTACAGAACGCTCCAACAAGTTATGAATTGTGGAAAGCACTTTAAAAGAATGAAGTCATATAGCCCAAGATGTCCTTGAACTTCCTATGCAGCTGAGAATGACTCAGACCCCCAGTACCCCTGTCCCTAGCTCCTAAATGTTGAATTACAGAAGTGCCTCACTATGCCAGGTCTGTGTGGTGCTGGGGATGGAACCTGGGTCACGTTCTTGCTAGACTAGCACTCTACCAGTGAGCTCCACCCCCGGCTCTGAAAACCAGATGCTGCTAACCACAACACACCATCTACTGCATTCCAAACACTCTTCATCACTTCAGTGCTCGGTTTCCTGTCCAACTCTGGCGCTATGTAGCAGCGTTAACAACACTGTACGCCTTGGGATCTCCGTCTGCTAGGCAAGTGTGCAGGGTAACTTTTGCAAGATACTCAATACGGTGCCTGGATCTATCTAAGTGCTCAGTAAGGGCTAGGTCTTATTCTAACCTGTGGCAAGACCTGGTATCTCAGTTGGTTTTTGTTGTTGTTGTGATAACAAAATCCTCAAAGCTAAGTAACTTATGAACCAATGAGGTTTATTTAGCTAAGTTCTGGAGGTTTGAGAACACAGTGCTGGCTTCTGCTCCTTTCTGGTGGGAGCTTCATGGCTGATGATGTCACAGTGGTGACGGGTATGCACGAAGAAGCAATCACACGATTCTGGAGAGGAAGCAGACTTGCTTCTTTTATAACTTTACACTCTCAGGAGAACTAACTCACACCGAGAGACCAGCGTTAGTCTTTTCTTCTGTGCAGCACCTTCTAAGACCTAACCACTGCCCATCACTGCCACACTGAGGCTCGCGTCTCCTGACATGGAACATGCAGGAGGCCCTCAGGTCACATGTGCTCCACAGGACGAGGGCTCTTCTTTGTCTCCAGGCCCTAGAAACAACACCAGTGGGTGGATCCTCCGGAAAGAGTGATTTCAAATCCAGGGAAAATGCTCTGACTCAGAACTGACACATTATTTGAGGTAATGGTCGATGGTTCTTGAAGCAAGTGTCTCGTGATGAGATAAATCTGGGAATTCTCAGCTAAGCAAGGAAGAACAAGGTTCTCAATGGCTGGATTTACGAGTTCAAAATATGTCGTTGTGATATAAATCTCTAAGATGCTATCCCAGGCCGCCTTTGCCAAATGTGCTTACCTACTCTCCCCACTCCCAGCCTCCCACAAAGCACCCCTGGGGACACATAGGGCGTCGAGGAAGACAGCTCAATGGGTAAGGCCCTTGCTGTGCAGACAGGAGGATATGCATTCAGATCCCCAGCACCTACATAAAAAGCCAGGTCTGGCAGCATACTGCTGTATATAATCCCAGTGCTGGGCAGGCAGAGGCAGGAGAACCCCAGAGGCTTGCCAACCAATCAGTCTCTTTGATATGAAGAGCTTCGGGTTTAGTAAGAGACCCTGCTTCAAAAAATAATGGGAAGAGTGATAGAAGAAGGCACCTGCTATGGACCTCTGGCTTCCATGCCTGCATACACAGTTGGGTGCACCTGGATACACACCTGCATACACACACATATAGTACATGTGTGTTTGTGTGCATACATAGACACTAAAAACACCCTAGCTTCTAATTTTATGTGTGGGTTTATGTGGGTGTGGGTATAGGTCATGGAACTAGAAAGGCCACGGGAGGTTTTAAGGGGGAGAGAGAGGGAGGGAGGGAGGGAGGGAGGGAGGGAGGGAGAGGGAGGGAGAAATAATGCATGTGACATGAAAGTAGAGATGGACCTTACTGGGGGTGCTGGAATGGGCAGAGGAGAGGAGAAGCAGAAGAGAAGCGTCTAAGAGAGGGGGTGTGTGAAAATGCCCTAAAGAAAAACAGTGCTTTACAAGAGAATCTAGATACATTTGGAAGGGTGGGAGGGAGGGAGGGAGGGAGGGGCAAGCTCTTGGGATAAGCAGCCCCTTCCTCTTCCTCTGCCTCCCCCTCTTTTTTCTGTCTGGTATGTGTGGTATAAGCACACACACACACACACACACACACACACACACGTGGGTGTGGGTATGTGCATGACTAAGCATCTGTGCAGAGGCCAGAGAGGACATTATATGTCCTGTCCATCACCCTCCAGCTTCTCTTATTCCTTTGAGACAACCTTTCCCTGAACCCGGAGCCACAGCAAGCCCTAATAGTCCTCCTGCCTCTACCCTACACAGTGCCGAGTTCACAGACAGACACACAGCCATGTCTGGCTTTTTATGGAGGTGCTGCTATCCAAAATCAAGTCTTTGTGCTTGCCCAACAAGCACTCTCCCACCACACCATCTTGCCAGCCTCCTCTCCCCATTTCCAGTAGAAAAAAAAAAAGTACAAAAGCCTCTTCCTTTCATGGAAGCAAGTGTGGCCCCTGCTCCTCACACTGTCCATGCTACAGTTAAGTAGGGGAGACCACAAGCTCAGGGGACAGTGTCCAAGGCCTCCGCGCTCTGAGCCTTGGACTCCAGGGGCCCAACTCCCCTGGTCCTTGGAACACCTTGGAGGCATTCTGACTGTAGACAAGGGCAAGAGTTCCTGCCCACACCAGGGACAGTGAACACAGCAGGTCCAATGTCCAAGATCAGAGGCAGTGGGGGCGGGGGGGGGGGGGGGGGGCGGTGTTTATCGGTAACGGGGATGTTCGATGCTCATTTTGTAGGCAGCTGTTGAGAGGAGCAGACAATAACACTTTCCTCTCCTGGAGCTTTCTGCCATGGTGACAGATCCATCTCCGGCACAATTAGTCAAGATTTCCTACCCGCTTCCGTTATTAAACGTCTCCTGCACTCTGAATCATCCAGCAGACTGGGAGCATCTTGTTAGCTATCCTCAACACACTTCAGTCACTCTGGGGCCTTCTGAGAAACCAGAGCCCCCCTTGGGTTTCCCTCTCCGTCCTTCCTCTTGCCTCTGAAGTACGGAGTGAGTAGTGCTGACGGGAACCGAGGCTCACAGCTGGCCTGCCTGCCCCTCTCCACTGCACCTGGCTTCACATTAGAATTAACTTTCCAGGAATAGAAGGTGGCCTACAAATGAGCAAGTTCTCCCCTGATCTAGTTCAGAAAATAATGATGACAGAATTGTCATCTAAAATAAAGTCAAGGGGGCTGGAGAGATGGCTCAGTGGTTAAGAACACTGGGTTGCTCTTCTTGAGGACCCGGGTTCGATTCCTAGCACTCACGTAGCAGCTCACAACCATCTAACTCCAGCTGTAGGGGATCTGATACCGTCTTCTGTCTTCTACCAGGCACACAAGTGGTACATAGACAGACATACAGACAAAACACTCATACACATGATATAAGGTAAAAGTAATGTTTTAAGAAAGTAAAGCTAAGAAAATGGTTTTGTGCTGGGTGGTGGTATCGCACACCTTTAATCTCAGCACTCGGGAGGCAGAGCCAGGAGGATCTCTGTGAGTTTGAGGACAGCCTGGTCTACAGAGTGAGATTCAGGACAGGCACCAAAACTACACAGAGTTTAGTGTCTTGAAAAACCAAAAAAAAAAAAAAAGAAAGGAAGGAAGAAAGAAAGAGAGAGAGAGAGAGAGAGAGAGAGAGAGAGAGAAAGAACGAAAGAAAAAGAAAGGAGAAAGGAAAGAAAATGGTTTTGTGACTATACCACTGAGCTACTATGGAAGAAGTGAGCCTTAGAGGTAGGAAGACCTGAGGTTGATTGTTGTAATAGTCACTCACTGTGTGTTGTGAGTGAATGACTTAACTGTCCTGGGTCTCCATTTCTTTATGAATGAAGCAATTTGTACTGTGTAGTCTGCTGTTGTTCAGTCAGTTAGTTTTGTTTTGTTTTGTTTACCAGAATGATTGCATCTTTGGGTAATAGTATGTCCCCCAGTTGTAGCAATGTTCATGATCACCCCCGCCACACACACACACACACCATCTCTTCTACAAGCTTGGGCCTAGCCAATGAAGCTAGACTTGGGATGCTCCCTGGTCCCTTAAGAAGGAAGACACTCATCTAGAATAGCACTGTTTTTCCCTTGATGAACAGAAATGATGGCAGTTCTAAATGGTAATAACCCTCCTGTCCTGTGCACAGCCCTTCCCTGAGGAAAGCTACCACCCAGAGGAGCCTGTCTCTGAGGAGAGAGAAGGAAGTCTCAACAGCAGCCTTTGCCTCTAAAGTGAGGTTTTTCTTGGATTTTCATATATCATCTTTTACTTCTGGAAGTTTTTTCATTTTTTATATGGGTATGGTGTTCTGTGTGTGCATGTTTGTGTATCTGTGCATGAGGTGTGTGTTCATTTGCATTTGGAGACTAGAGATGGGCATTGGGTATCTTCCTAAGTCACTCTTCACCTCACTTTTAAAAATACTTATTTTTAGCTGGCCGTGGTGGTGGCACATGCCTTTAATGCCAGCACTCAGGCAGATCTCTGAGTTTGAGGTCAGCCTGGCCTATAGAACGAGTTCCGTGATAGCTGGGACTACACAGGGAAACTCTGCCTCAAAAAAACAAAAATAAATAAATGATAAAAATAAGGTATTTTGTTTTGTTTTGTTTTTTGTTTTTTGTTTATGTAGCTCTGGCTGTCCTGGAACTCACTCTGTAGACCAGGCTGGCCTTAAACTCATAGAGATCCACCTGCCTCTGCCTCGTAAGTACTGGGATTAAAGGTGTGCACCAGCATGCCAGGCTATTTTGTTTTATCTGAACTATGTATATGTGTGTCTGTATGTGGGTTTGTACTCATGAGTGCAGGTGCCTGTGGAGACTAGGGACATCAGAGTCCCTGGAGTTGCAGTTACACCTGGTTGTGAGACACTTGACAGGGTGCTGAGACCTGGGCTCGGGTCCTCTGCAAGAACTCTGATCTTCAGTAAGAGCAGAACACACACTTAACCACTGAATCAACCCTTCAGCCCACCACTTTGATTTCGAGGCAGGGTCTCTCACTGAACTTGGAGCTCACTAATTTTACTACACTGGCTATCCAGCAAGCCCCTGGGATGTGCCTCTCTCCATCTCAGTAGTTCTAGGATTACAGATGCGCGCCGGCATGCCCGGCTTTTCACATGGTTGCTCAGATTCAAACTCGGGTCTTCACACTTCCCCAGCAAGCACTCTGCCAGCTGAGGCATCTCCGCAGCTGTGTTTCTGGATGTCCTACTTGATTCTTCAGCTCCCCTGGTGGCTTTTGGTCATTTCCTGTTCTATCCAGCTATGCTTGCCCTGGTCTGTTCTTTCCACAGACGTATTAAGCAGAGCTGCTTTATGATCTATGTCTGTTTATTCCAATAGGAAGTCTGAGCAGGACTGTTTCTGTTGGGGCTGGTTTTTGCATGTTCACATTAATGGTACCTTATTTCTCTGCATCCCTCATTACCTTCAGTTGTTCGCTGCTCATTCGCCCCTGAGGAATAACTTGCAGGAGTCATTTGAAGTCTAGGGTTAATGGGCATGCCTCCAAAGAGAGCCTATACCTGCTTTCTCCTGGTACCTTGGAGCTGCTTTAAGCCAAGGTTCAAGGATGAGGTGGCCTGTACCACCTGTCCCCAAAGCCTGGCCTTAAATCTAGTATGAAAAGCTCCCTTTATATTTGGTTCAGTTTTTCTCCAAGAGCTTTGGGATCCTGTTATCAGAAAGGGGGTACAATGAGGCAGCCCTTTTGATTTCCACTCCCTGCTCCCCCAAAGCCATCAAAACAAAGATTCACATCGCAAAATTCAGCCAGTGTCCTTAGTTCCAGAGTGACCTTATGCTATTTGTTTGCAACACGGTCCCTCCCCTCCTCTCTTGAAGCCTCCTGGCTACCCATCTGCCTTTTCTATGCCACGCGAATCTCTTTCCTCTTCCTAAGCCTTGGCATTGCCTCCAGGTTTCCAGCACCGCTACGGGCTGATGGAGTTGTTTTCATAAATGGCTTTGAGACTGAGTCAATCCCATTATCTTTGGTGAATGCGGGATTGCATTGCCGAACCCCATGCATGTTTGTAGTGACAAGGTAAATTTTAATCATTTGATCCTACACAGAAGAAAGACCAAAGTTTAAAACAAAGAAAGGAAGCGGGGACGGAAAGAAGGAAGCAAGCAAGCAGACAGACAAACTGGGGACTGGAGTTACTGGTCAGCTGGTAAAGTGTTCACCTTACAAGCTGAGAACCTGAGCTTGCTCTCCAGAACCCACATAAAAAGCTGAGCGTGGTATCACAGGGCTTGTAATCCCAATGATGGAGAGGTAGAGGCACTGGGGTTCAGTAACCAGTTAGCCTAGCCTAAGGCAAGTCCCAGGTCCCAGTGAGAGACTCTGTCTTACAAAGCAGATTGGATGTCTCCTGTGGTAGGACACCCAAGGTTAACCTCTGGCCTTCACACACACACACACACACACACACACAGACAGAGACAGAGACACAGAGAGACAGAGACAGACAGAGAGAGAGAGAGTCAGAGAGAGAGAGATATTAGTGTAAAAGAGGAACAGTGTCAGAAATGCAGGGAACCAGGGATACAAGTTTCAGTCCTTAATGAATCCCATTAACTGGAACAGCCCATCCTAGTCATTCTCCCCTCATTCATGAAATGACATCAGAACCACCGTCCTCTGGAAGTTGGTACAGGATAAAAGAGGCCTGGTTAGATCAGTGTCTGAATCATCATGTCATTATCACGATTAACAGCTTTCGGGTTCCCACCTTCTCTCCAAGTGTCTCACCCACTTTGTTATCATGTGGCTGCTCGTCCTCAAACCCACCCTGAAGTCTCCATCCCTGGAAGCTTGACGTTGTGAAGCAACCCTGTGGGCTCATTATCCCTAAATGCCCCAGTGAAAACATACCTTGGCCCCGGACTCATGTGTAATGAGCGGCTGCTGGATGAGGCTGTGGGGGCTGCACCACGAGGAAGGTTCTGTGCACAGATGAGTTACAGCTTTCCAGCTTCTGTACGAATCTTTTTCTCTGCAAATAGGGAAGGCAAAAGCAGTGAGCCTCCCGCAAGGACTCACTATACACGGGGCTTCGTGTCTTTGGCTCAGTGGGTCCAATTTAACCTCTTCATCTGCTAAATGAGAGAAGACTCAGAGATGTGGAATGAGACACCCAGGACTGGTAGCAAGCCAAGGGAAGTGTCCATATCCTTGTCCCACAGTTAACCTGCTGTGTGTGTGTGTGTGTGTGTGTGTGTGTGTGTGTGTGTGACATGCTGAGGGTGGGGGTGTAAAAATGTGTGTTCAGAGGACCCACTATGTCCACGAGTTCTTTAAAATCGCTAGCTCTGCGATGACTCATCTTGCCTGTCAACTTGATTGTCCCTAGAATCAACACAGAGACCCACACAGGGTGGGTCTGTGAGAATGTGTATAGGAAGGATGAACTGAGCAGGGAGCCCTTCCTGTGGAGCGGGCCACTCACTGCCGTGGCCACGCAGACAGAAAGAAGTCCACGAAAAGGCGGCGCTGCCTGCTCGCCCACCTCCATTCTTGCTAAGTGCATCCGTCATGCTCCTGCTACCACCGTCCTTTCCTGATGTTGGTACCCAGCTTCTTTTTGTTCCAACCTAGGCTGAAGAGCAGAGGCTTTCCCAGAAGCTTAGATAGGGACTGTCAAGGCATCCAGCCTTGAGAGCTGAGCATCTACAGAGTTCTCAGCCTTCCCAGCATGCAGACAGCCATTGTTGGACTACGTGAGGCTAGTCTAATAAATCTCTCTCTAGAATGTATATTATATTCACCCTGTGGGCTCTATTCCTCCAGGGGACCCTAAGACATCCCCCAAAAGGCGGAGGGGAAGCAAGCATGGCAGTGCATGCCTATAATGCTGCCTTTTGGGGAAGCTCAAGCAGGAGCCTCTGGAGTTTGGGGCTAGCCTGAGCTACACAGTGAGCCCCCTTATCTCAACAAACAAACAAAATAACAAAAGCCCAAACAGCAAAGGGTAATTCCCCCCTTTACTTCGATGTGAGCTATACTTGGATACCTGCTTCAGGTAAATGGCAAGTGAGGAAATGGTCCGGAAACTCCTGAGTTTGGATCATAAAAAGGTTTCCTTATTCCCTCTTTCGGTCTAGCTGCCGTGTGTGCACAGATGAAAGATGTTTGAGGTTCCTTGGTGGGTAGCTGTTTACAGAGGGAGGGAGGCCTCTTGTGATCCATCAACACTGACTTGCCAACCTGAGCTGCAGTCTGATTCCCAGCCCTAATCATGGTTTCAGAGAACAACAGCCCCAGTGACATCTGACTCATATGAGAGCACACGGGCCAGTGCTATCTACTTAGTTACTAACAATGTACCGACTCACATACATTGTGGGGGACCATAGGCATTCATTGTTTGAAGTCCCTGAGGTTTGGGGATGATTGTTAAGTACACACAGATGGACAGACAGACAGACAGACAGACCAAGTTAACTACTATCTGATTTAATCAGACTTTGTTGCGAAAGCAATAAAACTTTTATTCAGCCAAGTATAGTGACTCAAGCCTGGCTGAGCCTGGAGGATTGCCATGAGTTCAAGGCCACCTTAGACTACATAGTGGATTCTAGACTCCTGGTCTACAATGTGACTCTCTCAAAACAACCAAATAGAGCCCCACAAAAACCAAGCCTGTCAAGATAGCTCAGCAGACAAAGACACTTGCTACCAAGCCTTAAGACCTGAGTTCCATCCCCAGGAACCCACATGGTGGAAGGAGAACTGATTCCCTCCAGTTGCCCTCTGACCTCTACTCTTGCACGGCAGCACCTGTGCCTCCTGTAACCCCCACCCCAGTAATAGTTTAAAGAATTTTAAGTAAATGTTCATCTAGATTTGAATCCAGAACTACTCAACCCTTAGCCTAGTTAATTTTTTGTTTTTGTTTTTTTTGTTTTGTTTTTCGAGACAGGATTTCTCTGTGTAGCTTTGGTGCCTTTCCTGGATCTTGCTCCATAGACCAGGCTGGCCTCGAACTCGAAAAGATCCACCTGCCTCTGCCTCCTGAGTGCTGGGATTAAAGGCGTGCACCACCACCACCCGGCATAGCCTAGTTAATTTTTTTAAGATTTATTTTAATTATGTGTATGTCTGTATGTGAGTATTTGCTGTGTTTGTCAGTTCCATGGAGGTCCAAGGCACTGGATGCCCCTGGAGCTGGAGTTACAGGAGCTTGTGAGCTGCCTAGTGTGTGTGCTGGGAACAGGACTCAGGTCCTCTGCTGGAGCAATCTGTGTCTTAATCACTGAGCTAGCTCTCTGGCCCCTCAGCCTAGACCTTAATGGCCCTGCAGTGGTGTGTTACCCAGTGAAGTCTCTCAACCAATACTGGGTAATTTTATACAAGGAATAAAAGCTCTGGGCTCCTTAACCCAAGACACAAAAGCTCAAAACCAGCTGGAACCAAACAGACGACATAAGAGACAGAGGCCAAGCTGAAAAGTCTCCCCGTTCTTACTGCAAGTCCAACAAGTGTGATGATAAATAAGTGACCTTCACCTCAGGGTAAGGGGAACAAAAAGACAGCTGGAGACCCTCTGAACAGGGCACACATCTAAAGGGGCAGAGGCCCCCCTTCAGCTCTGTCTGAGGATGTGTCTATTGGCAGAGCTCATGCCTGGCATCTGTTCTGATGGATCTGCTCCAGGCCTCCCTGTGTTAAAGAATTCCAACCCTGTGTTGGCAGATCTGATCTTCCAAGAAGCTGGAGAGCTGAACTTTTATGTGAAATCCTTGGCTTTTAAGTTTGAGCAACAGATAGATGATAGATAGATAGATAGATGATAGATAGATAGACACATACATGTGTGCATTTATATATACAGAAAGAGGGGGGGGGGACACACAGGATCTCTCTATGTAGCCCTGGTCCCTTGGAACTCACTCTGTAGACCAGGCTGGCCTTGAACTGGTATTAAGGGCTTGTGCCACCACGTCTGGCTGCTGCTGCTTCTGCTTCTGCTTCTTCTGCTCCTCCTCCTCCTCCTTCTTTTAAATGACTATAGAGGCTAAACCTGAGATAGAGGCAGTAATTATAATCTCTGTCCCGAACTGGGGAAGGAGAACTTGGCTGCTCACTGTTTTTTGCTTTTTGTTTTATGTTTTATTTTTTTGGGGGGGAGGGGGTGTTTGTTTGTTTTGCTCAGTTAACTAAAATAGGACAAAACAAACAGGAAAGGAAAAGAGAAAGGAAGGGAGAGGAAGAGGGAGGGAAAAAGGCTCCTTGACCACCTGAATCTCCAACAGTCACCAAGGCGGAAGACAGACAGATGGTTTTCAACAGGAAGAGGAAAGGAGGGGCCCTCAGTGACCAATTGTCCAAGGTGCAGAGCCAGTAACCGGGAGCCCCTTCGACCTCCCGATTCTGCCATGGGTCACGCCCGCTAATCAACTTTTTATTTTCTTTTTTCTAATCACCTTGGAGGGCCTCTCCATCTTTGTTCAGCTGTAATCTTTCTTAATTAGATAATTGAAATAATCATCCAATTAAGTTGGTTCCCCTCACCCTCCTCACCAAGTTCTTGCTGGATCCAGCTGGCTCTCTCTTTTCGGCTGACTCGTTCTTTGCCTCATGCGGGGCCTGAAACGGGTCTCAAGCTGTTCGCTTTCCTCTGCAGTTTGCCGTTTCAGTTCAGAGGCGCTACAACTAAATTTCAGTTCTGGTCATGTCAAAACAGACTCCATAGGCAACTAGAAGCCGGAGCTGCAGCTGGCACAGAGTCGGCACTCGCTGCTGGGGAGTTTCCAATCGCAGGGATTCCAATCCCCAGCCTGGTATTTACTAACGGGCTGATCCAGCTTGTGCCATTTGGTCTGTCAGCAAGCATCTGGACTTTTGGGGACTCCAGTTTCCTCATCTGTGGAATGGGGATCAAACCGGGACCTGCCTCCAGGCCGCTGGGATAATGTAAGTAAGGCTGACTTCTGCTTGTGTGTGCTGAAATAGTACCAAAAAAAAAAAAAAAAAAAAAAAGCTGGAAAGAGAATGGGAGGGAGGAGCGGAGGAGGAAAGGAAGGAAAGGAAGAAAGGGAAGGAGGCAAGGAGGGAAGGAAGGAAGGAAGGAAGGAAAAAGGAAGGAAGGCCCAACCTTGAACTTCTGATCTCCTTGCCTCCACCTTCTGTGTGCTGTGATTACAGGTGTGCACCACCACACCCAGTTCAATCCAGTTCGCACAGTGCAGGGGATCCACCCAGGGCTTAGTCCGTTCAGAGCAAGCACTCAACAAACCGAGCTAAGCTACACCCCCAGTATTAGATATCCCCCCCCACTCCACCCCGCCCCGCCTTACCCCCAAGAGCTGACTTGGAACTTCCAATCCTCCTGCCTCAGTTTCCTGAACTTCGGGATCACAGATGTGTGCCGTTGCAGAAAAGAAAGAGAAATGACAGAGAGAAGCAGGACAGGAGTGCTTCCGGACGTCCTTCAGTCAGTCAGAGTGTGTGTGTGGACTCTGCAGCTTTAGTATCTCGATCCTGGTTTACTCTAACCCACACAGGAGACTTAAAGCTAACTGGCTTTCCTTTAGATAGATTCTTGACAATGAAATTTTAAGTCGGTATTGATCCTGTGTTGGCCAGAATGCAAGGTCCATGTAGGAGGGCTGAGTAGGTCACAGTGTCCGGGGACTCACTGAGGAATACGAGGTCACAGGTGCAGGATTGTCCTCTGACGGCACCTCTGAGCCACTTTCAAGTGATGGGACTAAAACATTGGAGCCAATTGTGGTGGTAAACCTGTAGTCCCAGCACCTGAGAGCCGGAGGCGGGAGGACCAAGAATTCAAACTCACCCTTGGCTGCTTAGCCAGTTGGAGGCCAGCCTGGGCTGTAAGAGACCCTGTTTCGGAAATAACCAAACCATTGCCAATGAGGCTGTAAGGTATACTAGGCATATCACCTGTGGAGAAAAATTAGAAAAAGGCTAGCAACCCCAGGACTACAGAGCAAAATGAAAATCAGTTGTGACTCAGAAATTCAGATGCCCTGGAGTGTAGTCCAGCTTTGTCGGAAGGCTGACATTGGCCTTTCAACCAGCCCAGCCTCAGTTACCTCTCATTCTCTGCCAGTGACCCAGCTCCCAGCAGCTCAGCTGCCTTCTCCTTTAGTCCGTCGGAGTTGGGTGTCCGACAAGGAGAACAGGCAGCTCTGGGATAAGTCTGGATAAGGTTCTGACTTCTAAAAGCTATGCAAGCCGTGAATCACTTTTAAAATGAACAGAAAAACAAACAAACAAACAAATAAATAAAACAACTGAAGGGGGAAAAAAGCTAAAAGTGGCTGGTAGGTTTAACAAAATGAGTTTTCTAAGTTTTTTTTTAATGGTGATTTTCTTTCTTTTCTGGAACGTGCTTTTAAAATGTAATCTTACAGTCCTACATAAAATGGGGCTGGTGATATGGCTCACTGGTAAAGAACACTTGTCACTCTTAAGGAAGACTTGGGTTTGGTTCCCAACACCCACATGGTGGCTCACAACCATCTGTAACTCCAGTTCAAAGGGATCAGACACTGTCTTCTGACCTTCTTGGGCATCTGGCATGCATGGGGCACACACACATGCATGCCTGTAAGCAAAACACTCTTACAAGTTAAACAAAATAAATATGTCTTTAAAAGGAGGGGTAAAGAGATGGCTCATGGGTAAAGTCCTTGCTATGCAAGCGTGAGGGCCTAAGTTCAGAACCTCATGCACAAGTAGAAAGCCTGTGACCCTGGTGACAGAGAGGGAGGGACCAGTGGACCCTGGGGCTTGCTGACCAGCCTGTCTAACAGAAATGGCAAGCTCCAGGTTCAGTGGGAGACCCTGACTCAAAACAATAAACAAAAATAAACAAAAAACCCCATCAAGGTGGAGAAGCTGGAGAGAGGCTCCTCACTTGGTGAAGAGTACCTGGGTTCAGTCAGGTGGCTCACAACTGTCACTCCACTTGAGAGGGTAAGACTTGGGCACGTGCACACATGTGGCATATACAAATTCATTCAGACACACACAAACACACTTAATTTAAAAGCTAAACAGGGGGTTGGGGATTTAGCTCAGTGGTAGAGCACTTGCCTAGCAAGTGCAAGGCCCTGGGTTCGGTCCTCAGCTCTGAAGGGGAGGCAGGGGAAAGTTAACAGATCTAGAGGCAGTGGTAGCTCACACCTTTAATCCCAACACTCAGGAGGTAAAGACAGGCCCATCTCTGTGAGTTGGAGGCCAGCCTGGTCTACAGAGCAAGATCCAGGATAGGCTCCAAAGCTACACAAAGAAACCCTGTCACGAAAAACCAAAATAAATAAATAAAATAAAATAAGATCAAGAGTAATAATAGAGGACATCCTGACATAATCAGCCTCTTGTTTCTGAAAGTGTATGTGTGGGTGAGCATACTCACCTCTACACACACACACACATACACACACACACACACACACACACACACGCATGTACATACACACAAACACACACATGCATGCACACACATTCACACACATGCATGCATGCACACATGCATGCATACAAACACATGCACACACATACACAAACACACACATGCATACATGCATGTGCTCATAGCCATGTATGAAGAAACAGTTTCTTGACACTCAGCTCTGAGATTCAGCACACACAAGTCTTCGGATATATGCCATGGTTTGCTACTCTCCCTATCAGGGTGACTGGACTCTAGCTGGAGTCTAGAGAGAACGCAGAGAACATTCCAGACAAACTGGTTTCCTGCACACATCATACTCCCTAGTTCTGCCTCTGGGTCTTAGTGAGGGAGCCAGAATCCATTGTACTCCCTAGGGATTCCCATCTCTTGGTATCCATGTGTGCATGTGTACAGCTGATTATTGAAATCAGTAGGGAACTATAGGATGATGGAGTATGACTTCAAACCTAGGTCACCCATGTTACCTTTAGCGTTCATGCTTCACCCTCTTGACTCACTCAGACAGATGTAAGGTGTCACCTTTGACCCTCAGCTACTGAGCAACAGCAAGCTTAGTCATAGTAGAAATAGTCCTCTACTCTGGCCTTCAGACCAAGACCGCTCAGCCCACAGCCTGAGCACAAGCTCCAGGATGCCTAGAGCCACAACCTAACCAAGCCAATTAAGATTCTTGCCCCCACACAAACAGAGACAGGTCTCGGTTTTGTTTGAAATAGCTGAGTATTGAAGTGATTTGTTAGACTGCAATAGGTAGTTAATACACAGGGCCTCTTGTCTGCAAGCCTGACCCTTTTCCTCTGGAATTTGTGAACCCTCCAGGCTCAGGGCATTTTCCTTCTCCTGTACTCGCCAGCCCACGGGGATCTCTTTTCCCTGAACTGCATTCCTTCATCTCCCTGGTATGGACCAGAGGTAGGACAAACAGCTCAGCAGGGACTGGACATCTGTGTGTCTTTATTTACAGGTGACCAACGTGAGAATATATGAATGTGCTCTGGATAATGAGGCTGGGACTCAGACAAGTCCGGGACAGTTCTAGAGCAAACGCCAATATTACCAGAGTTGTTGGGGTCTGAATGTGGGCTCTGGCAGCCCGAATAAGCTAGGCTAGGCCCCCCAGACTTGATTAAATGGAGTTATAATGAAAAGCAGAATAGGGAGATGTATTCAGTGTTGCCACTGTTGGGAAGAAAGACAAAGTGATCTAATGAGATCCATACCTGCCCCCATCATTAGGGTCTTCATATGAGGTCTCAGCCTAAATAGAAGGCAGGAGTTACACATAGCTAAGCAGTCCTGAATGGGGTGTGGTCCTGCCTATCAGTGACCCATCTTTGTCATGTTCAAGGTCTGTCCTTCGCAGAAGGTAGTCTGAGAAGTTGTCAGCACTGTGTGAAATCTGTATTGGCACCAGTATTTCCCCTTTCCCAGTGTGATACTCCTGGGGGAAACGCCAGTATACTGAGATGCATTGCTTCGGAAGTCTGAGAGCCAAGGAAAGGGTACTATTCCTTGGCTGGGAGTGGTTTCCTTCCTGCTAGGATGGTTATAGTAACACTCAGTTACCTGCCTCTAAGAGGTGCTGCTACCTCCCTCAGAGAGGCCCCAAGAGGGAAGATATCAAAGCATTATTTACCTGGTGCTTGGATATGCAAAGAAATAAAACTTATCTTTCCTCATCATAGATCTCTCTCCAAGCACGTCTCTGCCCAGCTGGAGAGTTGAGAGAGGAATACATTTCCCTGCCAGCCTTATCTCAGCGATCTCTGACATGGTTGTGTCACTGTGTAGTAGAATAAAGAGAAAAACACAGAGTTCTGGGCCCCACCTCCCTATCCTGGCTCCCCGACACCTCTCCACCCCACACTGGACTTGTAGGGGGGGTGCTCATTCAGGGGGAGACTAGGAAGTAGAAGAGTCAGGACCCTTCAGGTCTCCTCTAACAATGCTGGTGTGAGGTCTTCCTGCATTGGGGACCCTAAGGGACATTTGGCTGGCATTGCTTTATGCAGCTATGTTGGGGGATGGGAACCATCTGTAACAGGTGTGGGGTTATGCTCTGCACACAGGCTTCCAATTAGAGACTGAACTCCAGCCAGTCCTTTGCCAGCCGAGCCATGAACCCTTGGGATGAGTGCATGAGTCAGAGGAGCGAGCCTTCTTACAGGCATCTGTTGGCTGGTGCAAGCCCTGGCCAGCACCCAGATCCCAGGTTCTTTGCCCCTAGCCTCGCATTCCTTGCCTGTGGCAGCCTGTTGATTCTCATCACAGGCCAGAGCTCTTGGGCACCTGCCCGGCCCCACCTCTCAGGCCTCGGAGAAATTCTGGATACCCTATGTACCACATGAGGCCATGTAGCACCAGAGGTCTTCTCTGACTCCTCTATTCACAACCCGCTACCACCCCTACCACCTGTGGGTGCCAAAGTCAGAAACCAGATCTCCCAGGAACCATTAGCTTCTTCACACTTGCGTGGGAATAGGATCCACTTTCCCTGATCCTTCATCCATTGTTTTTTTTTTTTTTTTTTTTTTTTTTTTTGGTTTTTCGAGACAGGGTTTCTCTGTGTAGCTTTGCGCCTTTCCTGGAACTCACTTGGTAGCCCAGGCTGGCCTCGAACTCACAGAGATCCGCCTGGCTCTGCCTCCCGAGTGCTGGGATTAAAGGCGTGCGCCACCACCGCCCGGCCATCCATTGTTTTTTTTCTGGATGATTCTAAATCTCCATTCTCTAGAATTTGAATTTGAACTTGACCTTGGGATTCTTTTTTTTTTTTTAACCACCCTCCCAGTATAGTGTGAGTCTGTTTAGAGGACCTCTGACATCAGTATGCACATGTGACGATGAGCACACCCTGTGCTCACAGGTACACGTGTGTGTACACAGTCATACATTATAACACACACACACACACACACACACACACACATACACACACACACACACTTGCAAATGACAAAACCTAGTGACAAAAGCTGGCCCTTTTCACCCGGAGTGTGGTAGCGTCCACAGGAAGCAACAGCTGTGTCCTGGCTGCATGGCTTGGAGGGATTTGGAACCCCAGAGAAGGCTATGCCTGAAGACGAATGGGATCCGAAGCTTCCAGAATCCACCAGGCAGCTGGGCGGGTAGAGGGAACGAATGTTCCAGGGGTGTTGAGTGGCTGACTAGGAACACCTCCTGAGAGCTTTCCATCTGACTTGGTGAGAGGGGAATACACAGTTGAGAAATACCTTTCCCTCTCCATAAAGCCGGGCTTTCAAGGGCCTTGTCCCTGGCAGAGGTCAGGAAAGGCAGCTTGGCGACTTTCACGCCAATCAATGGCCTCTTTATTCTCAATTCTTTCTCTTTCACCGGGACAATGAGCCTCCCTGGCTCAGCCCTTGCGCTAGGAAGTGAGGAGGAAGCACAATTTAAAGTGGACCACCAAAGCACCCCGACAAAGCTCTAGTTGACAGGGGAGCCTCCAGATGCGGGAAGATGAAACCCCCTCTGGTGCAGAGGGGGATGGGTTAGGGATTGGCAGTGAGACCCCGGGCTTGCAGCCACACACAGCAATCCCCATAAACTCTGCCTAAACCGCTTTCCCCAAAGCCAGGTTCAAGTTACCTGCGGGGCTTTTGTTTTGCTGAGTGGCTTATGCAAATGTGGTACTAGCCTGGTAGCATCAAGGTGAGCCGAGGCAGCTACTAGTCCCCACCCCCCACCCCCCCCCACTTCCCAGCCTCCTGGAAAGCTCCAGGGCTCCTCCCTTGTCCTGCAGTCCTTTGTGCAACTTTACCTCTGATAGGCTCAGCCGTGTTGCTGGGTAGCAACGGGCTATTCATTGTCACGTAGCTGTTTTCTTTAAACAAACCACCCTCAATTTATTTCTCCCTCCCACACTTCATTTGGAGCTTAGCCTTCTGAGTTATCACATGCAAAAAAAAAAAAAAAAAATCAGCCATGAGGACTGTGGTCCTGCCTTCTGTGGGGACCCATTTCTCTTGTCTTGTGGGCCTCTCCTTCTTTCTTTAACATTCCAGTTAAAATAGCTGTTGTTCCTGGCAAATGCAATATTTCCATTCTGAGCATGGAGCATCGGAAAGTGCAGAGTTTATAGAGAGTTGCCATCAATGTTTGCTCAATAGCACCCCTTGGCTTTTCTCCCCCTGAGAACACCATGAGTGGGCTGGGAACACGACTCAGCTGGGAGCATGCTTGCTAATATGCACAGAGCCCTGGGATCCATCTCCAGCACTTAATAAAAGCCGTGGTGCTTGGTGGTGCACACCTGTAATCTTAGCTATCACATGAGAGTGGAGGCAGGAGGGTCATCCTGGGCTAGATAGAAAGTTTGAGGCCAGCCTGGGATGCATGTCTTAGTCTGTGTTCTGTTGCTGCCAACAGACTCTTACAAAAGAAAGCATTTAATTGGGGGCTTACTGACAGTTTTAAACCTAAGAGGTTTAGTCCCTTATCATCATCATGGAAAGGAGCATGGCATAGTGCTGGAGAAGTAGTTAAGAGCTGCATCCTCGTCCAAAGCTGAGAGAGAGAGAGAGAGAGAGAGAGAGAGAGAGAGAGAGAGAGAGAGAGAGAGAGAGAGAAACTGGGCCAGGTATGGGCTTTTGATACCTCAAAGCCCACCTTTGGTGACACACTTCTTCCAACAAGGCCACACCTCCTAATCCTTCTAATCCTTTCAAAAATTTCCACTCCCTGGGGACTAAGCATTCAAACATATGAGCCCTTCTTATTCCAACCACCGCAATACACGAGGCTCTGTCTCAAAAAAACAAAAACAAAAAGCCCAAACCAGACAAAACCCACCTAGACACCGCGAACATTCTTTTGACAGCATCCATGTGGAAGGGCCCCATGCTCATTCTCACTCCTTTTGGCCTCTTCTTGCACAGATGTCAGGTGAGAGTTGTGACTGGGTTTGCCCAGGAGAGCTCTGGAGACAACTGACCACCCACCCCACAGACCATAACCCTGAAAAGGTGCTGGGCCAAGGCAGAGGCCTCCTACCAAGGCTGGACACAAGCTACCTGACAAGGCAGAGCTACAGGTCCACATCGAAAAGCACAGGAAGACAGAGAGGAAGTAAGGGGAAGTGTGTGGTGGGTTTAGAAGGCAAGGTCACTACAGCCGCGGAGAGGAGCTGAGGCCGGGCACTCTGTACTCAAACTGCTGCCCTGCGTGGATTCAGTTAGAGTCACCAACCACCAGTTAAGGACATCTTTTGTTGCTGGTATTTTTTTTGTTTTGATTTTTTGAGACAGGGTTTCTGTTGTTTTAAAAAATAATAAGTGGCGCTGGTTACCGTGCAGAAAGGTCATGAGGCAGGAGCCACGACAAAACCCAGTATCAGAGCTTTATGGGGGGAGGGGGACACAAAAGAACCAGGCCTGAGGAAGAAGCACATGTAGAGAGCAGAGAGAGAGATAGTGGGGGAAGAGAGAGCAGAGAAGAGAGAGGAGGAGGAGTCTGTGTCCGGCCTTTTAAGGATTCCTGTGCACATGCACAGGTGGGCTGCGCCACGTATGCGCTGACTGCATGACTGCAGTGCACGTGAGACGTGAGACCCCTTCCTTAGCTGCTGAACCGCACATGTGTGCGGTCATGCAACTGGAGTGGGGGCAGAATCCTTACATTCCAGACGTTTTGCTTATTATAAAAAGCAGGTAAACCAGAATGGGGCGTCTGCTTCCAGCTGACTTGGTGGGCGTCGGTTGACTCTTGTGGGGGTAGGGAAGGGGGCTTCTGAGGTAGACAGGCGTCCTGGGGTCACCTGCTGCCTTGGGAATCGTCTGACAAGTGCTGTTCAGGTGGATCCAAGCTGGTTCCAGAGCTCGCTGACCTGTCCAGGTGGAACATTTTCTGAAACTTAGAAAAAATTTGAACATATTAAGAAGCAGCCATGAGAAAATTAAAGTCTTGGGCTGGTGACCATTGTAGTGTTTAGTACTCTGCTTATATTGGTTAGTGTTAATGAGAGAGAGAGAAAGAGAGAGAGAGAAAGAGAGAGAGAGAGAGAGAGAGAGGTTGGAACATGTTTTTAATTTTTACCTGAGATAAGCTTTATCAGAGACAGATTATTTTAAGGCACCTGTCTCCTTTATTAGTTTAGCATCTAGGAGACACGGGTGATCAATTGTTGGGAGCATTTAACAGTAATAGATGGCTATATTAAAGTATGTTTTTGCAGAGCCCAGACACTTTTTGGTCTGGGGGTATAAATACCTTTTAACTGTTACTGTTCATTACCACCTGGGTATATATGATGGTCCTTGGACTCCAGCTCTATGGTGATCCTGTAACAATTAGCTGAGTAGTTAATTAGAAGAGAGAATGAAGAAGAGAAAAGCTCATGGGGTGAGACCTTTCTTCTGGAATTGGGGACAAGGCAGTGGATCCTGATGTCCTCGGGAACTTGAGAGAGAGCAGGGTCTCTCAAGTGCATGAGAAGTGTTGCTGACAGCTCTGGAGTGAGGCACATGGAGGGAGCAAATGAAATGAAAGCTCCTACCTTAGCTGGACAATCTTTTCCCACTAAGTAACCCTGAAAGTACAATTAAGTCTGGTGAGGTGGGTAAGGCTGTACCCTACCCCAACAAAAGGGAAATGAGAAGGAGAGGTGGGATCCCAAAACTCCCTCAGGACTGATTAAGTGGCTTGGTATCCAAAAGGAAGGAAATGGATCACTCCATGCTGCATCCTGCGATGGTTCCCTGCGAGGCCACGGCCAAGCCTAGGAGGTCTACTGAAGGTCTTAGTTTGATGTATCCGACAAGAAGGAAATGGATCACCCCATGTGATCCCTGCGAGCTAATGGCCAAGCCTAGGAGGTCTACTGAAGGTCTTAGTTTGATGTCCCTATGCCCCTGGGTGCACCAGGGCAGTCAGCTGACCAGTTATCTCTCTAAGTGGCACTTTGAACAAGGCTCAGTTGATGGCCTAGCAGGGCACACACTAGCCCATGTGGCCTTTTGTAGCACACATTTAAAACAGGGACCTGGAAGCCCTTATGCAGCCGCTAGGATGATGGCATGTGCCAACATCTGGCAATTCTGTTCACCAGCTTTCTCATCTCTCCCATGGTACCTTAAATGCCACAGCTGATACTTCTGCCTGTGGGGTCAGGAGCCATGGCGTAATGGTTAGCATTCTAGACTCTGAATCCAGTGATCCGAGACAGGGCATCAATGTTGTTTTAAAAAAATGATAAGCGGCCCTGGTTACTGTGCAGAAAGGTCATGAGGCACGAGCCATGACAAAACCCAGTATCAGAGCTTTATTGAGGGGGAGGGGGACGAAAGAGCCAGGCCTGGGGGAGAAGCAGTGCAGAGAGAGAAAGAGAGATAGTGGGGGAGGAAAGAGCAGAGAAGAGAGAGGAGGAGTCTGTGTCTGGCTTTTTAAGGATTCCTGTGTGCTTGTGCAGGTGGGCTTATGGAGCCACACGACGCATGTGCTGATTGCGTGACCGCGCTACACACAAAGCGCAATCACGCAGCACACTGATGACGTAAGATATAAGACCCCTTACTTAGCTGCTGAACTGCACATGTGCGATCATGTAGCTGGAGTGGCAGCAAAATCCTAACAGTTTCACTATGTAGCATCAGAGCCTGTCCCGGAACTCACTCTGTAGACCAGGCTGACCTGGAACTCACAGAAATCTGCCTGCCTCTGCCTCCCGAGTGCTGGGATTAAAGGCGTGCGCCGCCGCCATCCGGCCAGTTAATAAGATCTTAAAGCAGAAAATTCTAGGGGACAGAGAGCTGCCAGCTCCCTGTGCCTTCTCTTCTCCATTTCAAATGTGGATGACTGTCCTCAGTCTCTTCTGCATGTTCCCATTACCTTTGACCATAAGCCTAGGTATTTCCACATGCCTGTTCCTGTGTGCACGTTTTTGCATGTGTATGGGCCACTGATGACTGAATCTAAAGCCTCTGGAATGCTAGGCAAACGCTCTACGGCTGAGCTATGCCGCAGCCCCAAATCTAGCTGCCTTGAAGTGGCTCTCTCTGTCCTTCATTTTTTCATCTGTTAGGTAGGGTCATTAATCAAATGTACCGCTCACCCTGGGTGCTATGGGCACTTGGAACTGATCGTTCTTTGCCTATCCTGAGCACTGCAGCATGGTTAGTCTCACCCTTGGCCTCCCCCACCTGCTGCTGGAGGCCAGAGCATCACCTGCATGTTCTTAGGTAGGGGCTCATGTCCCACTAAGATCTCCTGCCCTAGAGCTTCTGTAGGTATCACACCAGATAACCTGTGTCTTCTTGGAAGAGTGATTGACACTGAACAGTCAATAAACCTCCTCTATCTCCATTTATGAAGAGATCCCAGATGCCATGGGGCTGTGACTCAGGCTGTCTTCACGCCCTGATTTATTTGTTTAGTTATTTCTTCATTATTCCTTTGTAATATCCTGGGTTCTGCCTTCTCGAGTGCCCTGGTTTAAAGGACTTTTTTTTTTTTTTTTTTTTTTTTTTTTTTTTTATAGGAGACATGCCTTTCTCTGAAGGTACAAGTGTCAGAAATAAAACTTAGAGGTACTGGCATTTATGAGTGGCTTTTGAAACTGGAGAGCGCCGCAGACATGTAAATCATACTCCTCTTCCAGGAGCACAAGAATGTGTCTTTTCCTGAGAGCTTTCACAACCATTAACTCCTTGGCCACCAACCAAGTGTTCCGCTGCGGCGCTGCAACGGAATTCTGAGTGTCCCCGTTTGGGGGGACTGGGTCTGGGGTTCACATGCTCTGCATCTTGCTGGCTCCTGGCTGATGGAAGGGAAGAGACCACTCCGTGGACAGGAAGTGTGAGGAGGCAGATGGTAGGGTGCTAATCCCCCTCTGTTGTTAGAGGGCTTTGAACAATGGGGAAGGTGTGGGGTGGGTCATGTTGCCGGTGGTTACTGTTACCAGACTGGGGCAGGTAGGGAGGGGCCTCCAACACTCACCTGAGTCCAGGTCTCCTCCAGACAAAAAGATACAGGTGGCTTCGGGTCACCCTCGTGCAGGACCTTCTTACCACCAACCAGCATCAACAGAAAACACCCAGGTGCATGACGGAGACCTCTTCCCTGCTCTTTTCCCAGGGTCCTCAGAGGCTATGACCTAAGTAGGTCCTTCCCATCACCACTTTGCTGTGTTTTCCCCCTGGCTCTGCCTAAAGCTGTACATGTACTTGATCCCTGGGGACACCACCCCTCGTGGTCACTGAGATGAGGCCAGGTAGTGGTGCTTCGTGTTCCCAGTGTGAGGCTGTTGGCCATGTCCATAGTTACTAGCCACAACTCTTCGTAGTCTTGGCTGGGGCCCTCTTGCTCTGTCATAAGTAGGCAAGCAGCTCTCCAGTGCTGGCAGTCCTGGGCTCATTCATGTCCAAGGCTGAATGAAGGGCTGGGCTGGTAGACCCTGAAGCTGACAGCTCTGAGCTCTGAGCCCTGAGCGCCAGCGGCCTCCAGCAGCCAAATGCTTAGAGCTGTAGGTACTCAGATTGGAGGCTTATTGCTCTGGACTTCAATCACCAGCATCTTTAGCATTGGCAGCCATTGTAGTCCTTGACTTCCAGAAGCCGCAGCAGGTACCTGTGGGATCCAGCATTCAAGTAGGCCTTGGGTGTTAGGACCTTCATCTCCTACAGCAACTAGTGTTACAGCCCTCCTGTCCCATGTCTGGACCCTTGGTCCTGGGTAACAACAGTAATCCTGATGTCAGATCTATGATGTGTGCGACATGGGACGTTAAGGCTTCGCATCCCCCTGGAACTCTGTCTCTCATCTCTGACTTCACAAAAGCCTTCTGTCTTTCCTCCGGCTTAGCTCTCTGTCCTCCCTCCTCCACGTCCATCACCCCCTCCCCCCCATTCTCTCTATCTCCTCAGCTTCTTGTTCCTTTCCGCTCTATCCGCTTTCTAGACTTCCTCAGTGGCCCTTTCGTCAACACCACCGTTGTCCCTGCTACTCTGCCCCTGCGACCTTCGGCCAAAGCTTCCCCCATCAACACTGTGTTAGCACCTCAGCTCCCCATCAAAACTGGGCCCCAAAGGCCAAAGGGGGAAGCCTCTCCTTAGACCAATCATCCCGGGAGGAGTCTCTCCTGCCAAAAAAGCGAGAACAGCTGCTCACAGAGCCCGAAGCAAGCAGAGGGGGCAAGAGCGTTCGCTCTGGTCAGGGCCCTCCCTCGTACAAATGAAGAATCCCGTCGGCACCAACTGTGGGCCTCTTCCTCTGCACAACCAGGGGAAGAACTCCCTCTCCAGCCTGGATGAAAACGGTCCCGAGACTTCAGCAACACTTCAGACGACAAAAAGAGGGGCTGGAGAGATGGCCGGGTGGTTAAGAGCCCATACTGTTCTTCCTGAAAATTCCCAGTACCCATATCAGGTGGCTTACAACTGCCTGGCACCTCAGTTCCAGGGGGATCTCACACCTCTGACCTCTGTGGGCACTTGCATTCACGTGCCCGTACCCCCCACCACACACACATATGCACACAATTAAAATAATAGAAATACATCTTTATTTTTTTTAACGACAAGAAGAGCAGTACACGCTACTTCAAACGTCTGGAACTGGGACGTGGCTCCTGGAGCCAGACTGGTGCTTCAGTGTCAAGCATCTCTGGTTGCAGTACAGCTTCCTCAAGGTGCTTGTGGGGAGCTCAGGAGTGGGTGTGTTGGGAGTGGCTGCCAGGGAGACAGCTCAGCTGGCCGCCAGCAAGGATCGGCTTAGCTGACAGTCCACGGCTCAAGACCACTAGTGGGGACCAGGGAAGGGTCTCGCAGCTGCCGGTGAGCGAGTCAAATCGCAAGCCTCATCATCTTAACTTACTTAAGGGGAAAATAAACATTAAAAAGGAGTGTTTACAATAAAGGCTCGTCATTAACGGAACAGCCTCTGGCAAAGCTTTCCCAGAGTTTAAAGCCTGCCCTGGGGAGAGTCTGGGTTCTCCCCATCTGTTTCACAGCCACACCCACTATGGCTAAGACCACAATCTGTCACTGGCCACAATCACTCCCACACAACCACACCCCTGTCTCTGGCCACCAGCACGGACATTCCTTCTCACAGCTGCCTTCAGCCAAGTGGCTGCCACCGAGGTTCCTGAGAAATGACTCCAGAGAGATTGCTGGGGGGGGGGGGGGGGGGGGAGGAAGCTGCTGGTGTTATGAGGGAGACAGACTGGTACCTGGACTCAAGAGCCAGCCTCTAGTCAGAGGCTGGGGATGTAGCTCAGCGGTCAGAGGGCTTGCCTAGCCCGCGCAAGGACCTGGGTTCGATCCCCAGCATGGCAAAAGCCTGGGTGTGGTGGGCACATACCTGTAAATTGAAGACGGGAGGGTCAGCAGTTCCAGGTTATCTTCTGCTTTGTCAGTTTGAGAGCAGAAGACTTTATATCCCCAATGATCCTAAGCTCCTCCTGCGTGATTCTCCCTGTCCACGTTGAGGAGCTGAGGAGCCTGGAACTGTTTGCAAACTTCAGCAGGACGTTTGGGGTGGCACTGGGAGTATCGTTTTCTGTGAAGTTTGGTAAAACGTCCATTTTCCTTGTCCCTCTGCCTTGGATGCCTCCTCAGAATAAGCCTCAGTAGAGGCAGGTGAGCCCAGAGAGCCATGCTGTGACCCTCAGAAGCCCTTGGTGTCCATTTAGACTTCACTCCAGCTGACTCCTCCCGCAGCAGGGGCTTTCCAAGGACACAGCCTGGGTCTACTTCGGTCTTGTTTACACTTCAGAAATCATTAGTCTGGAAGTTTCCTTTGAGCTTCTCTCTCACCCGTACCCCACTCCAAGACAGCCTCCAGTCACAGCTCCCTCCTCCCTCTGGCTGGAGAGGAGGGATTCCTTCAGGCTGTTTGAGAATGGGCTGCCCTGTATAATAAAGAGATGGTATAATGGATAGAGACGCCTGCAAGCCTGGGGACCACAGTTCCTTCTTCAGAACCCATGTAAAGGTGGAAAAAGAGAACCAGTTTTGACACAATGGACTGGAAAGAGGGCTTAGTGGTTAAGAGAATGCATTTCTGTACAAGAGGATTAGAGTTCAGTTCCCAGCATCCACACCAGATACTAGTAACTTCAGTTCCCAGGAGATCTGATGCTTCTGGCCTAGTCAGGGCACCTGCACACACGTGCACACACACACACACACACACACACACCCCGAGACACACAAACATTTAAAAATACCATGGGACTGGGAAGATGGCAGTCAAGAGCACGTGTTACTCTTTCAGAGGACCCGTGATTAATTCTCAGCACCCACACAGTAGCTCCCAATGGTCTATAACTCTAGTTCCAGGTAGTCTGATGCCCTCTTCTGACCTCCATGGGCACCAAGCATGCATGGAATGCACAGGCATGTATGCAGGTAAAACACTTAATACCCATAAAATAAATATGCCTAAAAAGATTTCAATTTGTCAGCCAGGCAATGGTGGTCCACGCCTTTCATCCCGGCACTCGGGAGGCAGAGGCAGGCGGATCTCTGTGAGTTTGAGGCCAGCCTGGTCTACAGAGTGAGTTCCAGGAAAGGCTCCAAAGCTACACAGAGAAACCCTGTCTCAAAAAAAACCAATATATATATTTCAGTTTGTCTCCACATGTGTGCTTTTTAAAGCACACGTGCCTGCCCCGAGGCACAATATGCTCACATACAATAACAGATTTTTTTTAAGGGAAGGGGTGAGGGGAGAGGAAAATATACCAATAAGGGATTCTGCAACTTCAAGTACATTAGAAGCACCTGAGGTCTTGTTGCAGTGCAAATTGGTTCTTCTGTCCATGGTGCAACCCACAGCTCTAGCAAGGTCCCCAGGTAGCATACAGGCTGCTGGTGCTCTCACTAACCTTTACAAAGCGAAAGTGTACGGGACTTGAGTGTCCAACAAGCTCGTGATTCGGGGAGCTGCTTCAGCATGGAGGGACACGGATGGAAAGGAGATTTTAGTCTCAGGGTTGTCTGTGAGTCTCAGCTTTCAGGCTGCTTCCTCTCCAAAAGAAGAGCTCTGGCCTGGGCATCCAGCTCAGTGGCGAGTGCTTGCCTAGCGTGTGCAGGGCTTGGTTTCCATCACCAGGGGTGGCCCAGTCTCAAGTTCATCTTTGTTGCCAATTGCTCTCTAGTATTGTCTGGTGAGCCAGGTGAGGCCTCCTCCTTCCCCAGCATGAGATACTCACAGGCCAGTGGGAGCTACCTCCCGGACGGACATCTGACTCATGAGTTCTGGACTCCACCCAAGCAGAGATCAGTGAGTATTCTCATTCCAGCAGCTGAGACTGCTGAGCGTGTTCTGCTGCCAAGAATGTTCTGGAACTGTTGGGTGCCTCGTGGCTCTCGGCCTGACCCTTTTAGCCTTCCCTTTGCTCTAGTGCATGCTCCTCATCTTTCCATGAAGTTCCTTTTGTCTAGATTGACCCAAGTCCTTTTCTGTGGCTTACACTGTCAAATGACCCCACCAAATACAGTTACTTTTTTTTTTTTTTAATAAACATGTTTATTGTTGTTGTTATAGAGACAAGATCTCATTATGTCGTCCTAGTTGGCCTGGAACTTGCTATGTAGACTAGGCTAGCCTTGAACTCACAGAGACCCACCAGCCTCTGCTTCTAGATTAAAAGCATGGGTCACTACGCCCAGCTTAAAGGTTTATTTTTTATTGTTTATTTATATGTATGTGTCTGTGTGAGCATATGCCATCCATGTGTGAGTGTAGTGCCCATGGATGCCAGAAAAGGACGCCCTGTCCCTTAGAACTGGAGTTAGTTGTGAGCCCTCTAACGTGGGTGCTGGGAACTGAACTCCTCTGGAAAAGCAGCAAGATCTCTTAACAGCTGAACGGTCTCTCTAGCCCGCCCCACCTCTCTCCTTCCCTCACCCTTCCTATCCCTGTGTATGTGTGTGTGTGTGTGTGTGTGTGTGTGTGTGTGTGTGTGTGTGTGTCTGTATGCCTGTCTGTCTGTGTCTGTGTGTCTGTGTGTGTGTGTGTCTGTCTGTCTGTCTCTGTGTGTGTCTGTGTCTGTGTGTGTCTGTGTGTCTGTGTCTGTGTGTGTCTGTATGTCTTTCTGAGCTATGCTGCTACTTTGCCGCTTTGAAACTGACTTCATGGGTGCCGGCTTTGGGGAGGGAGGCTCTACCAAGCACTGTGCCTGAGAGTCAAGAGTGTAAGTGCTCAATTGATGGGGTGTACATAGGCTGAGCAGGGTGCTGCATACCTGTGTCCTGTGAGAGAGACAGAGGCAGGAGGGTTCAGGGCCAGCCTGGGCTACAGAGCAAAGCCCTATCTCTAAAACACAAAAAGCAGAACAAACAAAGAAAGCATGGACAGCTGTGGCTGTGGCTGCCCCTCTGCCCAAGGACACCTCAGATGACCTTCAGGCTCTGAAATAGTAGCGGTTCCCAGGCCAGTCTGTGGCAGTGCTCGCCAGAAGTACAGTTTTTGACCTCTTCCTTCTGTTCCCTTTCTCCCCATATTTTACAAAAAGCAAAATATGGCAGGGGGTCAGAGGAAGTGTGGTCCTTTTTTCAACCAGGTTTCAATCAAATTCTGGTTTGATTAAAATAGTCCCGCTTGGCCAGGCGTGGGGGTTTGTGCCTCGAGTCCCAGCCACTCTGGAGGCTAAGGCAAAATCTCTTGAGTTCAGACGGTCAAAACCAGCCTGGGCATCCTAACAGAACTCCACCCCCTACGCCCCAAAAAGAAAAAAAGAAGTCCTGCTTCTGGTTAAGGAACTTACACCTAAGGACAAGCGGACTCTGTACACGATATAAAGGTTGACAGGACAGGCTGTGGGGGCAGGAAGCTGTTGAAACACATCCTAGCTGCTCCAGGAGCCAGGTGTCCTGGGTGGCATGTTATTTAACTTCTCGGAACCTCGGTTTCCCCTTGTAAAGTGGTATGCTACTAATATCTCCCTCAATGAGTTATTTAGAGGATTCAACGAGCCAAGGCACATGAGTCATAATGTCCACCAATGAGCATTTAGTTAAGCACCTAGAAATCTGGAACCCTGTCTTCCAGTAAGGGTTAGCAACCAAAATGGAGTTTGTTGAAGCCAAACAGCACTTTTTTCTTCCTTCTACCCTGTTTCTCCCTCCCTCCTTCCCTCCCTTCCTTTTTAAAAACAGGGCCTCAGTTAGTAGCCCTGGCTGGCCTAGAACTCACTACGTAGACAAGGCGTGGTCTCAAATTCCTCCTGCCTCTGCCTCACTACTGCTGCAGTTATGTTCCTGTCACACCCCCTCATACTCTTCACAGAGAACTTTTGATATAATTATGATTTTAAAAACATGAACTGAGCTTGGTGGGGCACACCTTTAATCTCAGCACTTGGGAGGCTGAGGCAGGAGGAACTCTGTGAATTCGAGGCTAGCCTGGTCTATGTAGTGAGTGTTAGACCATCCAGGGCTATACAGTTTGACTTTGTAAAAGTGAATAAATAAACAAATAAAAAAGCAAAACAAACAAGTAACAACATACATGGGCAAAAGATAGAAAACATACTAAGGGCCGGGTGGTGGTGGCGCACGCCTTTAATCCCAGCACTCGGGAGGCAGAGCCAGGCAGATCTCTGTGAGTTCGAGGCCAGCCTGGTCTACCAAGTGAGTTCCAGGAAAGGAGCAAAGCTACACAGAGAAACCCTGTCTCGAAAAACAAAAAATAAATAAATAAATAAATAAAATAAAAGAAAAGAAAAGAAAACATACTAAGATCTTCAGTGTTGGTCTATGGTGGGACATTATGCATAATTTTTATTTTCTTTTTTGGCTCTGCTTTCCAGGTTCTTTGCAATGAGTATGCATACTGATTTTATGACCATAAAACAAGCCCTGACAAATATCACCTATGTTTCTGTTTATTTGTGTACATTTTATTTTATGTACATGGGTGTTTTGTCTACACGTGTGTATTTGTACCACTTGCATATCTGGGGCCCTTGGAGACCAGAAGAGGGTGTTGGGTCCCTTGAGACTGGAGTTTCAAACAGTTGTGAGCTGCCATGTGGGAGCTGAGAATTGAACCCGGGTCCTCTGGAAGAGCAGCCTGTGCTCTTAACCTCTGAGCCATCTCTCCAACACTCAAGTATCCCTTTTAGAAGAGATGAAAACCTTGGTGCAAACTGACCTGATTTTTTTTTTTAAGGTGGAACCAGATGGAAAAAATTCCCAGTGAGATGAAGAAATAGACGTTTTCTGGTCAAGAGTTTGTAGAAAGGGAAATTGTATCCGTTTGGATTCCCATTGGCTCTCTAGACAAATCATAAAGAAAAATGAAAGTCCAAATGGGTAGGGTGGGGGCTGGGCCCATGCCCGGACTTTGCCTGGTGAATCATCTACCTCGAAATGACCTCAGGAGGGCTTGTGGCCCTCCCCTTCTCCCTGCACCTCGGGAAGGCTGCCCTGCAGCTTTTCAGGGCAATGAGCCATGCTATTTATAAGTCCTCTAGGAACTAACTCTACATGCGGTTCCTTCCTCCTAAGCTTCGAGCAGGCTTGACTTAAGGTTTGCAGGTGTCCTCATCAGGTAGCAATCGCCAGCCTAGCTGAACATGGAAGAGGCCTGGGAGAAGTCCCAGATCTTTCCACTGGCCCTGGGTCGTTGGACAAAAACTCAATGCCCTTGGATGTTGCTTTTGTTGACTTCGCAGCAGGGGTAGGAAGAATTGGAAGAGCCAATAAGGACATGGAGCTTAGCTTCTGAGATGCCCATGGGCATAGCTGTTCCCTGGTGGGAAAAGCAAGCCAGAGTGAGGTAGATTATCTGCAAAGAGAGTAATAGGAATTGGAGTTAGGGTGGTGAAATCTGTCCTGGGGAAGCTGGGAATCTGGGTATGGGAAATGGGAAGGGACTGAGCATCCGGAAGGAGAGGAAAAGCAGCTTGGGAGAATGGGAATCAGTAATGGTGACAAGGAGATGGGTGAGCCCTGCTGTCACCCTGAGCCTAGGAACTTGACCTGGAGCTGTATCCTGTTGTAACATGTCTGTTTCTCCATTGCCTAGGGACACCCCGAAGCAAGCCTCCTCCTGTTCAATTGGTGTTTGCAACATGGAGGAGATGAGGCGATGCAGGGGTGGCAGTGACCAGAAGAGTGGACAGCAGTCTCCAGGGCTGCAGATACTGGCTGAGAGCCAGGAGAGTGGTGACTGTGGTCCCTGCTGACTGGAAGAAGGCACACCTTTCTGGAAATCCATAGAATCTTTGAAGGAGGTAGGTCAAAGTGGGGTCGGTGGGGCAGGGGAGGGGGTACGTACACTTGGTGTTTTTTTGTTTATTAGAAGAAAGGATGATGACTGAATTCTGGAGAAACTGGGGTTCTCCAGGGGAGAGTTGGGGTGCATTAGCAGAGTTAATACGAGTACCAGTGGGGACCGGAGTGGCAGTACTGATATTGGTCATGTATTGGTATCTGTTTTACGATAATAAAATGCCACAAATCAGGTAATTATATACAATAGGAACTTATTTCTCATACATCTCATGTCTTCAAAGTTCAACATCAAGGCGCTGACATATTCAAAGGCTGGTGAAGACCCGAAGTGGCCACAACTAAAGGCAAGATGGAAGTCCTTTTATACTGTTGTTAATCCATGCATGGGGCAGAGTCTTCATGCCCTCCTCCCAAAACACCTTCCAAAGGGCACCACTTCCCGAACTTAGAGTGAGGTTCCATTTCCAGAACATGAATTTGGGGGTGCCACATTCTAGCCACAGCAGTACCTCCTCGCTTTGCCTCCCTTGAGTCCTGAATTAGCTACAGAATCCGTTCTCCCAGGGCCTAATCAATGAACCGCTGCTCAGCCCCTCCCCTCCTGCATGTTGATGAGAGTGGCATGTGGTATCAAATTAAAAGCCCTCCGGAGGCGGGAGATACACTTATGACTCCCTTATCCACGCGCCAGGCCACTTCATCATGAAAGGAAATTAAATTGGCTTAGAGTAAATTGCTCCTCCCAAAGCCAGGCTGGTCCCCAAGCCTTCCGACATGGCTGCAAAGCTGAAGGGTGGATTATCACTGCATAACAGATTGTACCCACATCTAATAGCTGCACAGTTTCTATGGGCCAGGAAATGGAGAGTGGCTTGAGTGGGCGGATGTGACTTGGAGCTGCTCCTGAGGTGGGAGTCGCCATGTCACCTGGGGCTGCAGCCGTCTGAAGCTTCGGAGCCGAAACATCTGCTTCCAAGGCTCATCGACATGACTGGCGAGTTGACAGGAGGTGTCTGTTCCTAGCTCTGAGGACATCTCCATTAGGCCACTTGTGTGTCCTCATGACATGGCAGCTGGCTTCCTCTGGAATGAGCCAAGAATGAAAAAGCAGAGCCATGGGTATGACAGTCATAGAAGTCACCTCTGTCACTGATCAGTATTCTACTGGTAACCCAGGTTATCCGTGCTCACTGTGGGAGGGGACTAGCCAAGGGCATGCGTACCCTGGGAGGTCAGAATCATCTGGTTTGGAGTCATCTAAGGATGGTCATCTCCAGGTGTTAAACTGGAACTGACCATGCAACAAGTCTCAGAGCTGTTGGCTTTCTTCTGTCTACATGGGGATGACATTGGCCAGTTTTCAAGTGCTTTCATCTACCAATTGGCGTTCACCTACCAATTTCATCAACCGGGAGCTGTTACTGCCACACGCTACTGATGAAAACTAAGGGCTCAGAGAGGTAAGTGGCTTGCCCGATATCCCAAGCTTAGAAAGCTCTGCAGGACTGGGAACTGAACCCATGCACGGCTCCATCAAAATGAGTTGCCACTGAGCCCCGAAGATATCCCAAGCCACCTTCCATTGCAAGACAAGGTGAATTAGGAAGGCTGCTGGTACAAAGAAAATCCCTTGTCCTCTCTGATAGAGAGACAGGGCCTTATGTAGCCCAGGTTAGTCTCAATACATAATGAGGATGACCTTGAACTCCTGATTCTCCTCCCTTCACCTCCCAAGTGATGAGATTATAGGTGGGCTTCACCATGCCCTATTTTAGGTGGTGCTGGGAACTGAACCCAGGGCTTTGTAAATGCTGAGCTCTCTATATCCCTAAACCTCACCCCATGGCTTTAAATGTTTCATTGAACAGGTGACCCAGGGCCATTATAGAAAAACTACAAAATAGAATGGTTAAGGAGAGGAAAAAAGAAAGAAATGAAGAAAAGAAAGGAGAAAAAAAAATCATTCCCCTATAATTCTCCCACCCAGATCTTCCACTGTTAATATCTCAATGTATTCCCCTAAGAACAAAGGAAATGGATTTAAAATGCATTACGTTAACAGCATCTCCAGGGCACACTCTGAAGGAAACCCCATCCACTCAGCTTCCCCCACAGGGAGGAAGGCTGTGAAATTGGACCTTGTGAGTGCAGCCAGCCTCGTGTGCATGCCTGTGTGTGCACGCATGTGTGCCCCTGTGCACGCCCCTTTACTTCCCCCATATGAAGGAAGGGAGGCTTGGCACAGTGATAGTTAGCCAAGTTGCCCAGGATTTATCACCCGAGCACAGTGTGGTTTTTCGTTTTCGTTTTGGTTTCAATGAAGGGCAGGGAGTGGATGGCTTCAGGTGGCAAGAATGGCTCAACCTCTGGTTTAGTTCAAGTACCTCCAGGCAGGGGAGGGTTGATTGAGTTTAATTCAATCCATTTGGCCTTCTTAAGCTGCCTGCTGAGCTTGGGTTTCTGTGTGTTTCCAGGATACTCTGAGGCCCCCTTTCATCATATTCTTTACCTACTGAAATGACTTACGATCAGCTTCTCTCCTCCAAGAACATCAGCCCTGGAGAGGGAGACTCACCTGCCTCCCCTGCACCTGTCTCCCCAGCACCTGCTATGGTCTCTGGCAGGCTGCAGTTGTCAAAATTGTGTTTGAAAAGAACTGCAGAATTTGGGGGCTATCCACAAGGCAGTTGCTAAGGACAACCACAACTTTTATCTAAAAGGAGCCAAACCCCCTTGAAGTGGTAGTTGGAGTTGAAGGCACATTTTATCTCTCCACCTCTTCTTCCCCTTAATCTTCTTTTTTGAGGCACGCTCCTACACTGTAGTCCAGGCTGGCCCAGAAACCCCACTTCTGCTTCAGCCTCCTGAGTACCGGGATGGCCGGTGTGAGCTACTGTGCTGGGCTCACAAGGCACCTTTCTTATCGTCTGTCAGTGGCTCAGGACTCCCAGGGTCAGACCACTGCCACCAGATTCACGCTTCTTCCAAGAACTGCAAGAATTATTAGGAGTAATGGTGTATCTTGCAATCCCAACACTTGGAGACTAAAATAGAAGGCCCATGATTTCTAGACCAACTTGTGCTATAGGAGAGAAGGAAGGGAAGGAGGGAGGGAGAGAGGGAGGGAGGGAGGAGGAGTCCAATATTATATGTCCTGAACTTGGAGACACTAAAGCAGTACTGAGTTTCAATGTCAGAGGAGCTGAGAACCAAGGGCAAAGATCATCTGTATCCTCAGTATGTGAGCTAAGGGAGTTGTAGTATGTCACCAAACCTCAGTCAAATGGGATCAAAGTGGGCATCGTGGATCCTGATACATCAGCCCCAAATGTGCATTCTTCCCTTGGAGAATCAATCTCCCTTCACCTTGAAGATCCCAAGGCAATATGATTTCATGACCCCCGGGTGTTGGGATGCAGAGGCCTTTGATGGGTTCTACCTAGAAACAGCTCTTGCCCAGCAGTGTCTCTGTTCAGTGACATGAACCCATGTGATATGGGGATATGTTGGAGCATAGCTCTAAATCATGGCACCTGGTGACCAGTCAGGACCATGCTCCCAGCACCAGTGAGGGCTAGACAAGATACTTCAGCAATGAGATAAGATGTGGTCAGCGCCACACTGCTCTGTGGGCTTCTTTCTCTATTGCCTTGGGTGAGGCAGGGGGTTGCTTCTCTAGTAGGAATCCATGTGTAAGGACCAAAGCTGTACACATCATTTAAGTGGGTGAAGTTTGCCTCAAAAAAGCAAACAAAAAGCAAAATTGGGGTGCTTTCTGAAGATACCATCTGTATTTTGTGGGTTGCCAGACTAGACATTGTTCTCATCCAGCCTCCAGGTCTTGTATTTTTCTCGAAGCCCTTAGAAACAGGGTTGTGTAAGACCAATCAGCTCTATACCAATTCCCTACTCCCCACACTCTGCTATAGAGAATTTTATGATCCTAAGGGGTGAAACGTACCTCTACAGTCTCATGATGACTTGAGGCATTACCCGAGTGGGAGGAAACATCTCTGCCCCCTCATCTACTGCATGTCCCTAATTCCAGAACCTTCTAGTTCATAAGGTTGTCAGTAGACTAGCAGCATAGCCATCACCAGGGAGCTATCAGTTAAAAATGCATAAAAATGCATAAAAATGCAGAAGCTGGGCTGGCAGGTGAAATCACTTACCACCAAGCGAGATAACTCCAGTTGGATCTCCACAACCTACATGATGAAAGAAAAGCACTGACTCTCCCAAGTTGCCCTCTGACCTCCACACACCCTTGCACACTCACACACACACATAAATAAATACAAATAAACAAAAATATGTGTGCTAGCAGTTTTTTAAGAATGCAGAACCTCAGATCCAAATCAATCCTTATACAGAAATGAGCTGCATTTTTTAACAAGCTTTTTGTTCATTAGAATGCGATTCGGAATCTAAGAAACACTGGTGCCTGGCGGTGGCTCACACCTTTAATCCCAGCACTGGGGAGGCAGAGGCAGGTGGGTCTCTGTGAGTTCCAGGCCAGCGTGGTCTACAAAGAGGATTCCAGGACAGCCAGGACTGTTACATAGAGAAACTTTGTCTCGAAAAATCAACAAAAGAAACCCTGGTCTAGAACTTCATTCATCTCCTGATGACTCCAATCCCAAGGATCTCTGGATTTCCCAGGCTGCCTTAATCCCAGCACAGGCTGCTCAAGGGATCCTGATGACGGTCATGCAGTGGAAGAAAAGATCTCTCTTCCGGGTTCTGACAGCTTTTAGTTTTTCTTATTTAAAAAACCAAAAAAAAAAAAAAAAAAGTGATCGTGGATGGAATCATCATGTAGCGGAAGTGCTGTGTTAAGAGGCTTCTTACACAATCATAACCAGGTAAGGAAGTGTACAGGGAGGCTCTTTGTCAATGATAAAGCCGGCACAAATGTTTCTTTTAGTTCCCAGGCCGTGGAATGACAGAATGATGTCCTTCATGAGCCCATTCCCAGTGAAAATGTGACATTTCAAGTTTTCCAATTATTCTCACTTGAACAAACATGTAAGGCACTGGAAGAACGGCTGTCAACCTTGTCTGTACATGAGAATGGGGGGAGTTTGACTTTAAAATGTGGGAGCCTGAGCTCCAGCATGGGATGCTATGTCTTGAGGCATTGGGGGCCACGGTTGGTCAGGGCTATAGTTTTAAACACTCCCCGGTGATTCTAGAGCAGAGGGAGACTGGAGAGCCACTGAGCTGGACAGTTATTTTCCAAACTAACTTAAATATATGGGGTTAGAATTTGATCTGTATTTATTGTATGTATGAAATCTACATCCCCCCCTCTCTCTCCTTGAGATCTTTAACCTTTAACTTGCCCTGTAGCCAAGGATGACCTTGGACTCCTAACCTCCTGATCCTCTTGCTGTGATTACAGGTATATGCCACCATGCCCAGCTCTCTCTCTCTCTCTCTCTCTCTCTCTCTCTCTCTCTCTCTCTCTCTCTCTCTCTCCTTTTCCTCTATTTTTCTCTTTTTCTTTCTTCGCACGTCTTGCTCTTAATGATATCCCATACTGCCAGGAGGTGTCATTGGAGCTGAAACACTAATTGGTGCTGATTGCAAATGGTATGAACTTGGCAATGACATTTCTGTTAACTGTTCATTCTTTCCGAATTTAACACTGCCCAGATAACTTTCATGGTATCGAAGACTGCCCCCAACCCTGACCGGACCTCAAATGCCATATGGTATCTGCTGCACAGAGAAGAACTTTCTCAGTGAAAAGTCTTAAATTCTCAGGCGTGTTCACTCCTCCAGTGTTTGGCACTAGACCAATTTCCTGCTCTTACAGAAATGAAGACTAAAGCTGGGCAGCACTCAGGAGGCAGAGACAGGCGGATCTCTGTGAGTTTGAGGCCAGCCTGGTCTACTGAGTGAGTTCTAGGTCAGCTAGGCCTGTTACACAGAGAAACCCTGTTTCAAAAAAAAAAATTCAAAAAAAAAAAAAAAAAGACTAGAGTCAGTTGGTGGTGGTGGCACACTCAGGAGGTAGAAGCAGGCAGATGGATCTCTGTGAGTTTGAGGCCAGCCTGGTCTATTTAGGAAGTTTCAGAACAGCAGGAGCTACACAGTGAGAGCCTGTCTCAAAAAACAAGGTGGTGGTGGGGGAGGGGGGAAGAGAGAGAGAGAGTAGCCAGGCACAGTGATGTGCCTGTAAGCCTGACTACTAAGGAGTCAGAAGCAGGAAAATGATCAGGGTGAGGCTAGCTCGGGCTACATAGAGAGACTGTGTCTCAAAAATAATAACAACTAAATAAAACATTTTTTAAAAGTCTCACATGAGAAGAAGCTGAAAGAAAAGAGTCAAAAAGAACCGGGCAGACATCTTCACCCTTGATGCCTCCGGTGTGGGCCTCCGTCCAGGTCTTTCCATCATGGTCCTGTCACTCAGTCTTCAGGGCCATCTCACCACATTACCTTTGAAAACTGTTGCCACGACATCCCTTAGGAGCATCCTTCTTAGAGGGAAGTACCACTCGCTTTGTGCTCACCTCACCTCCCTTCTGCCCCAAGTCCAAACTTCACAGTGAAGAAGAAACTCACTGGAGGTCTGTTTAGCCTGCAGATGGCTGGGCCTTCAACTGTCTCCAGGTCTAAGGTCCTTCTAGAGTCCTGCAATTTTTTCTTCACAAGTTTTCCAAGCATTCAACTTGCTTTTAATCATGTATAATTTAGCTGGAAGCCTTTCCCAAACTTCCCTTATAAAAAAATTCTCTAGATCCATCAGTAAATGGATGGATAAATGAGACATGATATATCCACACTGTGGAATATTATTTGCCCATTAAAAATGAAGTATTAATTCACACTACAACCCTGAAGATATTGAGCCTTGAAAATATTGTATGAAATCAAAGAAGCCATGCATAAATGTGTTTATCCTGAGCCACCTCTCTAGTTCCTATTTTATTTAAAAGTTTTTTTGTTTTGTTTTGTTTTGTTTTTATTTCACCCACTCATGGTGTGATTACAGGTATATGCCACCATGCCCAGCTCTCTCTCTCTCTCTCTCTCTCTGAGACAACACTCAGAAGACAAAAGCAGGTGGATGGATCTTTGTCTTTTTAAGTTTGAGGTCACCTTGGTCTACACAGTGACCTCCAGGTCAGCCAAAGTTACATGGTGAGATCCAGTCTCAAAAAATTTTATTCCATTTATTCATTTGGGGTGGGGAGCAGGTGGGCTGTGTATGCTGAGGTCAGAGGACAACTTGCAGGAGTCTGTTCTCTCCACCTACCTTGTGAGTCTTGAGAATCAAACTCAGGTCATAGGGCTTGTTGGCAAGTGCCTTAATCCATTGAGTCATCTTGCTGGCTCTAAAGGGGTACATTTTAGACAATGGGAATTGTACCTTAATTTCTCTTCAAAGGAAAGGGTCACTCCTCTAGGTGGTTGTTTTTTTTTTTTTTTTTTTTTTTTTTTTTTTTGGTTTTTCGAGACAGGGTTTCTCTGTGTAGCTTTGCGCCTTTCCTGGAACTCACTTGGTAGCCCAGGCTGGCCTCGAACTCACAGAGATCCACCTGGCTCTGCCTCCCGAGTGCTGGGATTAAAGGCGTGCGCCACCACCGCCCGGCTTAGGTGGTTGTTTTAAAGGCACTTTCAGTGCTCAGGCTTTATGGCTGTTGTGGAGGAAGCTAGGTATCTACTTTAAATAAACTCCCCAAGTGACCACTTTCTATTATTGCTTGTCTATTTGGCTGGTTGGTTTGATTTTTGCAGCAGGGTCTCTTGTAGCTGGGAACTCACTATATAGCTGAAGATGACCTTGAATTCCTAATCCTCCTGCCTCCTCCTCTCAAGGGATCATGGACATAGGTCTGGTGAATGTAGGAGAGAAAGAGAGAGAGAGAGAGAGAGAGAGAGAGAGAGAGAGAGAGAGAGAGAGAGAGAGAGAGAACTTAGAGGTCAGAAGACAATGTAGAATGACAGTCCTCACCTCCACATTGCTTGAGACAGTCCTTTGTTCTTTGCTGCCTGGGCTAGGCTACCTGCCCACAAGCTTCCTGGAACTAAGGGGGCTCCTCCTGCTGTCTCCCTTTCAGATCACGGGGCTCACCAACATTCCTGCTGCAGTGCCAGGCTTTTTCATGACTTCTAGGGATTGGAACTCAGGTCCTCACACTGTGTGCAAACGATTACTCAGAGAGCCATCTGCTCACACCTGGCCCTTTGATTTTTTTTTGAGACAGGGTCTCACTCTGCATCTCAGGCTGATCTCCAACTGATTCCCTTCCTCCTACCTCAGCCTCCCTAGTGCTAGGATTACAGGCCCTGCTTCCCATGACCGGGTGAAAGGAAGACTAGGAAAGGCCCCTGGTACACTGAGGGCTTCTGCAGGGACCCTTGCATCCCATCCTTGGCCAGTGGCCTCTAGGGACCCCCTGTGATCCCTGCCTTCTAGCACTGTCCCGCTCCACTCAGTTCTCGTTACCTGAATCACTTCCAACATTAAGTTTTTGAAAATTGCAGTTTCTACCCTGAGAACATCCACAAATGACTCATGGGTGAGAAGACTCTCAATGCCTGCATCATTGCAGAGATTCAGATCAAAACCCCCTGAGTCATCACTTCAACCCCCTGGGAAGAGCATGTCAAAAACAATTCTTTTTCTTTCTTTCTTTCTTTCTTTCTTTCTTTCTTTCTTTCTTTCTTTCTTTCTTTCTTTCTCTCTCTCTTTCTTTTCTTTTCTTTCTCTCTCTCTTTTTTCTTTTCTTTCTTTCTTTCTTTCTTTCTTTCTTTCTTTCTTTCTTTCTTTCTTTCTTTCTTTCTTATAGCACTGGGGATTGAGTCTAAGGCCTCATGAACCTTAGGCAAGTGCTCCACCACTGAGCTACAGCCCTAACTTTTTTTTTTTAAAGAACAATAAAAACCAAAAGCAAAATATAAAACAAGAAGAACATGGAGGCACATGCTGGTAATCCCAACACTACAGAGGCAGACATAATAAATTCCAGACCAGCTGGGGTTAGAATGAGACCCTGTCTGAAAAAGAAAAAGAAAGGAAGATAGAAAAGAGGAATGGGAGACAGGGGGAGAGAAGAACAGTCAAGGAGGAAGAGAGACCAGACCATTGTCAAGGCAGAATAATGCAACCACTGTGGAAATGGTACAGTAAAACTGGAAAGATAGTTCAGTGGGGTAAATGTGCTTGCCACCAAGCCTGAAGACCTGAGTTCGATCCCTGATACCTACATGGTAGGAAGAACTGACTCTATCAAGTTATCCTTTGACTTCCAAATGCAGCTGTGGCACATGCAGCCCCCCCCCCCCATGAATAAATGTAATTTAAAGAAGAAAAGAAAAGAATGGGATAGTTCTTCGGAAAGTTAAGCATAACCATCTATGTAGCTCAGTGGCAGGGCACTTACCCAGCAGGCCTGAGGTTCTGGGTTCTGTCTTCAATACCCCACAATAAGTAATAATGTGCAAACAAGTGTGTAATCCAGCTAAGCACTAAATTACCCATAATCTTCCTCCTTGGCGTATACCTCAAAGAGTTGACGGGCAGCCTCATTAGAGTGACATTGTCTTTAAACCCTGCGTGACAATCCCCGATGTACTGTTGTGATGCCCAGGAAAGACAGGGTAATCTTGACGTCCAACTACTTCCTTAAGACCATCTGACTTCTGGACGATTATAAAAAATGCTTCATTGGGGAGCAGACAGTATGGATTCCGAGCCCATCAGCAGATCCGCACATCCCTTCAAGGGGAGACCATGAGGCTGATGGGCAAGAACACCAAAATAGCTAACAAGAGCTATTTAAAGCAGGAAGAGTCCACATCGGTTTGCAGTTTAAGGGTCCAGTCCATCATGGTGGGGGAGCACCAGGGAGCAGGTCACACACTGTGTTCACCAACAGGAAACGGAATGCAGCGGCTCCGCTCACTTTCTCCTTTTTTCCTTTTCATTCAGTTTGGGACCCCTACCTGTGAGAGGATGCCACCCATGTTCAGGGTAAATCTTCCCTTTGTCATTGAGCTTCTCTAGAAATACCCTCACAGACACACGCAGTGGTGTGCCTCCCAGGGGACTCCAAATCCAATCTAGCTGGCAGTGAAGTTTAACAGTCACAGCTGGCAAACCTAGAGTTGCTACCTTTTTTTTTTTTCTTTTCTTTTCTTCTTTGTGTAGCTTTGGAGCCTGTCCTAGAACTCACTCTGTAGACCAGGCTGGCCTTGAACTCACAGAGATCTGCCTGCCTCTGCCTCCTGAGTGCTGGGATTAAAGGAGTGCGCCACCAACCATGCTGCTACCTTTAATATAGTTCCTTTCAGGGGTCTGAGTATGTCCAATCTAAATGCTTGAGTCTTTGAAAAGAACTCCCACTGGAGGCTGGGAGATTCATCGACAATGCACATTGCAGATTTGCATGGGGAGAGGCTTCTGCCTGTGCCTGAAGGGAGCAGTATGCAGAGCATGAGGGCGAATAGGAGAAGTTCTAGGCTCAGAGTCCACTATCCACTTGTCATGGGGCCCCTGGATGACCACCAGGGAAATGACCATCAAGAAAATAGAGACCCATAACTGAAGCGATTTGAGTATGGCCAATGAGCCAGAAGAACTTGAGAGTAAGTCAACTCCAGAGGGAGATACACAGCCCTGCTGACCCCTTGATGTGGACCTTGTAAAGCCTAAAACATAATAAATGGACTTCAACTGATAGAGGTGCAAGATGAATAAGCCTATCTCATTTGTCAGTCACTGAATTTGGGATGATCTGTTACAGCAGCAACAGAAAACTAATATACATATATATGTATATGATATTTATTGGTTTTTCAGTACTTTCCTAGCGAGAATCATTGCTATGCAGATGTTGCATGATGCTATTTATCACTTTCCACTTACCCTGCTGAAGCAATCCGTCACTATCTGGGAGCCTCTCTGCAGTTCAGGTTTGAGTGTCACAAGCATTGTTTCTGAGGCTCTCTGGGAAACGAACTCCTCCTCTTCAGGAGCCTGGCGTCTGGCTGGAGAAAGACTGAGTGCCTGGGGGTTGTCCCAGAGGCACCAATCAATACTCACCATTAGGACAACAACTCCTTGCATCACTAACCTTTGACCTCTGTGCCCCAGAGAGGTCCCAAGATGCCAATTGATGCACAGGCCATATACATAGTCCATGAATGCAATGCCTTCATAGACTCCCATAAATTAAGTCATAGAGACTTTGGCAATGGCAAAATAATGTTGTTAATGTAGAGGATGCCTGGATTAAAGTAGTGGGGCTTGTGTCTTTAAGAAAGATCTTGAGGATGGATTCTGCATTCAGAACAGTAAGCTAGATGTCACTGTCCTCTACATGACTGGGTGGAGCTGGCATAAAATGTCTTGTAAGCCAGTCGTGAAATATGCACATGTGTGCAGCCCCAAGACCTGACAACAAGCTTGTGCACACACCCTTCCTAGAAATCAGAAGACAAAGAAAACTTTTAAGTGTGCTTCTCTTTTATGTGCAACTTTGGGGATTTTATTTTCCCAGAAACGTGTTTTGGGGGGACTACTTCATAATGGTCTATCATCAAATAAATTGTGGTATTCACAGAAAAAGGTGATGAAACTCTGTTCCTGGACTGGTTCAAGTGGGATCCTTGCCAAACAGCTATCTGGGTTAAAACCGAATGGTTGATTCAATCAGGCTTAAAAGGGTAGTCATTCTGACAAAGCGGGGTGGGGGGATGGGGTGGGGTCATAGCTGAATGGCTTGTTGAAGTTTCTTATATCCAATCAGCGTGGCCCACATATTTGCCTCATGTGCTAGCAGAAGCCACTGGCGCCTCCTATAAGAGGGGGCTAGCAGGAGAGAAGAGGAAGTCAAAGTCCATTGAAGAAAAGGTTACAGACTTCAGAAGTACTGAAAACCACTGGAGCCGAAACAAGTTCCCCCTCCCCTCCCCCTCCCCTCCCCTCCCCCTCCTCTCTGAAAGCACTCTTGCTGCTTTCTTCTGGAATTTTACTCCTCTTGATAATTGACATGCCCAAGGTTGTAAGCTTCATCTGCTTTGCGTCCTTTACACTTCTAGCTCTTAAAGAATAAACAGACAATGGAATAGACTTTGTAGACTTACTTCATCCTGCTCCTGAACTCGAATCCATGCGAGTTTGAAATCCTAGGGAAGGTTTTGGCTGGATGTGGGGCATAGCTGTGTTCCAACTGGCTGACTCTTCCAGTTGGTAGAGAGGACAGGAAGTAAATGGCAATAATTTCCAGAACAGGGCAGGGCTGTAGCTCTGTGATAGAGCACAGGGCTGCATCTCCAGCACCACCAAAGACCACCACCAACAGGAACTCAGACATTTTTTGAACTAACAGTAGCAGGTGTACCTTTGCTTTTTATTTTTTATTTACTTATTCGGTATTGTTTGTCATTACTTTGGTTTTGGTTTTTTCAAGACAGGGTTTCCCTGTGTAGCCCTGGCTGCCCTGGAACTTGCTCTATAGACCAGGCTGGCCTTGAACTCAGATATACCTGTCTGTGTCTCCCAAGTGCTGGGATTAAAGGTCTGCACCACCACCACCCAGCTTGTTTTGTTATTTAAAAAAAAACAAAAAAACAAAAAAACAAAAAAAACCAAGGTCTTGTTATTCACTCCAGACTAGCCCCAAACCCCACAATGCTGCTGCCGCAGCCTCCTGAGTGCTCAGATTGTTGGCATGTGCCATTTTGCAGCTTCTTTCCCTACCAAACTGCAAGTTTTGATGAAAGAGGACTTTATTTTTTTCATCTTTACTGTCATACTTAACTAAATACCTTATACACAGAAGACAGTCAATGTAAAATATCTAAAGAAAAAACGGTCACACCTACCTACTTTCAAACATATATGCATTATTTATTTACTTACTTTGGGACAGGGTCTTCAATATCCCCAGCTCGACTGGTGCATCCCATGCAGCTGAGGATGACCTTCTTCTTCTGATTCTGCTGCTTTCATCTCCCAGGTGTTGGGCATGGCATGCCAAGCCCACATCGTGCTGAGGTTGGGACCCAGGGCCTCGAGTATGCTACATGAGCGGTGCCCTGAGCAAGCATACGTACAATAATGTTCACCAGAAGGTACTAGGGGGTGGGGGTGAGGATTTAGCTCAGTGGTAGAGCAAGCACAAGGCCCTGGGTTAGGTCCTCAGGTCTGGGAAGGGGGTGTGTGTGGTTACCAGGATACTAACAACAAAAGTGGGGATGGGGGCCAGGCCTGCTCCTGGGTTCTTTCTTCCTGAAGTATATGAGTTAGTGATAATGATCATTTATTTATTGCCTGTTTTCCATAGATAGAGTGTAAGACACTTTATACTTTTTTGTTTCTTTTTTGTTTTCCTTTCTTTCTTTCTTTCTTTCTTTCTTTCTTTCTTTCTTTCTCTCTCTCTCCCTCCCTCCTCCCTCCCTCCCTCCCTCCCTCCCTCCCTCCCTCTCTTTCTTTCTTTCTTTCTTTCTTTCTTTCTTTCTTTCTTTCTTTCTTTCTTTCTTTCTTTCTTTTTTGGTTTTTTGAGACAGGGTTTCCCTGTGTGGCCCTGGCTGTCCTGGAACTCCTGGAGACCAGGCTGGCGAGGAAACCACAGAGCTCGGCCTCCTGAGTGCTGGGATTAAAGGTATGTGCCATCACCACCCAGAACCTTATACATTGTTCTCTCATTTCTCCAATGCTACATCTACAATAATCCTGTGAAGAAACCGGTGCTCAGAGAAGCAAAGCCACTTGCCTAAAGACACCCAGCTCTGAATTCTTGTCGCTAGCTCTAAGCCTCAGTCACCCCCAGCTTGTCACTCCTCCTGGGCTATGAAGAGCTGTGAAGGAAACTGGCAGATGATGCTCAGAGGACAGGTGCTGGCTGGGTCAATGCCAATTTTGTGGAACTAAACAAAATTGTTCCATGCTAACAGCTCTTGAGAGCCTTCTGGACGTGGCCTTGGGCCTTTCATGGTTGTGAGGCTTTCCTACAACGCCTCCTAATTGAATCTTTCCAGGCCGAGCTGAAGGATTTCAGCAATTCAACAAGGGAAGAGTTCTCAGAGTTTCCTAGGAAAACTCCCTTTTAGCTGGGTGAGACTGTGTGTGCCCCTCAGCTCTCTATTGCTAACCACTGAGAAACACCCTGGGAGCGAAAGGCCGGTGCTAGGTCCTGGCTGCCATTTCTCACGGCACTTTTCACAGCCAGGACTGAGGTGGCCAGTTGGCCTTGACCCTCCGGGCGGAACTAACCAGGGGAAGAGGTGTAATATGAACATCCACCTCCTAGTGCTCTGTGTACCCTGCGGGCCAGGGACAGACTTCATGCCTTCTTATTGTTCAGGACTTACGTTTTCGTTTCTAGATAACGGCACTCACCTCTGCTTCAGCCAAAGAAAGCCACATTCTAGAAGTCCTTGTCAAAGGAAAGAAGGGCCCACGCTGCTCCCCAGAACTGGGCTTCTATGTGTTGGGATTTTCTCCTTGTCACACTCACACCCCTAGTCCTGCCTACACGTGGGTAACCTCAGGAACAGTGGTGGAAGGAAACTGGTTTAGTGCAAAAACACAGCTCGTGAACACACTCAAGGAGGCTCAGTATGAGCCCCAGAGGGTGGCATATCTTGACGTTTTCGACCCATGAAATCCGCATAACCTTCTAGGGTGGTGAAGTGATACAGTCAGCCTCTCTCTCTCTCTCTCTCTCTCTCTCTCTCTCTCTCTCTCTCTCTCTCTCTCTCTCTCTCTGTGTGTGTGTGTGTGTGTGTTTTGTTTTTGTTTTTAGACACAGGGTTTCTCTGTGTACCCCTGGCTGTCCTGGAACTTGCTCTGTAGACCAGGCTGACCTCCAATTCAGAAGTGCGCCAACCTCTGCCTCTCAAGTGCTGGGATTAAAGGCATGCGCCACCATGGCCTGGCTAATTATAGTCTCTTTATTTTGGCTCCCTACTAATAAAATGCCCACCCAACATGCTACTGTGATTTTAATTATGTTTGGAGTATTTTCTTTGGAATAGATCTGGAACAGAATTAAGATTTTAATGAGGTGTGCCTGTATGAGTTTATGTGTGCCATATTCGTACAGACCCCTACACAGGCCAGAGGAGGGTACTGGATCCTTCTGGAACAGGCAGTTGTGAGCCACTGGTTTGGCTGGCAAGAACTAAACCCAGGTCCTCTTCTTGAGCAAGTAGTCACTCTTAACCACCTAGCCACTCCAGAATTAGCATTTTAATGACACAGAAGGATTCTGAATTTCTAAAGTTCTTCCTCGTGGCCCTATCTCCAAGTGTAGAGTGAACATGTGGGAACCCTTGAAATGCCTGGAGGTATTTAAGCGGCTAGAGCAGGCACAGGCAGTAACGTGAAGAGGTAAAGTGAGTGTAGAGGGATGGACTGGGGGTGGCTATCGTCTCATCTCTATTACTGCTTGGGACACTCATCTTAAGCAAATTGCTTAGACCCTCTGAACCTCCTCATCTTCCTCGTTCCTCGTAACCGTGTCCTGCGGTTCTAGGAGCTGATGCTTGCAGAACGGTCAGCATGGAGCCAGGAGCACAGCTGGGACTCAGCGATGCCAGTTCCCCTTTCTAGAGCTCAAGACGTGAGCCCAGCTTCCTGCTGGGAACTTACTCCACACTCAAGATGGTCTTTGTCATCTTCCGTTGGAGGCTCGTCCTTTCCTGAGCCCCCCGAGAGATGTTCACTGCCTACCAGCTCCTCCTGTTTGTGCCGCGTGTACCCATCCTGCGAGCATATGGCAGGACCTCCCTCTCCAGGTCTCAGGGACTGTGATGTATGACTGTGAGCTTGTTAACAGAGATTTGGAGCTGGGAAGGATGGGCTGTCCACTGCATTTGCCTCCGCTGAACATTTATGTGCGAAAACGGCACGCTGGAAATACCGGCAACTGATACAGACAGCCCACGGCAGGCAGCACAGTTCCTATCTCTCCACATAGCTCCCTCTACCTCCAAGGTCAAGACCAAACACTGGGTGCATTTGTAATGAGAGCAGGTGAAAGAACGCAGTCAGCCGGTGCACCGATGTTGGCTTGAGATGACCCTGGGTGCAATGCTGATAGCTGAGAGACTTCGGGCGAAGCCCTCCGTTTCCTCGTCGGCTAAATGGAAACACAGTCAACATCTACCTCCTTGGGTTGTGAGGACGTACTGAGATGATGAATCTGAAGTGCAGGGCACCAAGTCGGCACTCAGGAAACAGTTCATCATCGGCACCGCTGTCGTCATTACTAACTACCTCTTGGTGTTCCTGAGTGTAAGTTACGCACAGCATCTGCCAGTCAGTCAGCCATTGCTCCACAGCTGGCTGATGGTACAATGTTTCTTTTCTGAATAGCAATGGGGAGAAGCCAATAGTTTTAATAGTTCTCCAAATCTGTAAGACCTTTGTGTTGCCCTTAAGGCTGTGCTTGCCTGTGGAAGAATGGCTTCTTTTTTTGTTTGTTTTGTTTTCCAGACAGTTTCTCAGTGTAGCTTTGGAGCCTGTGCTGGGTTTCCGCTCTGTAGACCAGGCTGGCCTTGAACTCACAGAGATCCGCCTGCCTCTGCCTCTGCCTCCTGAGCGCTAGGACTAAAGGCATGTGCTACCTCCGCCCAGCCAAAGGATGGCTTCTTACAGCAGACAGTGTAGCCATTTAAACTATCAGACATCTTCTTTCTTCCTTCCTCCCCTTTCTCCTCCTCTTCTTCCTCCTCCTCCTCCTCCTCCTCCTCCTTCTCCTTCTGTTCTGGGGATTGACCTAGGGGCTCAATGAAGCAAGTGCTCTATCATGGAGCTATAGCTCAGGCCCTCCATTTTCCTGTCCAATTTTCATTTCAATTGTTTACTTATTTGCATATGTGTCACATGCATGCAGGTGCTACAGCCTGTGGAGAGTAGTCAGAGGACACCCAGGAGTCAGTTCTCCTTCTACATGTGGGTTCTGGGGATCAAACTCAGGTTGTCAGACTTGGCAGCAGGTGTCTTTTTCCTGAGCCATCTCAACGGCCTTAAATGATTTAAATGTACGTATTTATTGAAACAGGGTCTCATTTATCTCAAGTTGCCCTTCGATACATTGTGTCACAGAAATTGACCTTGTACTCCTGATCCTCCTGCCTCCACCCGCAAGTGCTGAGGGTACAGACACAGGTCCAGATTTATTTTTGTGTGTGTTTGTTTTTGTGTGTGCGCTTTGTTTGGTTTGGTTTTTCAAGACAAGGTTTCTTTGTGTAGCTCTGGTTGTCCTGGAGCTCACTCTGTAGACCAGGCTGGCCTCGAACTCACAGAGATCCACCTGCCTCTGCCTTCTAAGTGCTGGGATTAAAGGTGTGTTGCCACCACCCCTGGCTTTGTTTTAATTTCTAAAACAGAATATTGATAAATTCCCCGGGCTAGACTTGAACTTGCCTTTCTCCTGTTTTAGCCTCCAGAGTAGCTGTAACTACAGGCCTGAGGCACTAAGCCCAGGTCCTTTCTTCCTGGACTGGGAGCCCTGTGCCTAGCCCTAGGGTAGGAGTTATAGTCTCTGCAAGCTGCCTGATGTCCTCTGGTTTACCTTTTCCCCAAATTGATCTAGGGGCAGACAGAGGAGCGAGGTCTAGCTAATGCGGGAGAGTGTCAGGACAGAGCGGACCGTGGAGCACATAGGAGCCTCATCTGGTCCTGTCCCCTTTCTTCCTGCTTTAGGTGCGGTCATGTGAGCCTGTGATGCTTGGAGCTGGAGCTGCTATTTTGTGACCATGAGGATGAGGACAAGGACAAAAGCCAGCATGGTTAGGATTGCATAACAGAAAAAGAAAAGGCCAGGTCCTTAAAGCTCTTACTGAGCTTGGCTCTGAGGCCGCCTGTCTTCGGAGAATGTTTAATCCACTCTGTTCTTCTGCTTCGTGCCATTGTTCACCCAGTGTTCTCCTATACTGCTAAGTTCTTGTCTGTGGCCAAGCCTGGGAAAGGACTGCTATTTAAATTCTGCCTAGTAATAAAGACATCCCATTCCTATTTTCTCCTTGTACATTTGGGTAATTGAGTGTTTTTAAATAAATTCCACCCTCACCATAGCAAACCTGCCCTCGAAAAGGTCACCAATGGACTCTTGATTGACATGTCCAACATCTTTATTGAATTTTGTATCCAAGCTGTTCCACTGGACAGCTTGACCATGCTTTTATTTTTTTTTTTCCTGGACCAGGGATCAAACCCAGGGTCTCAAGCATACTAGGCAAGCCCTATACTGCTGAGCTACTTCCTCAGGCTGTTTTAACCTGAAATTGGAGGTCAGAATCTCTCTCAGTTCTCCAGGCTGGCCTCAAAATGCATGATCTTCCTGCCTCAGCTTCCTGAGCATCCATGTGTGCCGTTACGCTGAGGCTGCTTATTGTTCTGTTTTTAGTTCGTTCTCTCTCTCTCTCTCTCTCTCTCTCTCTCTCTCTCTCTCTCTGTGTGTGTGTGTGTGTGTGTATACATGTGAACCTCTCTGTGGCGGCGGAGATGCATGCGTGTGGGGAGTGTGTGCGCGCATGTGTCATTGCTGCCCTTGTCTTTTGTATCCTACTCAGGCACTGCCCATCTTTTTCTTTCTTTCTTTTTATTCTTAGACAATGTCTCTCACTGACCTAGAAATCACCTCTGACTGGTCAGCAAGTCCCAGGGATCTGTGTTTCTGCCTCCCCATACAGGGATTACAAATACGAGCTACCACATCTGTTTGGGTTTTTTGTTTGTTTGTTTTTTAAAATTTATTTATTTTTTGATTTTTTAAGGCAGGGTTTTTCTGTGTAGCCTTGGCTGTCCTGGAACTCACTCTGCAGACCAGGCTGGTCTTGAACTCAGAGGTTCGCCTGCCTCTGCCTCTCGAGTGCTGGGATTAAAGCAGTATACCACTATACTAATCCTTTGTTTTTGTTTTTAGCCTCAGGTTCCAGGGATTAAACTCAGATCCTTGTTCTACAAAACAAGGACTTTAGGTGCACACCTTTAATTCCAGCACTTGGGAGGCAGAGGCAGGGGAACCTCTGAGTTTGAGGTCAGCCTGGTCTACAGCCTGAGTTCTAGCACAGCCAGGGCTTCACAGAGAAATCCTGTCATGAAACAACAACAAAAACAAGACAAGGACTTTATCAATCTATCTATCCCACCAATGCTCTGTTTTCATTTTCTTACCATATATTTTTTTAAATATAAATATATATATTTTTCTATTTTTTTCATACATTTGTATGGTACGCATATGTATGTATGTGTGTGTGTGTGTGTGTGTGTGTGTGTGTGTGTGTGTGTGTGTTCAGGCTTGTTTGCATGCATGTTACAAGCATGTGGGCCTGTGTGTATGTGGAGGGGTACAGGCATGTGGAGGCCTACAGCTGATGTCAGGAATCATCCTCGGTTACTCTTCCACCTTACTCATTGAGTTAGGGTCTCTCAGTTAAACCTAGAGCTCACCACGATGGCAAGTCTCCCTAGCCAGTGCACTCGAGATTCCCTGTCCACCCCTTCCAAAGCTGGAATCACAGGCCTACCACCATGCCTTGGCATGTACATAGGTTCTGGGGACCTGAACTCTGGTCTCCAGGCTTGCTGGGCAAGCGATAACCTAGCCCAGCCATTCACCAGCCTCCTACAACCTGTGCATATTTTTAAAGCTGGTCTTTCTTCAGCAACAGATCCACAGCCGCTTGGATGCTCACCCCTACCAACCATCAACACCACATTTCCTGAGCTGAACTATGTCCCCTTCAGACTCCTTGTCCATCCTTCCTTTGCTACTCCTTACCACAGCCAGAAACTCAGGGTCCTCCTAAACTGCACCCCCCCCCATAAACTAGTTAATCACTGAAGTTATAAAAAGCATTCTTTGCTTGATAGTCTATTGCGGCTTCCTTCCCCTTATTCACTGCCACAGCTTTAGTTGGTCAGTTCTCAACCCGTGAACGTTTTTGTCTTCTTCATCACCCCCTCCCGGCCATCTGCTTCGCTGCTGGAGTGGGTTTGATAAACTCAAATGGAAACATGCCACTGACTCTCACAATCTGCATGAGGGGAGAGGCGTGTCAGAGTGAATGGTCTGGCAATGGTCCTCCCCATCATCAGGCCCTGCCCATGGGGCACAGACCCTGTACCAGCATGGCTTTTCAGCTCTCCTAGCCCATCACAGTCTAGCTCCTCATCCCAGGCTCATGATTGGATGCCAGATGTCATAGCTCAGCATTCTAAGTTAGTATCCCCCCAGGTCTCAAATCATACTGGGCTTCCCCCATGGTGTTGTGCTAGCCCTCCACCTAGCCCCGAGGTTCCTAGCCTGAGCTACTGACTATTGCTAAATCTCCCTTGGAGAATGGAATTGGGCATCACTTTAGAGCATCCCTGTCTTCTTCCACCGTCGCCTATGTGACTGGCTCCAGAAGTAACCAGTTTGTCAACCTGTTGTCTTTCCTGCCTTGCTCGCCTGCTAGCTACATCGTGACTTTGAGGGCTTCATACTGGGAGCTATCTCGTCTGTCTTCTCCGGTGAAGCATTCTTCCCACCTAGGAAGGCACTTAGGTGCAATGGGTGTTCAGAAGTTGGTTTTAAGTGAGGGAATCATTGCTCTCATTCAGTGGCTCTAGCTGCCTCTCTTAAAAACAGTCTTGTGTGACCCAGGCTGGCCTCACAGTCACTACCTAGCCAAGGATGTCCTTAAACTTTGGATTTCCCTGTCTCGACCTCCTCAGTACTGGGGTCACAGGCTGGCACATGTAGTTTATGTGGCACTAGGGATCAATCCCAGGGCTTCGTGCATTGCATGCTAGGCAGGCACTCTACCAACTGAGCTACATCTACACAAAATTCTTAGTAAGTATTTTTGTCAAGTCTTGTCTTCACCCCATAATAGTCTACACAAGACTCTGCCCACCAGCACTGCGCACATTATAAGCCAGCGCCAGTTAAGATACCAACTTAATAAATACCTGTCGGATAAAATCATGCTTGCTCTATCTTGAAGCCTCTTCTAGAATCAGAAGGATCAGGCCCAGGCCTGTGTCCAGGAATCTAGTGGTCTAATTCACCCCTGTGTAGTTATACCAGCCCAGCTCTGTCTTCTCTCAACTGTGCCTGCCAAACCCACCCACCCAACAAGAGGCTGTCACTCAGAGCCAGTGACAGCTGAGAACTCACTTCTCTTCCAGTGCGCCACACTGCCCTACACTTCCAATCTCAGGCACAGAATGCTGGTGGGTTAAGGACAAGGTGTGGCCTCCCCAGCCTCTCCCAATACAGGAACTCACCTCTGCAGCATGCCTATGACTATGAGCTGAAATGTAAGAGATAAGCTGGATTCAACAGGGACAAAGATATTATTGGATCCAGAAGGAGTGCTCAAGCTCTGGCGTGGGGTTCAGTGTTCAAGGAGCTGGGTGGTTAATATGCATCCCTTAGTCCCAACAGCCTGGAGGGAGAGGATGCTAAATCCATATTCACATTTGACATCCAACTCTCTGCACGAATACCAGAGTAAGGACCCAGCACTTGGTTTAAGGTCAGTTCCGTTTGAACAACCAAGCCAGGTGCAGAAACACACAGGCTGGACCTTTGGACTGCGCATGTTGCAATCCAGATGCTCTGCAAAGGTTGCTGATGGTGAGAGCGAGTGTGCTGCTTGCTCTCTTCTAGCATCTTCCACAGGGAGCCCTGGACAGTAGACCTGGCCCCAAGCCCACTTTCTCCACCAGAGTCAGGAAACAGTAGCAGCTGCAGTTGTTGCTAGGGATGAAGGATCAGCCACTGGGGAGCTGCGAGAGTCTGGAGGGGGCGGGGTGGCAGGAAGGAGGTCATGAAATTGACCTTGCTCAGGGGCTACCCACGTTTGGATTGCCCAGAGACATTCAGCAGGGAATAAACTAGCAGGCTCTTCATGACAGCCCTGACCAATATGATCCATGTGACCAAAGGAGTCTGAGAAGCAACTGTTGTCATTTATTAAAGGAGAACTTGCCGGATTCCACGGTTTTTATACACTTTTCCCAGTCCCACAACTCTGATAGTATACAGATTGAGGGGTTCAGACTTTTTCAGGTTAATGCCAAGCACATATGTTGTTTGGAATTTCCTTTTGTTTGTTTGTTTGCTTTTTATTTTTGAGAAATATGTCAGACAGAAAAAAGAACTACACAGCAATAAAATGCTAGTGCAAACAAACTCTGCAAAAGGTTGCGACACGGGCTGGAATGATGCCTCCTTCGTCAAAGGCCAAAAGACAAAAAAGGACATGACTACCTTTACCTCACTCTCAGAGAATTAGAAAATAGGCGAAGAGGACATTTCATTCCCGCCTCTCTCCTCTCCTCCCCTCTCTTCTCCCTCCTTCCCTCCCCTCTCCTTCCTTCTCCTCTTCTCTGCTCTTATGCATCCCAGACTAACTTCAAATTCACTGTATAGCAGAAGATGTCCTTGAACTCCTGACCCCGTCTCCACTTCCCAGGTGCCAGGGTTACAAGCATGCCCTACCACAACTGGGTATAGTGCTCAGTGTTGAGCCGAGGGCTTTATCCATACTAGACAAGAACACTACCGCCTAAGCTGCACATTCAGCCCCTAAGTGAGTGTGGCTGAGGTATGATACAGAGGGGAATTTTCAGAACAGAGCCCTTGCTGCCAAGCACCTTGGACCTGGGTCCTGTTTGCTGCCCCTTCTTTTAAGTTCCCTACTCCAGAACTCTGGTCCAAAGTCAAGAGGAACAGTGGCCTTCTAGTTGCTCATCCCAGAGGATATTTTGTCAGTTCCTCTTTAGCAATGAGGGGTCCTCTTGTGACTTGGCATAGGTGTCCCTCTGTCCTGGTTATCTCCAGCTTCTCCTCTACTTTCTAGATCTTTCTGTGTGACACTCTTTTTCTTCAATAGCCCTGGAGCAGCTGCCTTGTGTGGCTGTGTAGGAGCTTTGTGTGCCTGCCTTTTCCCAGCAGTCCTCTGTCACCCCTGCAGGGCAGGCTTACCGACCCATCCATTCAACCAAGGCCATGAGTAATTAAGAAGCCCCCACTGGAGGTCACAGAAGGAGCGAGAGGCAAGGCTGGAGTCTCAATGCAGGCCTCTGAATCTAAAACCAAGATTCAGCTATTAAGCTACATCTTCTCAGGAGACCCTCCTTGCACTGCAGTGTTCTGTAGGGTCTGTGTGTTTGGCTCATTTCCCTTCTTTGTGCTTGGATCCCTGTAGCTCAGCGGCAGAGCTTGTCCCCAGCTAACTCCTGCATGATATGTCCTATTGTCCTTATTCACCCAATGTTCCCATTTTTATGTGTTTTTATGTGCTTGCATGGGAACAGTGCCTTGCAGAAGTGGAGCCATGGACCCCGGGGCTGTTGTCACATTCTGGATGAGTCACATCTGACTCTTCCAGTAAGACACAGAGAAGAAGTTTTTCTTCCTCCTAAAAGGACACGTGGAAGATAGTCCCCTGTCTCTTAAGGTGTGTTTCTTGTGACAGGGGACCGGTGACACTGTTTGCATCCTTAAGTTGTCACAAACAAGAGAAGGATGGGATGGGGCTTGGGTTCTTGACAGCCAGCATGTTAAAAGATGTATTCTCTTGGGGTTGGGGATTTAGCTCAGTGGTAGAGCGCTTGCCTAGCAAGTGCAAGGCCTTGGGTTTGGTCCTCAGCTCCAGAAAGGGGAAAAAAAAAAAAAAAAGATGTATTCTCTCATGGTTTGCATAGGATTTTTTTTGGGGGGGGGCGGAGGGGTCATTTTTATCATGTTATATCTTGCTCTTGTCACTTGCATCCTAAATGACACATCAAAATTGTGAGTCATGTGGTGTGCCTTCCATTTGAACCCAGGGCCTTATTGTACTAGGCAAATGCTCTACTACCGCCCGAAGGCCCTAATCAAAGTTGTCATCCCAGCCATTCACCTCACGGTCTCCCGTTCTAAACACCTTCTCCTCTGATTCTCTTTCTGTTAATCCCACCGTGGCCCCTGAAGTCACCCTTCTCTTCCCCTTGCCTTACCCCTGAAACTCAATCTTGAATCAATCTAAGAGATTTTCGGCATGAACCCTTCATCTTCCTTTTCAGTTCTTCGCCAGTTCATTTTTTTTTTTTTAACTGATTGTCCTCGCTCATACACTGACCCTCAAACCACTGGCATCTATCCACATTGCTATCAAAGACACTTTAAAAACTCAGTGTGCACCTTCACTGATTGTAACTGTGCGTGGCCTGCCATGGTCTTCAAGGTGGAATGAAGCTGATGTTAAGGGTCGTAGGAGGCTCCGGGGCCCACTCCTCTGCTCTCTCTTCCACTCCGCATGCACGTGTGCCAGGTTGCAGCGCACAGATCGCCCTGCAGTGCCAAGCTACCGCTGTGTGTGCTGTTGGCCTGGCCTGCCTGTGCTGACATGCCTCTGTGGGTCACTCCACTGGGTCCGAAGTTCTTATTCACACTCGTTTCCTCTGTTACAAACCCAGTAGTTATGCAACTCCACTTGCTGGAGATTTCTTTCCTTATTGTTCTCTTGATTTCTATTGTGACCTCGATTCTGATTCAGTCCCTGTGTAGAGAGGAGTGTCTAGCTGGTCTCAGGGCATCTGTTCATCACACATTGCCACAGAGATATTCCTGGTGTGTTTCTTGTCCCTTAAGAACCTGAGAGTGGTCTTGGCGGAGCCCACCCCAGGGCCGAGCTTGTCTGTAAGCTCAGAGACAGCCTTTGACTTCTGCATACCCAGCTCGGGGGTCTTGTTTGCCGACTGCCTCCCCTGGCTCTGCTTCCTGCTCGCCTTCCTCCTTCCCCAGCCCCTGGGAGTTGTTCTGTCTGCACACGACCCTCCCTTCTTCCCAGCACTTGCTGGCCCCATCCCCCACCCCCGCCTGGGAGATGGTGAACTAGCCTTTAGCGTTACACAACCCTGAGGGCCAAGGCTGAAGCCCCCGCCCCCCTGCTGTTCTGTGACTGGGAAGAGAGGGCAATCTGCTAGGTTAAGAGAGAAATTCCAGGAGAGCTGCAACCTCCTTCAACTGGTGGCCACCCAGCTGTTCCTATCTGCTCACAGGCCAGTTTCTCTCTCTCTCGCTGCTAGATCTAACTACTGAGGTCTACTGCAGCATACTTCAGCTCAGCATTGTCAGCCTCCCCCCTCCTCCTCCCCCACCTCCTCCTCTCCCCCCTCCCCCCGGCATACATAGGAAGCATGCCTACCTGTGAATGCTCAAATTAAAAGTACGAAGGAAGTGAGTGACAGAGTCATAGCTTGAATGAGTCTCTGCTTGTGTGGTCTCCGGTTAGATTTTACTGTCTGCTCCCTGGCACGGGATCGCAGGACCCATGTCTGTTTCTTGGGGCTACAGAGGCTACAAGCAGCAAGGTGCTCTTCAAAGCCCTGTGCTTAGTGCCTTCTCCCCTTTCAAGCCTTCCCAGATTCAGGCTCAGTTGTCCTAGCTCAGGTGTCTCTTCCCCCTGTAAACCTATTGCATGGATTCATAGTTGTGTGTGTGTGTGTGTGTGTGTGTGTGTGTGTGTGTGTGTGTGTATGCGCGCGCGTGTGCGCGCACGCACGAGTTTGTGAGTGCATGCATCTGTGTGTATGTGTGGCACACCACATGGAGGTCAGAGGGCAATTTTGTGGATTCTGTTTTCTCCTTCCCCCTTTCCAGGGTTCTGGGGATTGAACTCGGGTCACCAGGCCTGCATGGCAAGTGCCTTTACCCACTGACCCATCTCTTCATCCCCTGATTCATGGAATTTTTGTCCTTGTTCCCCCAGCTTGGGTCTTTCTCCTTCCTCCAGCTAACCACATTCAGCATTCTTGAGTTCCAGGGCTCTGGTGTGTGGTGACTTCAGAGAACTTGAAATTCTGGTTTCACCACACCCTGGCTGGCTGCATGGATGTGGGACACCAGAGTCTGAGCCCTCCAGTTCCTCATCTGAGCTATGATCAGGGAATGACCACAGCTAACTTACTAGAATCTTCAGAGCCCAGGCAACAGGATTCAGCTCCCAGCCTAGTTACTTTCAGAGTGTGTGACTCAAGACAAGTGATCCCTCCTCCTTCCTCCCCTCCATTTATTTTAGCCTTAGTTCCCTTATTTATAACAAGGGAATCATAATAGAATCTGCCTCACAGGGTTATTGTTAGTATCCACTGTGTTAAAAACACCCTAAGTATGCTGGGCTTGGTAGTGTATACCTGATTCCAGTTCTAGAGAACCTGAGACAGGATCAAGGTTTTAAGCCCAGGGGCTGGAGAGTTGGCTCAGCAGTTAAGGACTAGAGTTCAGATCCTAAGACCCAGGTCAGCTGGCTCACAAATCCTATTAGTTCCAGCGCCAAGGGATCCGAAGGCCTCTTCTGACCTCAGAGGGCACCTGCACATATGCATATACGTTCACATGGACACATGTAGACATACATAAAGATAAAATGTAAAAGAGATTTCAAACCCAGGGATCAGCAATAGAGCTTAGTGGATTGCTGAGTATGGTGGCGGCGGCGGCGGCGGCGGCGGCGGCGGCGGCGGGGGTGGCGCACGCCTTTAGTCTCAGCACTTGGTAGACAGAGGCAGGCAGATCTCTGTGAGTTCAAGGCCAGCCTGGTCTAGGAATTGAGTTCCAGGACAGTCAGAGCTGAACACAGAGAAACCTGATCTAAAAAAAAAAAAGAACCACCACCACCAACAACAACACTTGCTGACAAACCTGAAAGCCTGAGCTCCATCCCCACATGGTGGATGGAGAGAACACATTCCTGCAAGTTGTCCTGTGACTTCCACACACACGCCACAGCACACCTGTACTCACATACATCTAACACAGGCAGACGCAGTTCATTTTTAAAAAAGATTTGGAGCCCAGCTTGGATTACACAGAGAGCATCTGCTAAAATAAAACAAAAAAAACAAACCCCGTGTGCTTAGTGACTGCCTGAGCCACCCTGTTAGCAGTGTGAGTTATTAACCCCAGGGGCGTCTCTACCCACACTCAGAGCATAGGCGATGGTTTGCTAGAATTACTGTAACGAAATACCACAGACCAAACACTTAAGGAACAGAAATGGACTTTCTCACACAATTGGAGCGGGGAGTCTAGAAGGAAGGAGTTTGGCAGATCTGGTCTCTCAGGGGCCTCTTTCCCCAGCTTGTGAAAATGTCCTCACCAGGCCATTCCGTCACATGTAGACTTTTGAGATCTCTGAGTGTGTCCAGATGTTTCCTCCTCATCCCTCCCCTCCCTCCTCCCCCTCTTCCTCTTCCTTTTCTCCTCCTCATTATCTTCCCCTCCAACTCCTCTTTCTCCCCTCTCCTCTTCCTCCTCAGTTTCTCCCTTCTCTCCCTCACCTTCCCTCTCTTTTTTGGTTTTCCTTTCTTCCTTTTCTTTCCTTTCCTTTTCTTTTCCTTTCCTTTCCTTTCCCTTTCTTTCCTTCCTTCCTTCCTTTCTTTCTTTTCCTTCAGTTTTTCAAGGCAGGGGTTCTCTGTGAAGCAGTCCTGGCTGTCCTGGAACTCACTCTGTAGACCAGGCTGGCCTCGAACCCACAGAGATCCCTCTGTCTCTGCCTCCTGAATGCTGGGATTAAAGGCACTCGCCACCACTGCCCAGCTGGTTTTATTTTCTTGAAACAGACTCTTGTTATGTTACCCAGACCTGGAACTCACTATGTGCTTGGATTTCAGGCATGTGCTACCATGCCTGACTTTGAATGTTTTTCTTAAAGAGACATTGTGTGTGTGTGTGTGTGTGTGTGTGTGTGTGTGTGTGTGTGTGTGTGTACACATCTTTAATCCAGCACTCAGGAAAGCAGAGGCAGGCAGATCAAGGCCAGCTTGGTCTAGATAGTAAGTTCCAAGCCAGCCAAACCTACACAATGAAACTCTGGTTCAAAAAATTTAAAAAAAAAAAAAAGTGTGTGTGTGTATGTGGGGGTGGGGTGGAGTTGCTGGTCCCACCTTATTGACTCCGTTTTAATTTAATGACCTCTAAAGATGCCATCTCCAAATACATCACATTCTGGGGTGGCAAGGGTGAGGTCTTCACCATCCTCATCTGGAGGAGAGGAAAGCCCTGTAACATATAAATATACCCCGATATTAGATGGCTTTGTTTTAATTTTTATTTATCATTGTGTGTGCATGTGTCAGGAGCAGGCATGCTCCAGTACATATGCGGAAGCCAGGACAAACCTGGAATCAGTTCTCATGTTCTACCTCATGTTGGCTCCAGGATTGGAACTCAGGTCACTGGACTTGCATAGAAAGTCCCTTTACCGGCTGAGCCCCCTCACCACTCCCTGGCCCAACATCAGCTGTTTCAGTGAACAAGATGTATTAGTGAATGAACGGTAGGACTCTTGATGTATAGGGTTTCCATTCTGCTGTGACAGAAAGAGTCAGCAACCGGAGGGCTGGATGTTGTCAGCCTGGGTGGAAACGCAGGTCAGTGGGGATTTTCTTGTTTACATTCACATACACTACCATAGCCAACTGTCCTCAACCTGAAGAGGGCACATTGGGGGTTCACATAGGATGGTGATTAGGGTGGTGTAACAGCCTCAACTTCTATCTGCATGCTAGCTTTTCCCTCCGAACTCAGCGAAATGTCTTAACTCTTCTCCCTGTCCTCAGAGAAGGGCGACTCTGATTCCAAGGTAAGGGAAAACAATTATCAATGTGGGAAGTGACTGCTGAGGTTTGGGACTTGAGCACAAGGACCCCTCTGCACATCACAGGCCCAAACCAAGTCCCAGCCAGCGCCTTGTTCATTCCATGCGGCCCAGCACATGTGGCTGCTCTGTACAGGCAAAAGCTAACCGTCAGACGGCTCACAACCCAGGCTTACTAGGATCAGAAAACCTTCGTGTATATAAGATTTACTTTAAATTCTGTAATGTGCATGTCTGTATGTGGGTATTGGTCCTCTGCAAGAGCAATGCTTACTCCTAACAGCTGAGTCATCTCTTCCAGCCCCGGTATTTGTGGTTTCCCCCTGAAGAGGAGGACTACTGAGACCCTGTATGGGTTAGGGATGGACCTAACTGGGGCATCAGGGAATGGAGAAATCACAGACACACAGACACACATACAGACTCCTGTCAGAAAGGATCCACAGGACTTTGGCATGTGTCTACATCCCTTGGGGACCTTTCAAAACAAGCTGTCCCTTTGTGATGCTTCTGAAGAGGCACACTGAAAAGACATGACAACAGATTGCGTATCGGGGGCTGAGTGGAATTCAGACTCTGTCCTGACTCAGTTTGCTCGACTAGCTAATGAAGTGATGGTGATTCTTATTTTCTTTTAAATTTTATCGGGTATGAGAATGGAAGGAGAGGGAGAAAGAGAGAGCAGGGGAGAGAGAAAGAGAAACAGAGACAGATATATACACAGAGACACAGAGAAAGGGAGAGAGAGACAAAGAGAGAGAGACACACACAGAGATAGACAGAGACAGAGAGAGAGAGAGAGAGGAGAAAGAGAGAACAAGCACAGTAGCAGAAGAGTGCAGAGACACTACAAACAAGTGGAAGTCAGAGGATCCTTTTTTGGGAATCCATTATCTCCTTCCACATTGATTTTGAGGCGGGGTCTCTCTAGTTATTTCTGAGATAACATTTGAGAGAACTTCCAGCTGATTCTTTTATCTCCACCTCCTATCTCCATATGCTGGAGTTACTGATGGGGGCCACCACCATGTATACCTTTTATGTGGGTTCTGGGGAGCTACCTCAGATCCACAGACTTGCCAGGCAAGTGTTTTTGCCTGCTGAACCACCTCTATGGCTCAGTAATGGTGATTCTCTCACTGGGTCATTTGAGGCTTTAAGAGGGGAACGATGTAAACATGTTTTTGTCTTGCCTTCAATTATTACTATCTACTGGCTATGGGGACATTTTCTATTCTAGTCTAGACACTACAGACAGAGACTGAAGAAAGGAAAGCTGTTGTTCCCCTAGAAATTAAGTTCTAGTCAATCCTTAGCAGGCAGGCGGGCAGGCAGGCATGCAGGCATGAATTCTGGTGGCAGTTACTGTGTGAAGGCTCATTCTTAATCATCTAAGGGAAAATACAGCAGTTTGAAGGGTGATGGTGACTTGAGCTCAAGCTATGTAAGATATTGAAGGATTTTTGAAGAGGGATGTTTAGCAGGCACCAGGACACCAGGGAGCTAGGAGCTATGGAGAGATCCATGGGGGAACAGGCATAGAGGCCTTAGGGGACCTGTGCTTGGCAGAAAAAAGCAAGGCACCTGCATGCCCAGAGTCAAGCTGGGGGCTGAAAAAGCTGTATGAACATGAAGATAAGGAGCCAGGAACACCACAGGCAAGATTCTGGGTCTTAATCTAAGTGTCATGATAAGTCCTAAGAGCATTCTGAGCAAGGCAGTGCAGGTCACAGGCAGAAATAAGGATCTCCTGACTGCTGTTTAAGCAGGCCCATTCCCACAGCCAGAAAGTGAACATTCAATGTTTTCTGCTGTTCATCTCTGAGGCACATGGGGATTGTCTTTCCCACTGATGATTGTGGCTATGGGACTCCGGCCATTAAACTGTGAGTACTGGTCACCCATGTCACTTCAAGGTCCTCCAGAACTTCTTTTCAGTGACCATCAGTACTCAAAGAGAAGGCGCCTCCTACAGCAGATCAACTGGCTTTAATCCGATCACTGAATCTTAAGAAATTGTCTAGTTTTACCTTTTCCAGAAAAATCTCGTTAAGTGGAACCACACAGTAAATCATCTTTGGAGACGGGCTTCTCTTACTTAGAATAAAGCATTTGTTATTTTATCCTGTTGCCTGCCCAGTAGTTTGCCCTTTTAACTGCTGAGTAGTATTCCATGCTGTAGATGTACCACAATGTGTTAATGATCGACCAGCTCAGGGCATTTGGATTGCTGCCAGATTTCGGTGCCAATGAAAAAGCAGCTCTAAGTATCTACGTATAATGTTTTGTGTGAACATATGCCTCCCCGTCTCTTGGTAAATCCCTAGGAGTGGGATTGCTGGCTCACACGGCAAGTGTATGTTTAACTTGGTAAGAAACTGCCAATCTGTTTTTTCCAGAGGAAATGTACCATATTGCACTCCCACTGGTAATGGAGGAGGGTAGTGCCACATCCTCCCCTGCACTTGGCATTGCCGGGTTTTCTGACTTAAGCCACTCTGAGGCTCAGGGGTATATTGCTGTGGCTTTGTATGTGTGGGTTCCCTCCTGAATACTGACATTGGACATGTTTGTGGATGCCGTCTCTGTACCTCCTGGTGAAATGTCTGTCTGCATCTTCTGCTCATGTTTCATTAGGCTGCATAAGGAAAAGTAAGCCATATTTTTGGATGCAAGTCCTTTATCAGCTATGTATTTTGTAAATATTGGTCCCCAGTCTTTGCCTCATTTTTTCAGGTCTGTTCCTTTCTTTTGTGTGTGTGTGTGTGCCCACTTTCTCTTCCTTCTCTTTTTGGACATAGCGTCTCATACAGCTCAGGCTGACTTTGAACATAGTTGAAGAGGACTTTCAGTTTCTGATCCCCCTGCCTCACCTCCCCAGTGCTGGGCTTATAGGCCTGAGCCACCATGTCAGATCTAGGTAGTACAGGAGATTGAGTCCAGGGCCTCTGATGTGCTAGGCAAGCACATTACCGACTGAGCTACGGTCCGGTCCAGACCTTCTTTTCATTTTCTCAACAGCGCTTTTCAAAGAGAAGACAATTTAATTGATTTGCTTAGAGACAGGGTCTTATGTAGCACAGGCTGGCCTAGAACTCATTGTATAGCTGGGGATGACCTCGAGCTTCTAACCACTCTCCTCCACCTCTTGAGTGTTGGGATTCCAGGTGTACGGTTGTGTCTGATTTATGCAGTGCGGGGGGGGGGGGGGGGGGGGGGGGGATATGGAGCCCAGGACTTCCTGCATGCTGTGAGGATGGAGCCCAGGGCTTCCTGCATGCTTTGGAGCTGGAGCCCAGGGCTCCCTGCATGCTGTGGGGGATGGAGCCCAGGGCTTCCTGCATGCTGTGGGGATGGAGCCCAGGGCTTCTTGCATGCTGTGGGGGATGGAGCCTGGGGCTTCCTGCATGCTGTGGGGATGGAGCCCAGGGCTTCCTGCATGCTGTGGGGATGGAGCCCGGGGCTTCCTGCATGCTGTGGGGATGGAGCCCAGGGCTCCTGCATGCTGTGAGGGATGGAGCCCAGGGCTCCTGCATGCTGTGAGGGATGGAGCCCAGGGCTTCCTGCATGCTGTGGGGGATGGAGCCCAGGGCTACCTGCATGGACCACTCTACCCATCCAATTACAACCCCAGCCCTGAACCTTTGTTCTTCATGCATTGTGTAAAGAATCTTTATATACCATTAGGAGACTTGCCTATTTATATTTTCTCCCTGATATTTTAGACTTTTATTCATTCGTTTGTTTGTTTGTTTGGTTGGTTGGTTGGTTTTGAGACAGTCTCTCTACATAGCCCTGGATTTCCTGGAACTTACTCTGTGGACCAGGCTGGCCTCAAACTCATAGAGACCCACCTGCCTCTGCGTCCTGAGTACTGGGATTAAAGTCATATGCTATCATACCTGGCCTGATTTAGTTTAATTTTAGTCAGTTGTGTGCTATGTTGTCCAGCAGTTTGTTTGTTGGTATTTATTTATGGGTGTGTGTGTGTGTGTGTGTGTGTGTGTGTGTGTGTGCCACAGCACCAGCACAGTTGTGACTTGTGGCCTTTCCTGCTGTGCAAGGCGAAGGTCCTTGAAAGGTCCTAAACCTCACACACAATCTGGGTAAGCTTCAGCACTGAGGGCCAGGGCACTCCACCAGCCTCCAGCTTGGACTTCCAGTGCCTCCAGTGTGATGCTCTGAATGTGCCCAGTGATATCAGGACACGCCCTGGGTCCTAAAGGGAATCTGGTTCTATTCCGCTCTGTTCCTGAGACAATTCCAAGTGGTTGGTCCCTCCAAGAAGTAATTTCCTCTAAACCCCTAAATGAACATTCTCTGCAAAGTAGGGCATTGATTGTTAGCCATTACAATTGAGATCTTAACCTTCCTAAGTCTCTGACCTTCTCGGCTGGCTTTTCCAGTCACCCGTTGATACGGTTTTCCCCCCTCTTCCCTTCAATCCCACTGGCCTGGAAAGGTTCAGTAAAGTCATTGAGACCTCAGCACACTAAAGCCTTCCAGGATGACATCACCGGAACTTAGGAAAGTAACCTACCATCAGAACTGGAGGCACCTGAGTGCATTTTAAGACAATCTACTCCCATGTACTATTGCCATTAGTCTGTTAAAGCCAGGGTAAAAGCCGGAGTAAGGCAACAGCTGTCACGATCCCAGCAGTTGGGAGACAGTGTTAGGACGAGGCTCATGAGTTCTGGGCCAACTTGGGCTACATGAGACCCTACCTGAAAAACAAGCCAACACCCATCCCCCAACAAAGACAACACAACAGAGAAGGCATACTGACATGAGCTATCCATCTAAGAAAAGAAAAACACTGAGATGATAATCTCGAATAAAAAAGTTCTTCTAAGAACCATCTCTGGGTGGTCGTTTCCTTGGGCAGAGCAAAGCGGTCTCACATTTAGCCTTCACTGTCCTCAGTTCACTGTAGACTAGTGCAAACTTCAGCCTAGACTGTGCCTGGAGTCTCAGACCACCAGGGTGACATGGGAGGGCCTGGGGCAAGCCTGGAGGTACTCGAGACAGGCTTATCTCTCCCACTTGTTTATCATGCCTTTATTAGGTATGTCTCAGGCTCAAAGTTCCAGCCTCCCAGAGCATTCAGGCTAAACCAGCAGCAGCAATTTTGTTGTTGTTGTTTTTGGAGACAGGCTCTCTCTGTGTCCTGTCCTGGCATGCTCTCTGTAGATCAGGCTGTCCTTGAACTCACAGAGATCTGCCCGCCTCTGCCTCCTGAGTGCTGGATTAAAGGTGTGGGCCACCACCGCCCTTCGAGAGCAGTAGCAAATTTAAAAGCAGGGCTGCACTGACAACTTTCCAGACCCTTCCTTTGTATAGGCTAGAGTTCTCCCTCCCTCCCACTTCTCTTCCTTCCTTTTTTCTTTCTTTCTTTCTTTCTTTCTTTCTTTCTTTCTTTCTTTCTTTCTTTCTTTCTTTCTTTCTTTTTTTTTTGGTTTTTCAAGACAGGGTTTCTCTGTGTAGCTTTGTGCCTTTCCTGGAGCTCACTTGGTAGCCCAAGCTGGCCTCGAACTCACAGAGATCCGCCTGGCTCTGCCTCCCGAGTGCTGGCATTAAAGGCGTGCGCCACCACCGCCCAGCCCTTCCTTCCTTCTTTCCTCTCTTTTTGAGACAGGGTCTAAGTAGCCCTGGCTGGCTTGGAACCCACTATAAGTCCAGGCTAGCTTCTCTCTTTTTTAACCTGTCTTAAATATTTTTTTTTAATTAAGGAATTTTCTATTCATTTTCCGTACCAAACACAGATCCCCCTCTCCTCCCTCCTCCCACCCTTCCAGCCTACCCCCCTACAACCCACCCCCATTCCCTCCTCCAACAAGGTGAGGCCTCCCGTGGGGAGTCAGCAGAGCCTGGTACATTCAGCAGAGGCAGGTCTAAGCCCCTCCCCTGCATCAAGGCAGTGCGAGGTGTCCCACCATAGGTAGTGGGCTCCAAAAAAGCCAGCTCATGCACCAGGGATGGATTCTGATTCTACTGCCAGGGGGTCCCTTAAGCAGATCAAGCTACACAACTGTCTCACTTATGCAGAGGGCCTAGTCCAGTCCCATGGAGACTCCACAGCTGTTGGTCTAAAGTTCATGAGTTCCCACTAGCTTGGCTTGGTTGTCTCTGTACCAGGCTAGCTTCTAATTCAGACATCCACATGCCATGCTGCTGGATGTTGGCTGGGATTTAAAGGTGAGCGGCACCCCCCCCCCCGCCCCCTCACCCCCCCCCCCACTCCCGCCAGACAGGGTTTCTCTGTGTGGTTTTGGTGCCTGTCTGGTGCTGGAGCTTGCTTTGGAGACCAGGCTGGCCTGAAACTCAGAGATCCATCCACCTGGCTCTGCCTCCCTGAGTGCTGGGATTAAAGGTGTGCCACCACTGCCTGTCCCCTTCTTTCTTGACAAAAGTTCAAGACAGGAACCAGAGGACCAAGGAGGGTGGGCACCTCTCACTTGCAGGAAGGTCTGCCTGCCATCCAGCTCAAGTTGAAGTTCCCTACTCTGGGACTTCAGTGCCTTCTGCCTAGAGCCATCCTGCCATGGCGCATGGACTCCAAAATCTAGGGGTAGGGTGTCCCATGTACTCCTGGAACTAGAAGACACTTCTGATAGTCTCATTTCCCACTACTGACTAAAACCAGAATTCCTGAATCTGCTGTCTCCTAGGAAGTTCCTAGAAATGAGCTCTTTATTCTGTAAACTCTCCTTTAAAACAAGCTTTCAAGAAACAATCTCCCATACTCCACCCCCAAAGGTACCACTGGACAAATGCACACACAAAAAGACATCCTGAAAAAAAGTCAATGTCCTATGGATAAATGATGGTGTGACTGCAATGGGAGTCTACAAGATTAGGTAAAGAAAGGAGTGTGGACTCGGATGTAGGCAACAGAATGGAAGAATTATCAAAGATACTCTGCTGAGGAGGAAGTGCCAGGGCTCGGGCTATCTATCACTCAGTGGCGGTCCTTGCTTACCAACAAGGCCATGGGTTTCTTCTCCACCACGGGGAGGAAAAAGTTCTACCTGAGGCATACCACATAACCCCAAGGATAGTTCCTGAAGGGACCAAGCTAACCTTGGCTGACTTAAGTTGAAGTAGTGATTACCTGGGGTTGGGGCTGGGTTGCACCAGGATGGTGAAAAACCTTAGCCCACCTTCACCTCCATGGTGCATACAAGGCCATGACTATATGCACTGAGGTGCAAGAACGGTTTTGTTCTACTTCTGCATAAATCTCCCTACCCTCTGTGGATGGGGTTTGCAGGGAGACTGCTTATTCTTTGTGTATTTACCCAGTGCCTGGGGATGTAACCCAGGACCTTTTTGCTAGGCAGGAACTGAGCTGCAACCCGTTAGTGGTTCCCTGCCTCCCCCTCCAAAGGGACTTTTTTTTTTTTTTAATGCACCAGGGGCAGAGTGCTGGAAGCACGCCAGGCCGACCCTAGAGGCCAAAGCTGCTGGCCTTGGGCCATGCCTTAACATGCACATTCCTTGGCTATCTCTGGCCCCTCTGCCCCAGGGACTCCATCCTTCCTCCTTCATTCCTAAGAAGTAGTAAGTGGCCCAGGCCTGGGAGGTTGCTGACCCTTGCTGACCAGTATAGCTTGGCCCTTCTGGGTGTGCCTGCTTGGAGGACATCTAGTGCTGATCAAGCTTATCTTGGTCACATTGCCTCCCTCTTTTATTCTCTCCCTTCAGATCCCAAGACTTCCTGCTTCCCGCTCTACGGCAGCTTCAGCGGGTCTCCAGCTCTGCTCTTCTCCCAAGAGCCAGTCCTGATAAGAACCTACTTTTTGAGTTTGCACGTCAACCAGAGCCTGGGCTTGCTCTTATCTGTCCTCCACATCCCATCCCTGCCCCCACCTTTTAGCATCACCCACTGGTCCGGTTCCTCCCCGACCTGGGGCTTCCTTTAATCTTCAGACATCCCCCCCCAAGGTTCCTTGCCAGTTCCTGGGGGTGGAGGTCCCCGAGACACAACCGGTGGCAAGAGCACTCTTGGTTGGAGCAAGGCAGAAAGTGAGGGTTACCGATCTTTCCCACCTCCCAGCCTCCGGCGCCGGAGGGAATGGAGTCGGGCCCAGACACTTCCCAAGTGCGGGGTACAGGTCAGCGTGCTTTCCATCCACGGTGCCCTCCCTGGGAAGAGCCTTAGGAGCCTCATTTCTCTGAGGCAGGGGCCGCGCGGCTCGAGGTTGGAAAGCAGGCATGTGGTCGCCTGGATCTGAACAGCAACTTCCCCGGGGAAACGCCCTATTTCGGCTGCGGGGGCCCGCGGCTCCGCCACACCCTCTCCAGAGTTCCCTCCGGCGCCCGGGCCCAGAAGGGTGCGGGGCTGGCTGTCGCCGGGGAGGGCCACTCGGGGGAGGCGGCCACAAAGCCCCGCGTGGCAGAAGCGGCAGTGCGGGAGACGCGGGCCTCGAGGCGCAGCCCCCCGCGGCGCGCGCAAACTGCGCGGAACTACTTCAGCGGAGCGGCTGCGGGGCGAGAGTCCCAGCAGCGGCCGCACAGGGCTCCGAGGCGAGTAGGGGCCGCCACCGAGCGGCGGGGGCCCCGCGGGCACGGCCACGTGCTCCCCGCCGGGCTCGCACGCTCAGACGCGCCGGGGCCGCGGGGGCCACCGGCAGGCACGCGCGCCCCCCGCGCGCACACACTCCCGGGCACGCACGCCGGCCGCCCCGCCCCCCCGCCGCGCCCCGCCCTCCCGCGCGCCACGCCACGCCCCCGCGGCGCCGGTCGTCGCCCTCCTATTGGCTGGCCGGCGCATGACGCGCGGCGCCCGGCCCCGCCCCTCGTCAGTCACTCGGCGGAGGCGGCGCTGGCGGGGACTAGTCTCGTCCGGAGACTGGCGGCGGCAGCGGCGGCGGCGGCGGCGGCCGGAGCTTGAGCCAGCGGCGGAGGGCGGGCGGGCGGGCGGCGCGGGAGGGCGGGGGCCGCTCCGCGACGCTGCGGACCGCGCTTCTCCTCTGAGCGGCGGCGCGCGCAGCTGTGGGGCGCCGGGGGCCAGCCCGTCCATGACCATGGGCGACAAGAAGAGCCCGACCAGGTACCTGCCGGGCGCCGAGGGGGCGGAAGGGGAGGGCGGCCGCGGCGGGCGGGGACGCCGGCGACTAGGCCGGAGCGGCCGCGCGGGGGAGGCGCGCTAAGATGGAGACCCGGGGCGGAGGGAGGCGGTGTCGCTCCGCTCGGGCCGGCGGCCGTGCGCGCCGCAGCCATGGCGGCTCCTCCTCAGCCGCCCTCCGCCGTCGCCGCTCCGCCCAGACAAAGGGAGATTTAACCAGGTGGGGCGGGCGGGAGGGCGCGAGCAGGGGCGGGCAGCGCGCGGCGCCGGCCTCCTCCGCGCCGCCGCCCGGCCGTCCCGGCTGCCCGCCGCCTTCGGGATCCGGCCCGCGGCCCGCGCCGCGCCCCCGCCGCCCCGCGCTCGCGTCCACGAGTCGGCCCGCTTCCTGCGCCCGGCGCGGCCCGCGTGAGCCGTCGCCGCCAGGCGCTCGGTTCCCGGGGCCGGAGGGGGCGCACGGCTCCGCGCTGCCCGGCGGCCCCTCCGGCCCCGGTGCCCGCCAGTGGGGTAGATGGGTGGTCGCCGCGAGAAGTTTCCAGCGTCGGATTCCTGTGAAATGACGACGGCTCACCAGCGCCTGTTTCTCTCCTCTCTCCATCCTCCCATCGGTTCCTGACTCCTCGGAAGGCCAAAAAGACAAGCGAAACCTGCCGCAGACGAAGGCTTTTGGGATTGTAGCGTCTGCACCTTCAGGAACAGCGCCGAAGCCTTTAAATGCAGCATCTGCGATGTACGGAAAGGCACCTCCACCAGGTACTGAAAGACGTGTGTGCTAGCTTTTGTTGAAAGACTTGTTTTGGCTTTATGTATCTATTTGCTGTGCGGAGAAGGGGAGTCGTACTTTTATTATTATTGATCGCCCTCTTGCCAACTTGTTGATTACGACCCTTTTTTTTGCATTTGGGGGTAGGGGATGTGGTTCGGGTTGTTTGCCATTTAAAGTTGGGTGCAGTGCCTCGTGCTAAAATAAAGGATTTATGGGAGGGAATTTTCCCAGGTTTTTGTCTTGTTTCAGACAGACACTGGATTTATTTGACACTTGGTTCCTTTGGCTTGTTGATATTGGCTCCCAGAAGGGAGAGAGGAAGTGGGGATATTGCTATGGATTGTAGGACATTAGGACCTTTTTGTTTTTGCCGTGTGCAGGGTGGTTTTAATTTGTCTCTCCGGAATTAGTTTTTTCCTGAGTGTTTAATGGTGGCATGGTAGTACAATAAGACTGGGTTGTGCCTTGTTCTGTCTTGAGTTGCAAATGTCTCTTCTTTCTTGCACTTGGAGATACGTATTGGAGGGTTGGAAAAGTGCAAGGGGGTTGCTGATGTGTGTGGTGTTTTTTCTTTTCTTTCTTTCTTTTTTTTTTTGGCTACTAGCTTATGCAGAATGGTGAAGAGATGTGTGTAATGTTGAGATGAATTGGTTTTTGAAGTTTGTGTGTGATGGTTTTGTATTAAAACATTGGAAGGGTTTCTTTTCTATTGAGACGAGAGTGGTTGGTTAACTGCATGTGATAGACAGCAAATGAGTTGGTACTACTTCCAGAGGTGACATTAAAATGGACTTAGGTAAAATGTAAAAACTGATTTTATAGTCTTCCAGGTGTTGTAACTTTTATTTGGATTTCTGTTGCTAAGAGTTAGGTTCTTGCTCTCCTATAAAGAGACTGTCTTCAGAGCACATAGAAAGTGAGAGTGAGGTTAGGACCTTTCAGGAGTTGAGGTTGCCGGTCAAAAGTTTCATTTAGGCAGGTGTTTGATTTTGGGTTGGTGGCGCCATCCCAGCGTGACTGCAGTTCCACCTGGATGTTCTGAGTGAGGTGTCCTGTCAGGGTCTCATTGCTCTGCTTTCACTTGGGATTAAAGAGGCTCAGCTGCAAGTCTGTAACTAGAATGAATTGCCCTAGTTAAGTTACTGGTAGACTGTTTTTGAATTTCACTAGCTCTTAAGAAAAGGGACTTTTGAATCAGAACTCAAGAACTGGAATGTATTTCCCCTTAAGTAGTTTTTCCTCTACTAAGATAGCATCTTACGATGTTTGGAGCTAATCTGGAACTGAAAGCCTCCTAAGTGCTGGGGTTGTAGACTGTTGTCACCACACCCCGCTAAGCTAGTAGGTTGTTTTTGTTTTTGTTAAAGTAAATTCATGTCAAATTTTTGTATTATAATACATTTAGTTAAATGGAAAACCCATTTCTGTGGGTTTTGTTCTGCTGTCTAAAATCGGGGATTCCATCAGGCAGCGTGAAAGTTTAGAAATGTATTTGTTACTTAAATCAATAGTAACTGTATATTATTTATGAGTAATGTTTTTTACATGTAGAATCCCTCTGAGGCCAAAGCTCTTTATTGTGGTTTTGCTTTGAGTGTTACTGTAGATGATGTTCAAGTAAATGACCAGGAAACTAGTAAGAACTTGAGAACCATGCTGGTGAAGAGAACACTTCAGCCAGTTTCAAAAGTTTACATCTGATGTATTGCTGGGAATAATTATCTCATCTTGAAATGCTTTTCAGTTTCTACTTTTATTGAAAAACCTGACTCACCAACTTTTTGGAAACACCTGAAAGGTGTTGACCTTAATATTTTGTCTAAAGTTTTCAGAGCTACAGCTGACAGTGACATTTTAGGATATTTGAGAGTCTGTCAATTCAGAAAAATGGATAAAGTGATGTCTTTCAGGGCTTTCATGCAGTTGAGTCATTCAGTAAGTTCAGAATACAGATTGCACAGATCTTTAAAATACCAGTCATGATAACTTTTTGGACAGAGGTTGTTTGGTTTTGGTTGTTACCAATACTTCAGTGTTTTAGATCTGTTCAGAAGTCATTAAGTGGAATGCAAGTAACATTTTTGGTTTTCTGTGTTATTCATGGGTTTCATGAATAAGGAACGAATATGTCCAGTGTTCTGCTCTCCTAGCCATTATGTATCCCTTGATTTCTTTGGAATATTGGCTATTACAATATTTTCTCTTGAACCTTTTTCTTGTAAATAATTTTGTACTTCCAAGATTTCACAGGATCTTGCCATTTTTTTTCTCCTTCATATTATTAATCAGGTGGCAGTAGAAAACTTAATTTGTTTTTCCGGTTTGTTTTTGCAGTACTGGGCATTAAAGTTATGTCTATAGGAACTTCAACCCAGCTGGTGGTAGGGGGTTGGATGGTGAGTAATAGATGAAAATTGGCAATTTTGAAATAGTGTTTGCCGACACACATGGTTTTGTTGCTCTGAGCTAGTGTTTAAACAGCCTTATCTGGTTAGCTGGCCAGTAGTTATTGTGGAGTTGGTGATTACTATTGTTTGTATTGCTGCTGGCATCAACCAGTCAACCCAGGAAAACAGCTTTAAATTAGTGCTAGACCAATAGGACACAGAGCTATTTGCCCTTTGGGGATAGGGTTGATATCCCTCATTTAAGTATGAAAATACTACCCATCTAAAGAGCATTTATGAAGTTCCTAGGATGTGAAAGAAGCAGCTGAAGGGAAGGGGTGTGTGTGTTAAAAGGATGTGGAACATGTACCCAGGTAAACTAATCAAAGCTGTAAAGACTGCCAGAGATGTGTAAAATCGGATTGGAACAGCCTGGCTTGGGAATCAACTAGCAGGAACTCTTCCCTCCATTTATTTTGGAAAAGGAAAACTGGTTTCTGCAAAATCAGCTGCCAGCTTTTTACTTCTTTTGTGACGTACAGTATCGTCTTTTTAACTCTGCAGGTAGCTAGTTAATTAATTTAGAATAGGGGCTTCCGTGGAGTGGCATAGAGCAGAGTGAAGGGACAGTAAGAAAAGCCCCAAGGGAAAAGGAGTGGGATCTAGTAGTGGGGGCAGACCTCTTTGTAATTGGTTCATTTATACTTGTGAATGATCCTGCTGGGCTAAGGTCTGCATTTTAGAGAGAATTATGAAGTACATGTTGGGTCTGTAATTTTTTTTTTCTTTTTTTAAATTATTTCAAAGATAATTGATTTTTTATTTTATGTGCATTGGTGTTTTGCCTGCATGTATGTCTGTGTGAGGGTGTCAGATCCCCTAAATCTGGAGTTACAGACAGTTGTGAGCTACATGTGGGTGCTGGGAACTGAACCCAGGCCCTCTGAAAGAGCGAGCAGGTCAGTGCTTTTAACCACTGAGCCATCTCTCCAGGCTCATGGGTCTGTATTCTTTTGAGGTAGGGTCCAGAATAGCTTGCAACTGACTACATAGCCTGGGCTGGCTTTGAACTTCTGGGCCTTTGCTAGTCTCTCTAGTTTGGGTATTACAGGTGTGTGTTATTAAATCTGGCCTTTTCTAGTCTGTAATTTCTTTTTTTTTTTCTCTTTTTTTTTTTTTTTTTTTGTTTTTCGAGACAGGGTTTCTCTGTGTAGCTTTGCGCCTTTCCTGGAACTCACTTGGTAGCCCAGGCTGGCCTCGAACTCACAGAGATCCGCCTGCCTCTGCCTCCCGAGTGCTGGGATTAAAGGCGTGCGCCACCACCGCCCGGCTTCTAGTCTGTAATTTCTTAACCATTCTTATTCTCTAGTCTGTAACTGATTTTTTAAAGAAGTTATCTTTTATTTTTATTATTTGTTAGTTCTGCAGGTATGTATGATGTATGTGCAGGTGAGCAAAGGTATCAGATTCCCTGGACCAGCTGGAGTTACAGGTGGTTGTTAGCTGCCTTGATACAGATTCTGGGACTTGAACTCTGGTCCTTTGAATACCTCAAGTGCTCTTAACCATTGAACGATCCCTCCAGTCTGTGAATTTTTTTAAAACTAGCTTTATTGGGGGCATACATTACATATCATAACATTCACTCATCATGAGTGCAATTAAGTGAGTTTTTTCTTAAGTCATTTGAAAGAGTGCCACTATCACCACATTCCAAGTTTTTAGAACATTACCATGTCAGTTGATTTCTTCTCATCACATTCATTGACACACAGCAAAGTTAACAGTGGAGCCTAAAGTAGTTGTGGACTGTTGGAAGGTTGCCTCTGCACCATGGTGGTACACCCAGCTTTGCCAGATGGGGAGATAAGGAGCATTTTTGTATGTATAAAATGGCAGGTGGGTGGGAGAGTCACATAATCCTTTTCCTATGTAACAATGAATGTGAAAAGACAACTCAGTCTGTTGAGAAGTCACTAAGCATTAGAGAAGTTTTGTGGAAAAACCACAATAAAGTTATGATCTTTGCTGGAACCAAAGTGCATCTGTCGGTATATTTCAGATAGTAAGACTTCCAGGCCTCTTACCCATATTTCCTGAGAATCCACAACTGTGGTTTTGCACCTTGAGTCACATTGGCTTCGTTGTAATGACTGTCTTTCATAAAAATACTCTGTAAAATACATTTCAAAAATTCCCTCTGTTTTCCAAATCATTAAACCTTACCAAACCTTTGAGCTGAATGCTCCTTTCAAAGCTGCAAGTTTTCAAGATTACTCTCACCAGGAGTTGAGTAATAATTTATTTTGTGTTATTGTATTGAACTGACCAATTCATTGGTACTGACTTGATCTTAAGTTATACATGGTGACCTTAAAGTAGATTACCTGGGTAGATAATTTACCTGATCACTTGACAAGTTTTTATTATGTACAGAGCCATCAGATTCTGTGTGTATGCACAGTGGTCCAAAGACAGGCAAAGTTCCTGTTCTCATAGAATTGAATACTATGGAGAGGGAAGAGAAGATCCATAAACAACAAATTAAGATCATTTCAACTTTTGATGGATGCCCTGAAGAATGTGGTAATGAGCACAGAGGAGTGTGAGGGCAGGTGGAGGCCGCTCTATGGACAGATGGACAGTGCTGCTGTCTGTATTTGCCTGTTTAGGTGTGGTGATGCTGCCTGCTTTTGGAGCCAGAGGAGGAGTGAGGTCTACAGATTTATGTGTGCTGTTTATCTTTTAGTTTGGATGATGTTTACATTGCGAGTCCTAGGGTACTCGACTTAGTTGTATGTTGTATGTTAAATGTAGGCCAGTTAGCATCCTTCAGTGTTTTTTCAATCACCAGGATAGGAGATTATACATACACAGCTCTATTTCTGTAGCTTACCAAAAGAACTACCAGACCAGCTTTTTGACTACGTGCTCAGAGTAGGATTCTGGACTGGAGCAGCCCACATTCTGTTTCTCTCTGGCCTGTTTTCTCTCTTGTCCTTGGTCAGTACTTCCCCTCCTTGTGGTATTGTCTTTGTCCCTACAGTAGTCCTTGCTTTACCTGTGGGTAGTGTTCACGTTTAAATGCTTCATGAACTTCTGCAGAGTAAGTACATGCTTGTAACTTGGTGTTCCGGAGTCTTCAGATTGTTTGGAGAATGTTCCCAGAAACCCCTTGTATACTGTCTCATGTTTTATCATCGGGGTGATTAGTTTTCCTTCTGTTTTAACTCACTGTTAGGCTGAGTAGATCAGCTATGATGCTGTGAGCACATCTTGTTTATTTATTTATCAGTGATGTTTTATTCTCAGACCATCTGAGTTTCCCTCTGAGCAGCTGCCCTCAGACTATCCCTTTATTTATTTATTTTAGTCAGTCTCTGTTATGCAGATCAAGATCTCAGAGATTATCTTGTCTTTGCCTAAAGGTGTGGACCACCACAACAGACCAGAGTTTTATCCTTTTATATGAGTGGACTGAAAGGTGTGAAACTTGTAGAGGTCATAAAAGGAAATTGATTCTCACCTCTATTTGGGTATATTGTTTAGCAGTCTTTTTCTTTTTCTTTTTTTTTTTTTGCATTTTTGAGGCAGCTAACCCAGGCTGACCTGGCACTCAGTATGTAGTTTAGGCTGGCCTTGAACCATAAGTTCTTTTGCCTCAGCTTCAGTCTCTGGTACATGCCTCTCACTACACCTGTTGGAGCTTGTCAGTCACTGCTATTTCAAAATACTGATTAATAAGTAAATGGGGAACTTCTCCTTCCAAGAAACAATAGCCAATGAGAACCAAGTGTAGTAACTGTGATGATGGACATGGTGTGACTGAACACATAAGAGTCGGTGATTGTCTAAAGTGGAAACAGTCTCTTCCTTGAAGAAGGCCTCATTGTTTTTGAGTGTAAGATTGGTTGTATAGACTGGCTGATGCTGGTCTTGAACTCAGGATTCTCAGCCTCCTTGCCTGGATTAATGGATCATACCTGGACTGTATACCCTGTTTCTCCTAACCTCTTTTTAACTCTTTAGGTGCTTAGGATAGACACCAGGGCCGCATGTGTGTAGACAAGTGCTCTGCAATTGAACAGCATCTCAGTCCATCATTACATTCTTTGACTTTCTCTTCCAAATGTTTGCATTCTCAGAGACTGTTAATTATTAGTCTCTACTCACCATCATTATTAATCTCTCATCATCACCTCCACGCTTGAGTACATAAGACAGATATACCTGCTTCCTGGACTGCTTCTCCATTTGAGCAGCTTGAAGGCAATTCAATCCATAGGTTGAAAAGCTGAGTTCTGAGAGTATTTCCCGAAGGTGCCACACAGAGCACACTCACAAATCCTACTTCAAATTATCTCCTGGCTCGCATTCTTTTTTGTTTGCTTGTTTTTGTTTTTTGAGACAGGGTTTCTCTATGTAGCTTTGCGCCTTTCCTGGAACTCGCTTTGGAGACCAGGCTGGCCTTGAACTCACAGATATCCGCCTGCCTCTGCCTCAAGTGCTAGGATTAAAGGTGTGCGCCACCACCGCCCAGCTTTTTTTTTTTAAACATTTATGTTTTTATGTATACAGTGTTCTCCCTGGAGGCCAGAAGAGGGCGCCAGATCTCATTACAGATGGTTGTGAGCCACCATATGGTTGCTGGGAATTGAATTCAGTTCCTCTGGAAGGTCAGCCAGTGTTCTTAACCGTTGAGCCAATTCTCCAGCTCCTGGTTCACATTCTTTTAGGAGGAAATCTAAATTCTGAGTATCTCAAAGATATTGTGGTTTGGTCTTTCCCTGTGTCTGTCTAAAGGAGTTCTGGAAACAGCTTGCAACTACCCCATCTGCAGAACATGTTTGTTCCATACAAAACGGTTTAGTGTCTTCTGAGTGTGGACCATGTCTTCCTTCATACATCCATGGGTCTTCCTCTATTTTCCTTTAAGGGCTTTTTCTATTTTCTATTTCTGTTGCACTCGTCCTATCGTGTGTGTGTGTGTGTGTGTGTGTGTGTGTGTGTGTGTGTGTGTGTGTGTGTGTGTGTATTTCAGCTGTATATATTTGATTTGCCAGCCTTCCCCTGTTGTTACCTTGTTGGAGGACAGGGTCTTGATTTTTATCATTTTGTTTTCCTGTGTTTATTATAATACAACCTGGCACCTCCTAGGGGTCACCGATGTCTGCTCTATATAAAGACTTGAAGAAATAGTTACAGTTCTTTTGGTTGTTTGTAGTTTTGGAGATCAAAAACCATTGCCTAATGTGTGCTGGAGCAACACTCCCACCCAGCCTCAGTTTTGAGTTGTAGCAAATGTTCTTTCATATGTGAGGGCTTTTCTCTTGTGTGTTTAATGTTATTGAGTTAGGTGAACATTGTCTCCCTGAAGTGTGCTCCTATAATATCTTGTTTTTCTGGTTTTTTCCTAAACAGGCACTGTGGCTTAAATGTAAGACCAGAAAGCCTTGGCAAGAAGCAGTGCATTTCAAGTAGTTTCTGGAGTGGTTTTGAGCTATGGTGTTTTGTGGCACACTTGAATATCAACTGTCATAAGTATTATCTTAGTAGCCCAGGTGGTAATTTTAGCAGCCAAAAGTCATTGGAAAGTCTGGAAATGAAGCAAGGGGTTGATTGTATGGGATAAACCAATTTTGAAGAGGAGGTTGCTTCTTTGTAAACGGACACCCAGTGCAGCTTACAGATGGCCAAAGAGTTCTGACCAGTGCTGGAAGCCCTCTGTCCATCTGCTGTTTTAACACACCTATAATTTGACATTACACCTCCTACATATGGTAATTTCACCTTTGTACCCTTTGTTCTATTTTGTTGAGTAATTTGGAGTAATTGCTTGTATTTTGTTGAAGTCTTGACTCATTCACTTCATTTATTTAGCTTTATTTTCATTTCTGTGCAGTAATTGACACTATGGTGGCAAAAATGAACTCAGTAAAGGCATTTGTGGATATGCTATAGTATTACTCAGAAATCCAGGGTTGGGATCATGAGGTAAACAGGTACAATATTGAAGCAGAGTTAGATACTACTTTCTTTTCCTATTAACCAATTTAGAATATCTGTTTTATCTTGTGGTTGGAAAACAAAACAAGACAAAACAAAAAACCAAACCAACCAAAAAACAGTGGGAAGGATTTAGGGGCATGTAAAAAAGCCTCTGAGTTAAGACAATGTATTTTTCTGTACCATTAAAGAGCGCAAAAAATACAGATAAGAAACTTTGGTGGCCTTTGGAAGGACAAGAGATTAAAAGAATGCCAGTTTTCTCAGCATGATGAATCTTTTTTTTTTTTTTTTTGGTTTTTTTTTTTTTTTTTTTTTTTTTTTTTGGTTTTTTTTGAGACAGGGTTTCTCTGTGTAGCTTTGCGCCTTTCCTGGGACTCACTTGGTAGCCCAGGCTGGCCTCGAACTCACAGAGATCCGCCTGGCTCTGCCTCCCGAGTGCTGGGATTAAAGGCGTGCGCCACCACCGCCCGGCAGCATGATGAATCTTACAACGTGGTGGTTAGTCATAGAGAGAAAACAAACTTGGTAACTGCTTTCTAAGAACAGCTCAGATGTCATATGTAGGCTGTGAGGTTTGCTAACCCTTCTCTTAGAAAAGACGTCAGACTCTTGATTCAAGCTGCTTTAAGTCCCCAAACCCAAAACCATTTAGTGGTCCATGTCACCTGTAAGAAGAAGTGTCATTAAGACTGACTGACTGACTGTAAGATTCAGATTTCTTGACCAATTCCTGGGTTGTTGTTGGCTAACGTGTGGTCATGTGATTGGCCAAGCTTAGGGAATCTGTTACTAAGTAGAAGGTGGATAATAAAAACTAAAGTATAGTTGAGCTGGGTCACTAGTCATGCTCAGTTCTAATGCTGAACTCCTTAAACAGAGCGGCCTTGCACTCCCTGCAGTGTTACTCCAGCATGTAAATGATTAGTAACTTGTCTGTATTTCTTTACTTTTGTGGCTGTATGGATATATGCACATGAGTGCAAGTGCCTGCAGAGGTTAGATGTGTGAGAGTCACCTGGAGATGGAGTCACAGGGCTGTGGATTCTGAAACCAAAATCAGGTCCTCTGGAGGAGCAGTTGTTTCTTAGTTTGTTTATTCATTCATTTATTTATAATGTGTGGGTATTTTGACTGCATGTATGTATGCACCACATGCCTGCCTGGTACCTGTGGAAGCCAGAAGAGGGTGCTGGGTCCCCAGAACTGGAGTTAGAGATGGTTGTGAGCCACTATGTGGGGAGTCAAACTTAGGTCCTCTGGAAGAGCATCCAGTGTTCTTAACAGCTGAGCCATCGCTCCAGCTCATTATTAGTAAATTTTCACTGTGTGAGTAAAGAATAGTAGTAAAGATTGATAAACTCTAGAATCCACTGGTGTCCTTGTTAGGAAGAGAATATGGTACAGGATATTTAGAGACCAAACAAAAATAGGAACATTCTCATTGTCACCAGTAGGAATTGTTTTTGAGTTTATTCATTGAGTCCACTTTCCCTGGTGCTGTACTGTAATAGGCGCTTTTGTTGACACAATGGGATAGGTGGTAGCACCATGTGGGAATGGGGAAGGTAAGCTGTATGAATGAGAGATTTCAAAGCTTTTGCGTGCTTTTAAGGAAGATGTTTTGTGAACATTTCATGTTTTTGAATTCCTTATTTGTAGAGAGTAAGGTGAAAATCCTGCTTTGTTGTAGATTGTTTTCTAGAAGGACCAAGATACTATGCATTTCTCATAGGTTCTCAGGCAGTGTCATGCTGCTGGTCTGGGTAGCGCATCTTGGAATTGCTAGTTCAGATTGTGGCTTCTTTAACTTTTCTACTTTGGACCTCAGAGCATAGAGGCATGAAAACTAGGCATACAAATCAAATACTTAACAACAAAGATGTTAAATCTTGTTGCTGTGCATGTGATTTTACCATTTGAGACAAAAGCTAATTTGCATACTAACCTCATAGATATGCCTAGTTTTATGCAGATAGTTAAATCTTGGCTTAATGTTGGATATGTGGAACATAAAGAATTTTTTGTTTTTCAGAGGTAATGGTTTGATTTTTATAATCACAATTTAGAGAACGTTGCCTCACATACATGCATAGTACAAAATGGCAGAAGGATGTTTAGGGTCATTTCAGAAATTGTCAGTCTTTCTTAATCCAAAGCCAAAATTTTATTACCCTCACATCAGGATTTCCCTGTCCTGGAACTTGCTCTGTAGACCAGGTTGACCTCAAACTCTGATCCACCTGCTTTTGCCTCCCAAGTGCTGGTACTAAAGACATACAACACTACACCCAGCTTTTCTTTTTTTAAAACAACAACTTAGTTTTTAAGAGATTTAACATTTTTTAAAAAAAAAAAATAAAAAATGATGTATATTTGCCAGTGTGTGCATGTGAGGAGTGAAGGTACCCACAGAAGAACTGGAAGAGATTGGATCTCCTGGAGCTGGAGTATCTTATGTGCTGCCCGATGTGGCCGCTGGGAGCCAAACTCCGGTCCTCTGCACGAAGTACTCTTAACTGTTGAGGAATCCAGCTTTATTTATTTGTTTGTTTGTTTTTTGGTTTTTCGAGACAGGGTTTCTCTGTAGTTTTGATGCCTGTCCTGGATCTCGCTCTGTAGACCAGGCTGGCCTTGAACTCACAGAGATCCGCCTGGCTCTGCCTCCTGGAGTGCTGGGATTAAAGGCGTGCACCACCGCCGCCTGGCAGAATCCAGCTTTTTTTTTTTTTTTTTTTTTTTTTTTTTTTGGTTTTTCGAGACAGGGTTTCTCTGTGTAGCTTTGCGCCTTTCCTGGGACTCACTTGGTAGTCCAGGCTGGCCTCGGAACTCACAGAGATCCGCCTGGCTCTGCCTCCCGAGTGCTGGGATTAAAGGCGTGCGCCACCAACGCCCGGCAGAATCCAGCTTTTAAATCAAACATGAGACACAGTACAGTTGAAAGATACACTGATGTGATTGATACCTGCTTGTGAAGGCAAGGTGGCACAAGCCATAGGGTACGCAGAGGCAGGTAGATCTCTTGAGAGTGGAGGTCAGCCTGGTCTGTGTATGAGTTCTAAGTGAGATGGGGTGGCATAGTGAGACTCTGTCTCAAAAAAACAAAACTACAAATCAAGTTGGTAATCAAAGGAAAACTTAACTTTCCTCCATTGTTAAATAGGAGCAAATGAAATGTTAAAGATTGAAAAAAAATTTAGGTTGGGAAATGAAGATTCTCATAGACCTTTGGTTGATAGCATAAATTTATTTAAATTATGCTTTTAGAATACATGTATTTTGTGATCCAGTGGTATGACTTGGAGGAATTTGTATGACTGGCCCATAAAAATTTCTCTATGATTGTGTTAGAGTGAAGATTCAGGGGCCAGCAAGACGGCTCTGTGAGCCAGGATGCTTTCCACTAAGCCTGACAAATCTGAGTTCAGTGTATGGGACCCACGTGATAGTAGGAGAGAACTGAGTCCTGTGGGTTATCCATTGATTTGCACAAGTATGCTATAACATGCTCATGAGTATGTGCATACGTACACATTAAAGAAATTAATATATTTTAATAAAATTATCTTTAAATGTTATGTATTATTTAAAGTATATTACAGCTTTGGAATATTTTAGTTACTAAAAGTGGCTTGAGACCAATCCCATTGTTGGTGAGAATGTATACTGTGTATTCCACTCTGGAAAATAGTCTGTCAGATTTTTTTTCCTACACATACACTTACCATATGACCTAGCAGTTATACCCCTTGATCTTTAAGCCCAAAGAAATGAAAACTTACACTCACACAAAAGCTATTCACAGCTTTGTCAAACCTCCAAATTAGTAAAAACAAAAAACCCAACTATGTTTCATTAGAGGAGAAATATCTCCACAGAGTAGAATACTTTGCACGAAAAAGAATAGAACATGGCTTCAAGAGCTCATACTGTGGAAGATCTTTTGGTGGCTTGTGTTGTATTATGTGAATGTGAACCTGTGTTAAATGACATGGTTAAGGGGGATTGAGAAGCATGATAGCGTCCCCCAAATAAAACTAGGAGGAGTGTGCTGTAGCACAGTTGGGTAACTAGTTTGTCAATTACTTCAGAAGATAAAAGAGAGGGATTTGGTTCTCAGCACAAAGAACTGGTATTTGAAGAGTTGGAAATGATAATTAGAATGATTTGTTCATTTACACATTATATACATGTATAATATATCACTATGCCTCATGACTAAGAGTCAAAAATAATCTTAAGAAATTTAAATCATTTTGAAAATTATAAATAACAAAAATCGGCATTGCTCTCCCTAAGTATGCATTATGCTGATGATATTTGATTGGTTCTGACGCTGCATTATAATTAAGGTGAGTATTACACAGAGGCTGAAAGGCGATTACGTGGTACCATGATAGACTATTTTGCAATTTCCTATGAGTTTTTAAATAAGTCCAAAAAAGCTTAGTAAAGGATATGTAAGGGGCAGGAGAAATAGCTCAGTGGTTAAGAGCAGCTTGCTTTTCCAGAGGACCCAGGTTCAATTCCCTGCCCCCACATGGCAACTCAAAACCATCTGTAACTCCAGTTTCAGGATGTTAGAAACTCTTCTGAATTCTGTGGATACCAGGCATGAATGTGGTGCATAGTCATGCAAGTTGAAACATATAAAGTAAATTAAAAAGAAAAACATGTAAATTGTTACTATACAACTATTGTTAATGGGCCCTGAGCATAGCCCATCAGTCATTGGATATTCTGAAACATTATATATATGTTTTCATAGTGCTTTATGTTTTTTTTTTTTTTTTAAAGACAGGGTTTCTCTGTGTAGCTTTGGTACCTGTCCTGGATCTCTTTTGTAAACCAGGCTGGCCTTGAAGTCACAGAGATCCACCTGGCTCTGCCTCCCGAGTGCTGGGATTAAAGGTGTGCGCCACCACCGCCTGGCTGTGCTTTGTTTTGCACATCAGTTTTACGTCGTTTCCCTTAATGTTAACACTCAAAGCAGTTCTGAGAGGTGGTAGTTGCTACAGCCTTGCAGTCATAGAAGCTGTTGCACAGAAAAGTAACTTGATTCCATGTTCAGTAAGACAGAGGAAAGGTGATTAAGCTAAATGGACCAGTTATCATGTACAGAGTGTTTGTAAAACTTCTTTACCCAGCATCTACACAACATTCCATCCTTTTCTAGGAGGAGGGTTTCAATTAGGAGAGAGCAATAGAATGATGCTTGTTCAGAATTCTGGAAAAAGGCCTAATCACAGAGCCTATAATGTGCAGTTAACACTGTGTGTGTGTGTATGTATGTATTAAGATTTATTTTTACTAATTCTTATGTTTCTTTTTCTTATCAGTGTTTCTTATCCTTCTCATCCTGACTTTTGGAGAAATAGTATCTTTAAAAACAGACTGAGAGTGTATAGCATTTTCTGCCTTGAAATCAGAAGAGTTGTTCTCTTGACTTAAAAAATCACACAGTTACTTGAAAGTACTTTGCATACTATCATTAATATCACCAGAAAGAAGCATTGAGTTTGTGAATGATTTACTCTGCAGGAAAGTGGTGCAATGGAAAGCACTTGTTGCCTAGGCAGAGTAGGTGGACAAGCTCTGTGCCCTTTGTATAAGTTCTGCTTTCACTGTGTACTCTGGCTCTGTGTCCAGTTCCTTCAGTTAAGTCACTGAGGAAGTCAAGGGAATATGCAGCTTGTCCTTGGCTATTTGAGGACATAATGTATGTCAGCAAACAGTCAGCTCATGTGTTGGCAAATGCCTCCTTTTATGTCTCCTTGTCTTAGTGAACCTTCCTTAAACATGGCACCTATCACATCTTCTACAAAGAACTACTACTACTGTTCTTCCTGATTGTGAAATTATGCCATTGTTTTGCTCCCTCTGTCCCCCACACACATTTGAAGACTTTGGGACATGATCTTCCTAATTGACTTCAGGGGGTAAAATTTGATGTAGTATAATTTATGTTTTAGAATTTCCCTTTTTGAAGGGCAATCCTGAGACCTCACACATGCACTCTTGTGTGACTTTTCTGATTTATTGTTTTCTGAGACAGGTCTTAAACATATAACATTTCTCTTCAATACTATGATGCCAAATTATTTGTTTAAAAATATGTAGGGAAAATGGTTTATTCTTTGTGTGTTCCCTCAGTGAGGTGTGAATAAGTACTTACATATTTTGGTGTCTCTGCTTGAAGGAGTTCTTTCTGTTACAAATGTTGGAGTGTTCAGTTTATATGTAACTGAACAGTTTTCTGGTTTTGTTACTAAATTCTTCATTTACATATCCTTCCTAATTTTTCCTAGGCTCAGTGTAGACTGATGGAAAATGAGGGTGAAGACAAAAGTATTCAGATGTCAGAATTTCTTGAAGCTAGGCCTTGTGGTACACACCTTTAATCCCAGTACTTAGGAGGTAGAGGCTGGTGGACTTATGTAAGTTGGGGGCCAGCCAGGTAGGTCTACATAGTTATAGAATGTCTGCGGCTACATAGAGAACCTGTTTCAAACAGACAACAACAAAACAAAAACCCCAAAGAAAGAATGTCTGAAATTTTGGAATCACTCCAGAACACCTGGTGCAGAAGACAGTGCATTTGTAGGTACTACTTGTACAGCAGCCCTAGGGTGGTGCATCCTCACACCTTTATTATTTAATTAAGGAAACACCCTGTAGCAAAGCTTGGTTTTGACAGACCCCATCTACATTGGGGTCTCTCTGACTAGCATATATGGAACATCAGATGTGTATTGACTGTACTAGGTGCTGTGTATGGAGACACAGCTTGTCCAAGGCTCTACAGCATGACATGACATAGTGGTGCTAGCCCAGGCCTGAATAGTGTGGTGTGACTTTGTTTTTGTTGTTGTTCAAGCTTTATTAGTGACCTTGTAGTCCACTCAATGCTGATAAGGGCTAACATTTTTTAACAAGGGTTTAACTTACCATAGGAGTTCACTAAAGTTCATTCCATGCATTTTCTCATTTAATCTTTACAAGGCAAGGGTGTACATAGAGGTATATGGCTCCTTAGTGGTAAGGAAGTGAGGATTAGTTTAACATTACTAATCCAAGTTTTTTAGTAGAATTGCTCTTGATCTTTCTTGCTTCATAGAAATAGCCTATTTAGTCTCTCTACCATCTGTGAACCACAGTTTAGAAACATTAGATAGCTCTTCACCATGACAGTCAATACGCTGAATTCTCATTTTAGTCCTCTGATATTCAGCCTTCATTGCATTTTTTTATTTTTCAGTGTATTTTGCAAGAATCTGTACCTGTATTAATTCAGTGACCTCGAAACTGGTTTTTTGCCAAGTCTAGTTTCTTGGAGATAACTTCAGAAAATACAGAGAGCTTGTAATAGGTCTATTCAACAACTGGTTGCTGTTTTGCTCTTCAAGGCTCTCTGACCGTTAGTGTGCATTTCCTGATCACATTGATGAGTGTTTACTGAACATGTTTTTTTATGCCATTACGTTGCCTGCCTTGCTTGCTACATACAGTTTGTGGCTCAGGATAGACTCCATCACAGAGGGACATCCCTGTCCCACTTATACTTAGATAAAATTGTCTGAAAACTTGACTCTTATCCCTACATGGTAAACTTCAGCTTCTGGTGCAAGGTCCAACTAATGATAACTCTTGAGAGAAACCATTTTTGATTCTCTTGTGATCATTGAAACAGCTTTGTGTTAGGTCTCCAGCAGAACATGAAATTATTTTGTACTGGATTTTTCTCTTTGCATTTGTTTCTCTGTATTTGGGTTTGAAGCCTTCAGGGCAGACAGTTGTTAAATCTTCCAAAGCAGGCTACCTACTGTAGCTTTTGTATTATTCACTGTACATTTCAGAGCATAATCCCTTATTCTCATCTCTTGTTTAAATGCTTTTCTCCCTTAAGGGTGATGTGTCATGTTGGTTAAATATCTATGTAAATTCATTTAAGAAACTTATGAGTTAGATGTGGTGGCACACTTCTATGGTTCCAGCACTGAGGAAGTTGAAACAGGAAGATGAAGAACTGGTGGCCAGCCTGGGCTACCTAAGTAGCAAATTCAAAGCCAGCTGACACTGAGAGCTGATGTGAAAAAAAGGAAGGGCTGAGAATGCAGCCCAGCAGTTGCCTGGATTTCTTGTGCAAGGTCTAAGTTTAATCTCTAGCAAATACATACTAGCACAGTACACACTCATCCTGCAGCACAAACAAGAAACTAGGTGAATGGCTTGGAAAGATTGCCATACTGGGGTTTTATTTTGGTTTCTAGAGACAGGGTTTCACTGTGTAGCCATGGCTGTCCTGGAGCTCCCTCTGTAGACCAGGCTATCCTCAAACTCAGAGATTCTCCTGCCTTTGTTGTGCTGGAATTGAAGGTGTGATCATCACACCCGGCTGCCATTGTCTTATTCCTCACTTCTGTTTCTGGTTTTACTTTTCCCATGCACTGTATTAATTTTAGGATGGTGCCTGTGATCACACTTACCTTTCAAGTTCATGCCTGCTTTTCTGCTCACAGCTGACCTAACAGTTGATTGCAGAATAGGCTTCTGATGAAGCCAGTTGCTTTAAGAAGGCAAGCTTCCCCAAGGTGGGCTCCTCAGAAGTTCTCTACTCAACTTGCTGCTGGATACCAACTGCACAAGAAGGGTATGGGTGGTCTGGATCCTGAAAATGGCTTAGGTTGGCAGTAAATGTAGATTAAATTCAACAAGATCTTGAAATCTGCTTTTCTTCAGAGATTTTGCAGTTGAGTAGCACTCAGAATGGCTGTAGTTCTTTTATGAAGGGATTTTTCAGAAGATGGACTAGAGCTCTTGAACTAAGTGGTGATTTAGGTACTATCATTTTCTGCCAGCAGGGGAAATTCTAGGTCTTCTTTCAGCTCTTTGACACTGTTTTATAAATGAAGTCTCTAAGTTGTTTATTAATGCTTTCAGAATTCTTTGACCTAATATGAGTTCCATAAGTGGAACAGGCATTTTCCCCAATGCTTTCGAGTGTTTTGGTAAAAATGATTTGTTGGATTTTAAATTTATGCACCAGTTATCAATTTGCAAACTAACTTTCCAAATACTAGAAGTAGACATTTATGCTAAACCGCAGAGTTGATCTCTTATTAGATAGAATTTTGTGTAATGTTTTGAGTTGTTTATTTATGAAGGCAGGGGCTCACTCTAGCCCAGGCTGGCTTAGCTGGAACTCAGAGCAGCTTAACTCAACTCTCCAAGTGCCAAGGTCTCGAGAGTGAGCTGACACCACTGGCTTGAGACTTGGGTAGTTTGAGAATTACCATAGTTTATTTAAACTCCCACTTACCTGGATTGCAAGTTGTGCAAACCTGTCTGGATTATAACTTTTTCTTTCAAGACACTAAAATACATTGTATAGCGTTGCTGTGGCATTGGCATTTTTCTTAAAGAATAGATAGATCTTTGGGCCGGTGGGCTAAAGTGAGCATCTGTAGTGTATAGACACGTGTTTCCCTTCAGATGGCAGGCTTGGTTGGTTGTGTTCATTGTGTAAATGAGCACGGCTTTAATCCTTGTTCTGAGTTCTATTTCCATTCAGAGATAGAGTGATGAGGACAGAACAGCAGCCAGTTTCCACTTGCATGATCTGGAATTTCCTCAGACTTATTTTAACCATCAGGTTTAGTCTTTAGTCCCCTCCTTCTCTCAAAATCCCCCTTAAAAGAAAACAACTTGGAATTGTGCAAAGGCTTTTGGCAAAGAAAGCTGACTTTTTTCTTTCCTTACACCTGGCATTTCAAGATTGAACAGAAGGAAAGTCCTCACATGCCTCTCCTCCCTGTGCTCAGTCCGAGGAAACTCAGATGACAGGCAACAAGAAACTTTGAGGTTCTGTTTTGAGACGCAGGGTCTTAACTATGTATTCCAGGCTGGTCTCCAACTCTGTCTCCCTGCCTCAGACTCTTCCCTAGTGCTGGGACTGCAGGCATGTACCTCCATGCCAAGCCCAACAGTTGACGTTTGAATAAACTCAGGCTGGCTGTGTTTGTTTGCTTTTCATTTTCTTGTGCCTAGAAAACCATTTGGACCAGATATTGGTGTGAAGAAGAGTGGGAAGATTAATTTCCGTACTGTTGAATATGGAAAGTTGCATAGTGACCCCCCAAATGCACGAAGCTTCAGTGTTGCCAGACTGGAATGATCTCTTCCAATCATCACTGAGTTTATGCCTCCATGAAAGCTTTGTAGTGTAGATCACTTCTGAAAAGATGGGTGCTACATTCTGTGGCTTGTGGGGTGTGTGTGTGTGTGTGTGTGTGTGTGTGTGTGTGTGTGTGTGTGTGTGTAATGGTAGTTTTGACACTAAATTGACAGCTTAAAAATGTTAGAATCTGTTGCCAATAAAAATTAGGAATGAAAATACATTTTAAAAATACTTAGCAAGCTAGTGAGAAAATACTTTGCTATACAAAAATATGATTCACTTACAGTGTTTTTAGTATGCATCTTCAAATTATGTTAAACAGTAGACTTCAGTTTTATGATTTTATTGTATTTTGTTCATTCCTTAATTTCTTTTACTAGTGTCTCACATGATAGCCCAGGCTGATGTACAACTCACTGTGTAGCCCAATATGGCCTCCTGAGTGCTGGGATCACAATGTGAGTCATGCCTAACTTAAGCTTCAGATTTTAAGAGATGATTAATAATAAAACTTGTCTATGGGAAGTTTTGTGGTCTAATGTGTGATTTCAGTATTAGTCCTGTAACAAAACCAAGCTTACTATAATCAGACAAAACACAGAACATTTGCCATCTTTGTTTAATATAAGGAGGTTCACACCTAAAATGCAGTCTGAGAAACTACCACGTTGAAGGTAATGATCATATATTTTCCCCCCATTCCTGTTCTTTTCAGTTCCAGATCTAGTGATTATATTAGCTTTTTTTGTAAATTCATTTGTATTTGTATTGAATGTATCTTCCACCCACTGGTCCTAGCCTCTTTGAGTCAGTATGCTTATTTGAAGATAGATACTTTAAACTGCTTTTTGTTGTCGCCCGCGCCCCCTCCCCCCCCAGTAGGATTTTTCTGTGTATCCTTGGCTGTCCTGGAACTGCTCCCTGGACAAGGCTGGCCTTGAACTCACAGAGATCCACCTGCCTCCGCCTCCTAAATGCTGATATTAATCTGCAAATCAATTCACTATACACGGTCAGTTTAATTGTTTTCAGTTTCTGGCCCTCAACAGTAAAAACCTGTTGTGTATAACCCCAGACAAGTCTTTCTATAGCCTTATGCTTTTCATTTCTCTTGAGTAAGTATTAGAAATGGAACCCTTAGGCTAACTTTAACTTAAAGCATCAGCAGCAACAACAAAAAAAGCCACTTGCTAATTATTTCCCAAAGTGACTATAATTTTAAATTCCCAGCAGCACATATGATAGTTCTAAGCTGTTTTAACATCTTCTTTGGCCTTGGTAAAATTTCTTTTTCAGCTATAGACTTCTCATGGTATTTTAGCTGTTGATGTAGTTTTAACCTTTGTCTCCAGAACAGCTAGGGTATTGAGTGTGTCTCATACCCTTTTTTTCCTTTTTCTTCTTCTTCTTTTTTACTGTTTGCATGTTCAGGTATCTGTTCATATCATTAATTCCTTTTGAATTTTTTTTAATGTTTTGTTGATTGGTCTGTCTTTTTATTAATTTGTTAGCTTTAGTTTGTGTAGCTTTATAACATCCTGAAATCAAGAAATGAGATCTTTCCACCTTGGTTTATTTTCAATTAATTTGATTTGTTCTCAGTTTACTATGTTTCATTCTTTGTAATCCCATAATAAATTTTAGAATTGGCCTGCCAAATCCTATCTAAAGGACATACTGGGCCTTGTTTTACAATTCATTGAGTATATATATATATATATATATATATATATATATATATGTATATATATATATATATATATATATATACACACACACACACACACAGAATGGAAGAAAACAGGCATTTCACTGTTCTGATCCATGAACAGTTTATCTTTTCATTTATTTAGGTTGTCCTTGATCTTGATCCTTCCAACTTTGCCTCCCAAGTTGGGATTACAGGCACATTCTACTACACCCAGTTATCCCCTCCACCTTCCCCTTCCTCTTGTTAACTTCCTAGCTGTGACTCATTTAAATTGTTAATTTATTAGTATGTGTTTTATCACAGTCTACTTCAAGGGAAGACTTCGTAATACTTCTTTCTGGCCTTGGTGCTATTGTACCATGCTTTTGCTTGGATGTATGTTTAATCACCAAGAGCAAGCTTTTAAACTTTTTTGCTTAAGTAACTTATTTTTTAGAAAATGTGTCAATATATAACAAAATAAGTCACTTTTCCTGCATTTATTGTGTCTCCACTCTTGTGTGCAGATCTATCTGGTGATGTCTTTGTTCTACCTGAGGGGTTTCCTGTTTTTCCTTACCAGATAGGGCTGTTGGTGATTATTTTTATTTTTAAAGTTTTATTTATATTTGTGCATCTTTGCATGAGTTTATATGTACCATATGTATACAAGAGCCTTCTAAGGCCACCACATCCCCTGGAACTGGAGGTAGAAGCTGTTGTGAACTGCCAGGTTGGTAGTGGGAACTGAACTCTTTCTAGTCTGTACAAGAGCAGTAAGTGTTCTTAACTGCTGGCTGAGCCATTGTCTTCCAGGCTTATTTCCTTTTTTTTTAAACACCTCTGGCAATAGCATTATTAAGATAGTGTTCACATGCCATGTCTCTTTTGCACTTCATTCTGTTCTGGATAAATGATAATTTTAATAAGACTGTTTTAGGTAATACTTATGTATGCATTGTAACTTTTGACTTGGGAATGATGCTTCAGTAAACATTTGTATATAGTTTTGTATGGAGATACACTTTGATGTCTCTTGGCTATTTGCCTAGAAATGAGATTGCTAGGTCAGAGAGTGTCTTTGTTTAAAATCTGAAGAAACTACTCCAACTCATCTCTTCTAAAGTTTCTCTATTGTCTTTCATAATAGCGTATGAAGCTTCTAATTTCCTGTCTGTTTTTTCTCTCCAGTTTTGGAGAATGTGTTGTTAATGGAAGCTGGCCTTAACAGTTTATTCATCTGTGATAAATGTCTTTTGTTTTCCTTGGCTGCTTTTGGGGGGAGGGGGTATTCAGGGTCTCACTGTGTAGCTCTGGCTGTCCTGGACCTCACTATGTAGACCAGGCTGATCTTGATAAGCACAGAAATCCAGCTGCCTCTGCCTCCTGAGTGCTGGAATTAAAGGCACGTGACACTTAAGCCCAGCTCTGGCTTGTGTCTTTTTTAAGATTTCTTTATTACTGGATTTCAGAAATTGATTATAATGGGCTTTGGTACAGTTTTCTTGTTCTTGATGTTTATTTAGCTTTTTTTTTTTAAACTTAGCTTTTGCCTTACTGGAAAATACGTGTGGAGTCATTTAGTGAATGAGCGTGAGTCAAGTCCTCAAGCTGTAGTAAGAATTACCTTATCTAGCAAAGAAAAGCCAGAATTGCTTTAGTTGTGGTTTTAATGAGAATGGCCTCCAGTACGCTCATATATTTGAATGTTTGTTCGCAAATTGGTGGACTGTCTTGGGAGGATTAGAAGGTATGACTTTGGAGGTGTGTCATATGGGCTTTTTGAACTTTCAAAGGATCAGGCACTCCCCGTGCACAAACACCCCCACCCCCAACTTGGAGATCAGGATGTAAGCTCTTAGTTACCACTCCAGCTGCCATTTCCTCCCTATGATGGTCACAGACTATCTGTAAGTAACCCTTTGTACCTTAAGCAAGCCCCCAATTAAATGCTTTTTTAAATAAGCAGCAACAGAACAGTAACTAAGACTGACTAACTTACCTGTGGTTATATTTTTTCTTCTTGAAAAATCTCTTTGAAAACAAGCCCTAGAGGTTGATTCCCCAGCAATTACATAAAAGGAAATTCAAATGCAGTTGAGATTAAGGACCAACCATCTCACTTAAGGTGATGGAGGAACTAAATAGTCTGCCTCCCCATGAAGTGACACTATGTGGCACAGCAGGCATTAGGAACATGACTCTTAACTCTGAAGTGTGGCTGCTTCCATGCTGTCTATGTTCTCTGTGCTTCAGAGTGTTTCTTATCCCACGAACAGGCAGAAATGAAGTAATGTGCCTTATTTCCCTTCTCCCCATTTTCTGTTTTCCCTGTCTTAGAATTGCAACCACAGAAAGCATGTATTTCAGAACGAATAAGGACTGTCTTCATGGTTCTCCAGGTGATCAGTTTTGTGAGATATTTCTAATTACAGTATATAAACAGTGGTGACTCTCAGTTTCTATGCCTCACTTGCTATTTCAGCAGGCCTGTGATTTGGTTTTGCTTGCTCTTGAACAGCACTTAGCTTGACAGATAAGCCTGATTTGATATGAGGTATGAAGGAGGGACTTCACGGTGTGAGTTGGTTCTTGACATAGGTTCACTTCTCCGTCCTTCTAATTTCCTCCAGTGGGATCGATGACTTCTTTTTTAAATTACCATCTGTAGTACAATCGTAGTGATTCCTTTCCCTTAGTAAGCATTTCTTTGTAGTCCACTTTCACATTGGTCATGTTACTTGATGACTTTATTTAGATAATTGTGGGTCACCTGGAGCATTTTGGTGGAATGGAAATGCTCTACATGTCTTCATCCCATTTGAAGCCTATCTTGGTTGTATATTTTCATGTATCAGAAAACAGATTGCCTAATAATAAGGGGATCTCCATTGAAGACTGCAGGTTTGATATAGCTGGTTTGTTTACTCAAGGCTCTTAGAAGCACAGGGGAGAGGAATTCATTTAATTGTTAAGGTTTTTTACATTTATTTGTGTGTGTGTGTGTGTGTGTGTGTGTGTGTGTGTGTGTGTGTATGCATGCATGTATGCATATGCTTGCCACTGTGCATATGAAGGTCAGAGTATAAGTTGATGGAGTTAGTTATCCCGTGCCACCATGTGGGTCCTAGGACTTAAACTCGGGTCAGAAAAGCTTGGTAGCAAGTGCCTTTACCCATTGAACCATCTCGCTGTCCTGAAAGGAGGTTTTTTTTTTGTTGTTGTTGTTGTTTTTAATAGAAACAGGAGCTGTTAAAATTCTACACATAAAATTTTTAAATATTAAAAAATGAGATTGATGTATTCCTATATAATAAGACCTTTTTGGTGTTGGGTCTGAATTTTGGTTATTCAAATCTCAATGAGAATAAGTATTTCCATCTTCTCAAATCCCATTTTTTCCCCCACCAACGTGTCTATACGCCGGGCAGTGGTGGCGCACGCCTTTAATCCCAGCACTCAGGAGGCAGAGCCAGGCGGATCTCTGTGAGTTCGGGGCCAGCCTGGGCTACCAAGTGAGTCCCAGGAAAGGCGCAAAGCTACGCAGAGAAACCCTGTCTCGAAAAAACAAAACAAAACAACAACAACAAAAAACAATGTGTCTATACATCTCCCTTCAGTACTTTATTTTATTTTATTTATGAGAAAAATTAATAGTGACTGTACCATATTCATTATAGTTTTATCTTCTGACAAATGATGACAATTTTTTTTATGTACTTATGTCATCAATTTCCTTGAAGTAAACTTTTTTAATTTTAGGATCATAGTGATACCCTGTAAGTTCTTGATTTTCTCAGGCATGCTGAGAGGCTGGATAGCAGTAGTATATTTACCTGTTTGTGGGAGAGAGAACAGAGACCACTTTATAGCCCTGGTTGGCTTTGAATTTGTGACCTTCCTTCTGCCTCAGCCTCCCAAATACTAGGAATTTAGATGTGTACCACCAGGTTGCTTTAGGGGCCATAGTTTAAATGATAGCATCTTCACTATTAAGAGTTGCCAAAATTATTTTAAAAGTGGCTGACAACAGAATTTCCCTTTTCCTACTGACATTTGAGGCTGTCAGAGTTATGTGCTGAGGTGGGAGAGCTAATGGACAAAGAAGTATTTTCATTGTTGTTTGACTTGAGACCATCTCGAAGTTGTTAACTACATTATTGGAAACTTGAGCCTTGAAAGGATTTTTAGTCTTGAAGAGTATGCCTCTCTGGCTTTTTGGTCTTGCTTTTTAAAGTCTTCCTTCCATAGTCTCCTTGGACTCCTAGCCCTGTGCTTTTAACAGTTCAACCCTGTACTTGAGAGCAAAGTGCCTATACTGTGCTTTGTCGGTTGTATTGCTCCTTCCTTTATAGCTAGCTAGTCCTTTCTTCGAGGAAGGGGGGTTCCCCACCCTTGGTTTTCTTTTCCTGGTAGCTTGGTTCCATCATTATTAGGTCACCAGGCTCAAGGAGACTGAACTTTAGACAAGCCACTGGATGAGAATAAAATGGAACAAGATGAAATTGAGCTCCCAACAAACTGAACTATAAGTAGATGCTCAGATTATTCTGTCATAACCCCTTTGGTAGATGCCAAAGTTTTAAGAAGTCCAGTCAGTCACCAGAACGTTGTAAATCTAGAATTCAGAGGGAAGGGTGTATGTCTGTCTTGAAGAAAGGCTCCATATGAATAGTAAGTTCCTGATTGGTGAGATGGTTTTTGTCCTGTGAGAATTGTTGGTGCTGAATGTACTACCACTACCTCTCCCACCCCCATGGTTAATATCCAGTAATTAGTGGTTGATTTTCAGCACATTTCTTTGGTCTACTTCTGTTCAGGAAAAACTGTCTGTTCATAAGAAGATTAATTTGTTACAGCACTTATACCTAATTCAGCCTCAGACTATATCACATGTTGGTATTCCATAGAGATATAGGTGCTATGCAGTGAATGATCTGTCCTCATAATGGAAGAAAAAGTCTTTATTGTAATTCTACACTGCATTTGTGAGAAACACTGCAGAAAAGTCTCATACTGTTTTTCTGTCTTGTACAACTGGCATGATTTCTGTTTCCCCTGGATTTGTGTAAAATCCTCACATGGTGTGCATATTTCTGTGTGTTTCAGTGTGGTTTATCTTGCTACAAAGTCAGGTCACAAGACTTCTTTTAGTAGCAACTTACTCGATAGTATATTTTGGTTTTTTGTCTTCTTAGATTGCCTTTTACTGAGAAGAATTTTCTCCTGTTGCCTAACTAGCTGGCTATTCCACTGCATCACTGTTGATGTCATGACTGTGGTGGCTGTCTACATTGTAGCCCACAAGACTGGCTGTGCAGTACCTAGGATCTCCTTAATAGTTCCAGAAAGTTCTCTGGCTGTGTAGTGTTGACAGTCTCATCAAAAGTGGTATTTGCGCTGTGTTTAATCTTCTTCTGCTTCTTTTGTCTCTTGGTGGCTCCTCTAGGGTTTTGATGATGGGGCAGAGCAGAGGGTACCACCTTAATCTGGGCTGTCAGTTCTGAATGATCAGTTTCACTATAATCCTCAGACCTTGCCTAGTCACTGGGTGCTTTAGTGATGGTGGCACTGACCTCGCCTCCAGTGCACCTTGGGTGTACATGATCTCCTTGGGGTTGAACTTGGGCAGCATGCATGGAGGCAGGTGGTATTGGATGAACCCAGAATTTTTTTTTTTAACTGTCATTAGAGGAGGCACATGTGCATGCTTTGGCTCTCCTGTGGCAGCCACAGACAACTCTGTGGAGTCAGTTGTCTCTTTACACCGGTGTGGGTTCTAGGAATCAAACTCAGGCAGGCCATCAGGCTTTTGCAACAAGTGCTCTTACCTGTCACCGTCCATGGTTTTTAAATAACATTTTCTTGGACATTACTAAAAGACTGAAATATGCATGCTATGTGACAGTGTTCTAAACCTCATGCTTTATTCAAGAAAAAGCTGTCTCTGAAATTTCCTTTAATCCTCTCTGTAATTTATGTCTGAAAATGTAACCTGTTGTATACAAATAAATATAGAACTAGATGCAAGAATATTTGGAAATTAAGTTGGCTTCTTTGTTAAAATCTTCTAGAAGATTGGGTTGCTACAATTTAACAGATTTTTAAAAACAACAATTTACAGTACATGTGAATTGAATTGTGTGTTAAACAGCCCCATTTTTAATGATTTTATATAGCTGTGCAGTCCTCACCTTAGTCCTGTTTTGTTCTAAAACATCACCCCAAAAGTTCCCTTGTTGCCTGTGAGCAGTCAGTTGTCTTGCCCCAGGGCAACTGCTGACTTCTGACTCCCCATAGAAATAAATACCCAGTGGAATCAAACATACAGTCTTTTGCTCAGCATATTGATGAGGGGTGTTTGTTTTGTTGTGTTCTATCAATACTTCATTTCTTTGCTGCTGCCTAATTTGTTACCTGGATAAACCACATTTTCTGCATTCATAAGTAGATGGATTTGGTATTGTTTCTAATTTTATGCTTTTTATGAATAATCTTGTAAATATTTAAATAGGACCTTGGATATGTGTTTTTGCATTTCCTTACTAGTAGATACCTGTGAGTAGAGAATGTAAAATTAACTTTATAGGACACTTCTTAACTGCTTACAAACTGTTTTCTGAAGTAGTTGTGCTATTTTTAAATTAATGCTATCAACACATGAGAATTCTGGTTTCCTTTTCTTCATCAGGACTTGGTGGTGTATTGTCTTTTATATTGCAGTCTTTTGAGTGGGTATATTGTGAAACCTCCTGTGGTTTGATTTTTTATTTCTTGAATGACTAGTGATTAGCATCTTGCTTGCTGCCCCTTTGTAACCTTTGGTCAAGTTTCTATTTGATTTTTTTTTTTTAAGCTCAGTTAAGAATTAGGATTATTTTCATTGCATTGTAAAGCAGTCTTTCTGTATTTTGGATGTATGTCTTGCTATGTAGGCCTTTTCAGCCTCTTGGTGTATTTTGAAGAACCGAAGTCATTACTGTTGTTAGCCTCTGCTCTGATGTGATGTTTATACCTCTCAAAAATCCAGGTATTGCTGTCTAATCTTGAGTGTGTTGCTGTCAAGAATGGGAATTTGGAAGGTGATAAAGTCATGAGGGCCTACTCTTATGATGAGATTCCATGTCCTAAAAGATCTCTCTCATTTTCTTCTTCCTTCTTTCCCCCTATGAGGATACACAGAAAGCACTGTCTTTGAGAAATGGGCTTTCATCAGACACCACATCCACTAATTCCTTGATTTAGGGGCTTGAGCCTCCAGAACTTTTTATAAGATACTCAGTCTGAGGTATTTTGTCATGGTAGGGTAAATGGACTGAGTCCTACTCATTAGTTTTCCCCCTCAAGGAGAAGCATACACACATACTTACTTGATACATAGTTGTGCCTTTTTTTGCTTAGCCCTGGCTGTCCTAGAACTTACTCTCAAACTCACAGAAATCTATTTGCCTCTGCTTCTTGAGTGCTGGTATTAAAGGTATGCGCCAACACTGCCTATCTGTGCTTGTTTTTAAAAAACAATTTATTTGTGGGGGAGGCATTTGTGTGTCACAGGATAGTGTATGGAGGTCAGAAAACAACTTGGAGAACAGCTCATTCTCTGTTAGGAACTCATCATGAATTAACTCATTACTTTGAGGCTAGAATCCTACGATGCAATCACTTGTCAACAGCATCATCATCTGGGGATCAAGTCTACCATAAGTCAAGGGGGAACACTTCATATTCAAACTATAACAATTATCAAAGTGAAAAATAGGTTTTGAATGATACTGTTAAAAAGGAGACCAAAAATCAATTAAATAGAAAAGTTAGTTACAGTACTAGAGTTCTTATACCTTTTTATTCTGTGCATTTGCAGCAGACAGCACAGTGATAATGATTAATTTCGTGTGCGGGTGTGTGCATGTGCGTTCATTCCCTGCACTGCGTTCTCGAGGATCCTTGGCCCTTGAGCTTCCAAGGTGATTTTTTTTATTTATTTCTTTATTTTCTATTATCAGCTTGATAACAGTACAAATTCTTATCCTAATAGTGAAATGTTTCACTGAGGCTTGCCCAGTGATTGAGTAAAACCAAAACTTATAAGCCACAGTCATCCTAGGGTCCCCCCTGCTATGTAGCCTCCCAGGGTTATTCTTTTGTCTCTATTTTCTTTATTACCATAAGACTGCTGGGTTATTATACACGGGGACTACCACACCAGCTTTTTAGTGAATTATGGGGGTGAAATTCTGGTCTTTAGGTTTAGGTGGCTAGTACCTTTACTTGCAGAGCTATTTTCCCAGCCCAGTGATGACTTATAATGTAAAGTCAACCTCTAAGTAACACTATAGAATGGATGAAAGTTAAGGTCATTCAGATTTTAAATCCTTATCACTTAGATACATCCCTAATCTTTTGTGACTCTCACCTTTGCAGAAGTGTCCTAATCTTTGAGCACTGTGTGCATGTGTCTGGATCATACCATAGTAGTGATTCTGATCATGAACATCAGAGTTGCTGTAGGGGCCTCAGGTCACTTGGCTAGAACGTGATAGTCTGGACTGTTGGAATCACCATAGCTTATGTTGTGAAATACCCCAAGACTAGCGAATTTGGAAGAGGCTCATTTTCTGAGTTCTGGAGGCTGAACTATAGTTGCTTGCACTTGATATTTAGTGAGTACTGTTTGTTTTTGCATCCATCCTTGCTACTGTGTGTAGCAGGAATCTTAAAAGTTCTTATTAATAAAATCAAACCCGAGGCCAGTTATTGGGGTCCATGCTGGTAGATCAGAGAGACAGAACAAGCCACAGCTAACCTCACCTGGTCAACTTCTCAGCTGGTCTTGTTTCCTCAGATTGGAAGCTTCTGTGTCCTCATTCAGAATGAATCTCAGCTGAACTGTGCTGCTTGAAAGCCTGAAGCTTAACCAGCCACATGCTTAACCAGCCAAATGTTGCTAGTTTCTGGTCCTCACGCCTTATATATCTTTCTGCTTTCTACCACCACTCTCTGGGATTAAAGGCTGGCTTTCTGGGATTAAAGGCGTGTGTCACCATGCTTGGCTGTTTCCAATGTGGCCTTGAACTCACAGAGATCCAGAGGGATTTCTGTCTCTGGAATGCTAGGATTAAAGGCGTATGCTATCACTGCCTAACTAGTGGCTTTTCTGTTCTCTGACCCCAGATAAGTTTATTAAGGTACACGATATTTTGGGGAACACAATACCACCACAACTGTGTGCTCACTGCAGAAGGCAAAAAGCTGAAGGACCTAGGTCATACTTTCTTCCCACCCTTGCCAATTCGTTTGTTCCATCCAAAGGACAACCTCTTCGGTGGGGATTGTTAAATTGGACATGAACAGGGTTTGGGGGAACGTAAGATTTTAAACGATAGCCCAAATGTACTTTTCCTGATTTATATACATATTTTTTACTTGCAAAAGTGGCAGTTTTTAAAATGGACTGGAGAGAGGGCTTACTGCTCTTGCAGAGAACCAGAGTTCAGTGGGGTGTAGTTACAACTGCCTGTAACTGCAGTCCTAGGGGGTCAGATGCAGAGCAGTTCCCAAGTGGTGCATGTAAACTCACACAGGCATATGCACGTAAACATAAAATAAACCTCATAAAAATGAATTTGGAAAATGACTTCTAGCAGAAGCCTTAGATAGAAGAAACCGTTTATTTAACTTTTTAAAATTATTATTAAAAAATTATGTTTTCAGTCCATACCCAGTAAAAGCCAACCAGTGCAGGCTGGGTTCTTTTCTCTCATGTGTTTTTCTTTATTTAAGAGAAAGAAAAAAGCCGGGCGGTGGTGACACATGCCTTTAATCCCAGCACTTGGGGAAGCAGAGCCAGGTGGACCTCTTTGAGTTAGAGACCAGCCTGGTCTACGGACCAAGATTCAGGACAGGCACCAAAACTACACAGAGAAACCCTATCTCGAAAAACCAAAAAGAAAAAAAGGAGGTGGGGGAGAGAACATGAAGTGGGGTATGGGGAACTGGGAGGCATTGATAGAATGTTTATGAAATTCTCAAAGCATCAATAAAAATATTACTTTAAAATTTACATGGATAGCCAAGTGGTGGTGGCACATACCTTTAATCCAGCACTTGGGAGGCAGAGGCAGGTGGATCTCTGAGTTTGAAGCTGTGGTCTCTCAGCAGCGAGGAATGTGAAAATGTGTATTTAGTGTTTCAGCAAGGGTGTGAGGAACTGTAGGCTTTCCTGAGAATCAGTTCCCTACCAGTCTTTGCTACAGAAGTTCCAGGCTTCCTGTCAGAATCTTCTGAGTGAGAGCTACTCACAAAATAACCTTTCCAAGCCCTCCAACCCCACCCCCATGTGTCTTTCATGCTTGAAGAAGACAGGCATTAGGTGAGTATGGTATTGTGGCATTTGGTTGAAAGATCCTACTAGCTAAGTGGTAGGGAGTCCTGTGGGAAACTGTTAGAGGAGAAATAACCAGTGTTAGGAAGAGTTGTTTCTTTTCAAAGCAGTTGCTACCAAATGATCACTAATGCTCACTGCAGCAATTTTATTGGCATGAGTAAGATAGCTAAGATTTTTAGTTATTTTTAAAAGATGGAGATCATCTAAACCTTTAAAACTCTAAATTGGTTGGCAGATCACTTGTTTATTGTCTGATGCTTGCTTATTAATAGCAGATGAGTTTCAGGATTCATCTCTAGACTTTGCAGTATGTTTTCATTTACCTATGAGTACTACTTCTAAGAAAATCAAGTGAACACTAAAAGGAAGAATTAGAGCAAGACCACTGTATCTAAAGATTAAAAACACTAAAATTAAGGACTTAGAAACTAAAGTGAGTGGTCTCTCTCCCCCATCACCCCTATCTGGGCATGGTAGTGCACCATAAAGCCAGTGTTCTGTAGGTTGAGGCATGTAGGTTGTGAATTCGAGGCCAACCTGGAGTATGGAGCAAGATTTTGCACATAACCCCTTTCCCCAAAAGCAAGACTGTTTAGGAGTTCATTTTTTTTTTTCACATAATATAGAGTGAACTGAATATTTTTTTTAGCAGAAAGGGAAAACCAAAACGTGGTTAATCTCACAGCTTTGAAAAACAGGTCCTAATAAATAGAGAAGATAGTCATAGTTGGTCTTTTGCCCATTAATTGTCCATGTTTTTAATTGTTGTGGGAATTAAATGCACAGGGATAGTCAGTGTTTTTTGCTAATGAGTGCCTTGCAGGAAGCCTAAGCCTGTTTGGTTAGTAAGCTCCGGAAAGCATTGTCTAAGCTGGGATCTGTGTATTGGCATTGCCTGATCTTGCCATGCAGATATCAAGTGACCTGTGACTGAGAATTTTGAGGACACGGTTTAGTTAGTGTGCTATGGTGGCTGTCCAGGTCATAAGAGTGGAACCTTTCCCTACAGCTCTCTGCTCTTAACTCTCTGTGGGGTTATGATATAGTTGGCCCTACTTGAACATCTACCACCATATCTGGTTTCTGTTCTTTAGGCCTTCAGAAAATGCCCCTTCTTCTGTTCAACGGCTTCCTCAAATTGACCCAAAATGGCTCCTTCAAAGATAGGCACCAAGGTGGCTTGTGTTCTTCAGGCAGTAAGTGGAGCTACCCAGAGTGTTTCAAGCATGTGGAGAGATTAATCTTTTCTTCCCCTACCAATCTCAGTTGCTGTGTTGAAATCTATCCTTTGCCAATCCCCCTTCCCATTGTCTTTTTGGTAATGACTTTTACTACATTTTATTCATTTTGTATGTATATGGGTTTTGCTCCATTGCTTACCTTTGGAGGTCAGAGAACTTGCACAATCAGTTTTTTCCCTTATACCATGTAGGTCTTGAGGCTCAAACTCAGATCAGGCTTAGTGGCAAAACACCTTTACCTACTGAGCCATTTCTCCACCATGGTGATTGTTTTTTTAATATTGAGGCGTTCCCCCCCCCCCATGTGTGTGTGTCTGCACACATGCCATCTCACCCTTTGCAGAAAAGAAAATGGAGTTGAATTATGAAATAAGCTCATTAAATGCTAATTTCATTTCTTTGACTATTTCAAATCTTTAGTCTTTATTCTATCACCTTTTCACCCTGCTTTAAAGTACCATATAGGGAAGTTTTATCAGAAGTTGTAATAATTACAGTTATGTGAAAATACAAAGTTTATTATAGTACTGACTTTCCTTAAAGCATAAATAGACTTCATTTAGTTTTAGCTTTGTGTCAGCAGGGACTTTGGTGTACATGCAGATTGATAGTGTATCTGAAATACTGAAGACTGGAGGTGTTACAAGGATCTAGCTTGATGCCTTAACTCCAGCAGATGATTCACTAGAGAAAAACCAGGTCTTCCCTAAAATGTCCATAGCCTCCAAGCAGGAGACCTTGTAGCCAAGTGAGAGCAAGACAGTTTGATTTCACAGTGAGCACCTACCTCTCCCATTTGTGGCTTATGTAGCTTGATCCTGTTATTTTTCCTGTGGGGGTATTCAGGGTCATTGATTGGCCCACCAGACTGATCTCAAGTGCCTGCAGTGATATTTTCACTTGAGAAAAGACATTTAACGGGGAGCTTTTAGTGGGAGAAAGAATTCTACCGAGGAGATTAATGGGTCTATAAATTTAGAGACAGAGACAAAATACCGTCTTAAGGCAAATTAAACAAGGAGACTGGAGTTTCCTTTAGAAAATATTTCCCTGGCTTCTTGGAATTTTCCTAGGTTGAAGACCTCACCTCCATGAGGACTCTCTCTTTGACAGCTACCTTAGGGAGTAAGCTTTTAATAGTCTACTTAAGTATTCTTGATTTTTTTTTTTTGTGTGTCATTGCTGTATTTGAGGATTTTTTCCTTGCTTGTTAGATAAAAAGCTTGCTGATCCTGATCTAAAGATGGACAAGTTTTGATTGAATATGTGAAGAGACCATGTACTTATAGCTAGCTAGGTTACTAAGTCAGGTGCCACATGATGACATTTTGGTTAGTTACAGGCCAGCAATGCAATGGTGATCCCATAATGTCAGCAAGGAGCTGAAGCAGTCTTCTTACCTGTTAACATCTTAGCCACCACACTAGAAATATAAATACTGTGTGTGGTAACCTAGTTACCTAGTAAGTAAGCAAGCCTACTACTGCATTGCTGGTGACGTAAAAGTACGTCACACACATCTGGACACAATGTTTAAGACCTGACAGTGAATGAATAACTGAGATGTGTTGGTTGACAGGGTGGCCTTCTCGGTCCTCTCCCCTGAAGTGTTGGTATTATGGGTGTGTGCCACTACATCTGACTTGGTTTAAATATTTGCTGTAATTTTTGTTGTATACTCACACTTGTTCACTGTAAAGCAGTGTGCTGTTATGCCAGCAGCAGCCTCAAATCCGCTTAGTACACTTTGATTGTTTCTTTGTACTGAATTTAATGCCGTGTTACTTTGTTCCTTATGGGGCTGTGGAGATAAGGCTATAAAGCCACCACCACTGTACAACAGAGGTTCACAGATTATTTAGGTTTGTGTAAATGCAGTGTGATGCTCATGCAACAATGAATGGCCTAACACATTCTCTGAACATAGAGACACATCATTAAGATTCATTTCTGGGTTTACTCTCTGATTCACCATTATTCTCTCCAGAGTAGATTTTGATCATAATGTATAACTTAGATATTGTCTCTCCAAGGCGTCCATCACTTGATAAAGTTATTGTACATTTGGGAGATAATAGGAGGTGTGTTTCCGTGTATTAATTGTGTCTGTATTGTATTGATTAATGTATTACCCCAAATCAGTAATTGCAAGATAAGTGGTGTCTTTTGTAAGGGATCTGGGAGTGGCTTATCCTTGATGAAGTTCTAACAGTGTCAGCTGTTGCTTCCTTCCTCATCTGAAGGCTTGGTATAGGGGCTGGAGAAAGTATGGTGTTACTGAAGACCTTTGGCACTTAATAGCTGTTGGCAGGTATAGGTCTTAGTTGCTCACCATGTGAGCTTATCCATAAGGCTTTGTTAGGGTCTTTGGTGTGGCTGCCACATTCCTGCACATAGTCTTAATCAGTCATCCCTATTCTTGCTTGTTTTATGAAAATGGATGACGGCTAGGCCTAGCCTGAACAACATGGATGGGATCCACAAATCACACCTTCTGTTGTGCAGTTCTTGTCTGAGTTAATAGTTGTCATACTATATGTTGAGATTTCCGAGAGAGACCTCACTCAGCCAAGTTAAGAACCAGCAAAGGAGGGGATTTGATTTGTGATAAGTGTTCCCTTTTTTCTCCCTGTTTGCTCACCTCATAGCACAAAGAGTAGATGTGTTCGAAGGACATGAGTCTAATCTTTTTCTGGGAAAAACACTGTAGATTCCCCTGTTTTTCTCCACTAACTCATGTGTTTACCTCCTATTTTCTACATGAGTGGGTCCAGCACAGCAGAAGCAAATGCATGGCATTTGGAAGGGTATTTTTCCAAGATGACTGAGAAGTTGTTTAGTAACAGCACTTTTGAAAAGGATAGATGCTATTGATAGACTAGGCAATGACAGCAACATTCCTGGAGCCTTCGGCTCAGCAGTATACCTGTTTTAAATTAGGGACTAACAAAGTACACCTCAAAACTTAATACAATAGCCTCTTATCTTTAAGGGACATATTCCAATTCCCCTTTCCCCCAAAAAAGCGTGTAGTACCAAACTTCATATATTCTCTCCTTCTCCCCTCCCTCCCCCTCCCCCCCCTCACACACACACACACACACACACACAGTTTTTCTTTTATCCATTCAGTTATGTATACATTCTTAGGATGAAGTTTAAGTTAGGCACAGTAAAATTAATAATAATAATACAAATTACAAGACTATATCATAGTAAAAGTTACTTAAAACTTGGTGAATTGATTATTTCTGGAACTTATGTAGTGTTTTTGGATTATGACTAAACGTTAGAAAGCAAAACTTTGGCTAAGGGGAGACTACTACATAATACTATGGGTCTTTTGTTTGTTTGCTTGCTTTTATTTGTGAGACAGGGTCTCATTTTGTATATTCCTGGCTGACTTAGAATTCAGAGTTCATCTTCCTCCCCCAAGTGTTGGGGACAGGTTCTCTCACTGTGAAGCAGAACTTGGACTTGAGATTCTCCTGCCTTAGCCTCCCCAACATTTTGATTGCAGTTGTGCACCATCACATCTGGTCTGGATAAGATTTTAAAGTCAGATTTATTTTCAGGGGCAATTATTTTAGGATAGAAGTAAATCAGATCGTACTCAGCCTGCCTGTTAAGGTATGTTTGTTTCCTGTGTTTGGCTCATGAACTTGTGCTACATTTTAAAATCATCAGCATCTCAGTCAGAATTAGAAATAGAAGTGTGAGTTGTGTAGATAACCCTTTGATACCTGATACAAAGAAGAAAGCATGACAGACGTTTTAGCCTTAGAACATTGTAGAGTGCTTCAACTCTTGTGTGGTGAACTGGGAGAAGTTTTTAGGAGTTGGTCCTGTACTTTCCCATTAAGAGAGTACAGGCACATCAGTGCTCAAACTCGGATTCTTGAGAACTCCTGGTTTTCTGTAAAACAGAAGTGTGTTCATCTGTGAAGGGGTTCAGGAGGTTCTTAGCATGAAGTGACAGTGACTTTAAAACCACTAAAAAGAGTATCCACTATGCCCTAGCCACTTTAACAGGCAATTTCCTACCATTGATTCCTTAATGATGCTATATGCTATTACCCTGGAGCTGTGATATAAGATGTATAAATTCATTACTCTTGTTTAGTTAATGTAAACTTAAAGACATTTGGAACATTTTTTAATACTATATTTAAAAACCATAAGATAAGAGGTCCATTGCTAGGCGATGGTGGCGCATGCCTTTAATTCCAGCACTCGGGAGGCAGAGGCAGGCGGATCTCTGTGAGTTTGAGGCCAGCCTGGGTGGGCTACAGAGTGAGTTCCAGGATAGGCTCCAAAACTACACAGAGAAACCCTGTCTCGAAAAACAGAGAGAGAGATCTTCAACATATAACTTAGAAGTTCATCCAACAGCCATTGAGGCTAATCCATGTTTCATTGTTCAGTCGGCAGCTCATGTAAGTATCATGGAGGTGACTGTAGCTCTAAAATTAAATTTGTTCCAACAGATCCAAGATCCATTTTATCTAATTTGTAGAAACATGCTTTTATCACCTGCCCACCATAATACTTTCCATTCTGATCAGCAGCAGCTTCAATTGCTGATTCAGCTCTCAAATTCTAAAAATATCTATCCTGATTTTTCATCAGGAGCACCAAGAATCTCAGATGTCACACATTTCCCATTGCCTTATTTTTCACATTCGTCTTGGTTTCAATTTCCAAGTCTTTATCAGTACTACTTTAGCGGAGGACACTAAATGGATTTGAATCTGCTTCCTTGCATCCTGAGATTAACCCTTCTCTTTTGCATCACCTGCAAACATCTGGCTGCTCCACTTGCTGGTCGTCTCCACTGACAATGCAGTATTTAGCCCTTGCTCTTATTTCCCCAGCCCCTGACCTTCCCAGAAGCCTTGTCTCACATACCACCTTACCACCCATGTTAAGAAGGAAGGAGTTGCTGGGTTCCAGTGGAGATTTTGGTCTAGGTTCCTTGAGTCTGCCTCATAAGGAAAATCCCAGGGTAATTCATCTTTCTCTACAAGGGAAGTAGGTGGGGTGATGGCAGCTCCTCCCTCTTTCCCCTCCTCCCTCTTCCCTCCCCTCCTCATAATCTTCATAATCTGGGTCTGTCTAGGTTGCCTTGAAAACACACTGACTTCATGCCTCTTTTTACACTTTTTTCTCTTCTGTTTCCTTCTGTCTTTCCACCTCCCACTTCCTCTGCTGATCTTCTCTGATGTCACACTGCCTTCTCATAATCATTAGAAAACATAGGCTCACTCATCAGCTGTATAGATCAGATTGGCCTCATACCTGTGGCTGTCTCCTCAGTGGTAGGATGACGGGTATGAAGTAAACATTGTTATAGTTTAAGGCTTGTTTTTTGCATAATTGGGATGTTTTTCCTATATCAGCCCTCTAAGAAAGTTGCCTGAAACTTGGAGGAAAATAGTTGGTTTCATTAAACCAGTTTTAAAATTTGACAATGCTTTATGAACAAACAAAAGTGTGTATGGGCAAGTTCTTTGCTTACTTCATTTGTTTCAGCATTGTATTCTCAGTTCTGTTGGGAGAGTAATGTAAGCCAGGTATGTTTTCGATTTTAACAGCTGGAGAAACTGAGACCGAGGGACTGTAGTTTCTTCTTATAGTTCATCTGTAAGCTGATAGACTAAGACTGTCCTTTGGTTTTCCTGATAACTATTATTGTCCCCACTAGAACATTTACAGCCAAAGCTGTTGGGTGGCCTTCTGTAATCCTAGTATACCAGCAGAAGAGGTAGAATTGTGAGACGCAGTCCCCCCCACCCCCCAAAAGCAGAACTACATCAAAGCACATTGCTGTCCTTTTATATCTTATTGTCAGGCGTTGAATCCATTATTGAGGTCACTGAACCCCTTTGGATTTTGATTCTGTAATCTGAAGTGCTATCTCTTGTTATCTTTTCTTTCCTTGTTAGCCTGTGCCTAAATGAGCCAAGTGTTTTGTTTTTTAACAGAAACTTTTGCTCTGCTTTCTGAGTACATGAACTTCCGTTGCATTCTCTAGTAGGCATATAAGCTTCTGGTTTACTTTTAACCTACAACAAGCCTGATGTAGTAGTGCATGACTGTAATCTCAGTCCTAAGAGGCAGACAGGAAGATCCAGGGGGAGTGCTGGTCAACCAGTGTAGCAGAATCAGTAAGAGAACCTGCCTGTGTCAGAAAATAAGGTGGAGAGCAAAGAACTTGACACTGCCCATGACCTGCCTCATACATGTGCACACGATGGTGAGTGTGTGTAATTTAAGGTAGAAATGGCACTTAATTGCTCCTCACCCAGCTTTAAGTGTGAAATTGGTAGAAATTGGCAGTTGTCTTTGATCCTCACAAGTGCTGCAATGTTCTTGTGGAGCTATAAAACTCAGAAACACAGTAGCTATCAGAGGATTGCAGGTGAAAGCCAGATGAAGCTGCCTATGGAGTCAGGAGGATGAGGGGTATAGGGCTGGTGTGGGCTACATGAAACCATGTGCCCAAAATCTAAAACCCCATTTGGAAGCACTGCTGTACACCCATGTGAATGGCTCAAATGAAAAAGACTGCTAGTACCCAGTGTTGCGGATGGAGAACCGCCATAGTGTTCAGGCTGTGCCGAGAGAGTGTGTGAAATGGTATAATCCTCTTGAAAAAAGAATTGGCAGCTTATCAAAAAACTGGATATAGACTTGCCATAGATCTCTGGCTAGGAGACATGAAAACATATGTCCACACAGAGATTTATAGTTGGTGCTCATTTCAGCTTTCTTCATTTTAGCTAAAACATGGAAAAGGCATAAATGTCTATCAAAGGGATTGTAAACAACAAGCACACAGCATGGACAAAGCTCCGAGGCCAAGCTCAGTGCAAGTAGATGTGCACTTGAAGTATATGCTATGTCATTCATGTGCATCGAACTAGAGGAATGATGGATCTGATCTGTATATCAGAAAACATGTAGTCTCATGGAGCAGGGAAGAGAACTGTCTGGGAAAGAGCTACAAAAGATGGGAGATAGTAATCATGCTGTGTGCCTGTGGTACAACTTCTTGGACTGACTACATTGGAAACATAAAGGGCTAGTTGGCATGATGAAGCACACCTGGTCTCTCAGATAGCAGGAGGAAGAGCCTAAGAGCTTATGGCCAGCCTGGACAACATAGAAAGATTCCTTTCTCAGCTGAGCTGTGGAGGTGCACCCCTTTTAAGGGAGGCAGAGGCAGGCAGGTCTCTGAGTTCGAGGACAGCCAGGGCTGTTACACAGAGAAACTCTGTCTTGAAAAACAATGACAGCAAAAATGCCTCTCTTAATACAAACAAAACTGAGAATGGTGGCCAAGTCAAGCAAACTGCAGCACCCACTGTCTTTTGCCCTCTTGGCTGCTTTTTAATGTGTGGCAGCTGTTTAGGAATGAACAGTCTTGGAGCTATTGCTATCCTTTAGCCCTGAGCTGTAGAGACTGAAGAGGCCCCGGTTCTCTGTTTCCTTTCATAACAGGCTATATGCTTTTGTAGGCACATGAACTGAGTCTTGGCTTTTGAGTCCTTATTTCTGAGGGAAAAGCTCCACTTTCTGAGAGTTGTGGGTTTGTTGTTGTCGTTGTTTGTTTTTTGTTTTTTCTCTATACCCAAGATTCTAGAAAGCATTTTATATTTTAGGGGAGCAGTTCATATAACTGATAAACTGAAATCTATCCTTAGTTCTTTTGATATTTCTTCTGCCTTTAGCTACATATTGTTTGATCAAGTGTACCCTTGGAACACAGTATTCTCAGGCATTAAAACATTTGGTCAGTGCTGTAGATCAGTGCCTGTGATACAGACATTCAAATTCAAATTCCTCATTTACATGTACAAGCCCTCAACCTCATATGTTCGAGCTCATCTACCTGGAGGGGAAGGCTCAGTTATCACCTTGTATAGACACAGCCTAGTGAGGGCTTTCTTCTTCTGTAGGTGGTCTTTGAATGTATTGCTTTAAAACGTTGGATGATCCAGTGACCATTTGATATTTATTAACTTGTAGACTTTGGAACATATTCTGAAGGATGGAGTTTGTTGAAAGGACACACGGCAAAAAAGCTAGAACCTGTAATGGTAACATGAGATTTTTTAAAAAACAATAAAACTTTATACCCCATGTGATAAACAAATTCATACTAATAGAAATCATAGAATAAATACAATGAGTATATGGGAAAGAATTCCAGTTGATGAAAGTGGAAGGGTCCAGGTCTAGAGGTGTAGGCCTGTAATTCTAGCATTCTAGAGACAGGAAGATTCCAAATCCCAAATCAACTGGGTCTGTGTAGCTATTTGAGGGGAATCCACATTAGATAGTCAGTTGCAGAAAGTTTGAAGAGAAACAGCATATTTGTAAAGTCCAGAATTTCTCCACCAAAGATGCAGCAAGTGCTCTTAACCACTGAGCCATCTTTCCAACCCTGACCTAATGATATTTCTAGAAAGCAACTCTTTACAAGTTTCATGGTCTTAAAATACTAAGAAGCTACCACAGGCAGGCAGAGAGAAAGAAGTGAAAGCAAAACGTGATGTGAGGGCCTCATCTGGACCCCCAAAAAGAAAAAAAGAGGAGAATGGAGATGTTTAATATTTTAGCGGTTTTTGCAGAAAGTTCATTTATAAGACAAATTTTAAAGGTCTTATTGTTAAAAACAAACCTGGAGCCAGATGTTGAGGTGAATTCTGAAAGATGAGAGAAACAGAACAAGCCACAGCCAACCTCACCTCAACAACTCATCTGATCCTGTTTCCACAATCCTCAGACTGAAAGCTGCTTGAGTCCTCACCCGAATGAATCTCAGCTGAACTGCTGCTGAAAGCCTCAAAGCTTAAAAGCCTCTAATTCCTGGTCCTCATTCCTTATATACCTTTCTACTTCTTGCCATGGCTTCCTGGGATTAAAGAAATCTCAAGTGCTGGGATTAAAGGTGTGTGCCACCACGCCTGGCTGTATTCCTAGTGTGGCCCTGAACTCACAGAGATCCAGATGGATCTCTGCCTCCCAGTGATAGGATTAAAGTTGTGTGTGCCACCATTTTCTGGCCTCTCTGTCTAACCTAGTGACTGTTCTGTTCTCTCACCCCCAGATAATTTTACTAGGGAACACAATATATTGGGGGACACAGTGTATTACCACATTCATTGGTAGTTATTAAGAAGAGGGTGGGAGAGTACTGGTACAGACTTTTGAGTCACTTGTAGAGTATTGAAAATTCAAAGCCTGTTAGATACCGTTAGATCAAGAATGAAAGTGGATTTGCTTTGATGTTAGAAGCAGGTACTTTATTAGAAGTAAATACTAAGTTGAAATGTTTTATCTAGATGATTACAGCCATGTGTGCAATATAAGGTCATCCCAGTTTGTCCAAATACCCCTTTATATACATGAAGGGTTTAGCTAACACTGTGCACTTGGAGATCTTGTGGTGGTGTAGGAATCCCACTTGAAGCCAGAGTACTTAACTTATGATGGTGTGGTTTCTCTAGTTAAGTAAGCAAACTTACTTACACATTGTACGATGCTTTGGTGGCGAGATTTTATATATATATCTTTTACTTTGCCAGAGAAACAGATTTAACACTTCTGAAGGTCTCGAGCTTCCTAAGGTTTTTGTCCCTTGGCCCCCAGATAATAAAAACTACAATGCTGTAGAACAGATTGCACAAGTCTTCTCTGGTCATGTGAACAAAAGTGGGAATGTGCTTGAGCAGTTGGCATATTTGAGACTGGAAAGGTGGAGGATTGGAGCTTGTATCTCACCTAGCACAAAACTGTAAACTTTTTTTCTTCCCTTTAAAAAATGGTTTGCAATTTTTTGCTTCCTTACCTTTTTGGGTTTGTTTGCTTTTGTTTGTTTGTCTTTTGTTTTGTTTTAGTTTTTCAAGACAAGATTTCTCTTCATAGCCCTAGTTGTCCTGGAACTAGCTTTGTAGATCACCTGCCTCTGCCTCCTGAGTGCTTGGGAGTAAAAGGGTGCGCCACCACCGCCCGGCTTCCTTAACCTTTCACTTGGATGTGTTCATTTTCCTTCTTAAGCTAATATGGTGTAGTGGAAAAGCATGAACTTGAGTTAAAGTCTACTTGAACTGGCCACACAATTTTTTGGTGTTTGGTTCCTTTAGTGACTTCAGAATACTGAGAACTCTGAGGTGTGGTTTATAGAAAGCTCAGCAGTGCACAGACTCTCCTCATAGAATGCACTTTTCATTGAGAACCCACAGTGTCCCAGGCAGGCTTTCTGCTAAGGAATAGCAACATAGAAGATGGGTTATATATGCAAAGGGCCTTAAAGAGTTCTGTTCTGAGACCCAAACAGTTAAGTATAACATTGTAATGCAGAGGTATGCTCCATGCTGTTGTAGCATCTGCTTCTGCACCACTTTTTATAGGACATAACACCTATAGAAGTAAGCACTGAGCTCCTGTCTGGAAACTATTAATTCAAAGCAGATTTGGGGGTAGAATGCAAAATTGAAATCGGGACTGCCTTACAATTATAATCTAGTAGAGAAACAAAAGTAGTACATTATGATGTGAAATGTTAAGCAAGCAGCAGGTGCATGCCAGGGTAGATTGAAGCGTTGTCTAAGACCTGACTACAGATTATTTGCCCAGAGAGATGAGGAAACAAGTGGTCTTGAGCTTGGGTGTGTCTCAAAAGCTAAGGGATAGAAGGTAAGCAAATAGGTGGTGGAAGGTATCTTCCAAAAACCACAAAGTCCAGTGTAGTTGGACCTGTGTGAATGAGCGGTCTGGGGTAAGGCAGTGTGGAGAGAGTTTCACAAACAGAGAGTGTTAAAGTCCAGGAGTTTAAGATTCCCTTCTATAAGCTCCAACTGTAGTTGAAGTTTTAAGCAGAGCGTTAATTACCAGTGATTTAGAAACTATTATGGCATGAGCATTTGATCATAAATGACCTTCTCGCAGCTGTTGTTTCCTTGTACTTAAGTTTGGGGGTAATTTTAAGGCTTTGATTTGAGAAATGTTGAAAAATGATACCTCAGTAAATTCAGTTCAGCACTTCTCTTAACCATCACCTGCAGAAGGTAGTTGGGTGAGTATTAGACCTGGAATTGATAAATAGCCTTTTACATTTGTTTGAAGCATTACAGATTCTTTGTGTTTCATAAGTATTTTAATGAAATGAACTATAATTTCAAAATGGTTTCATAGATTTTTAAATAGGGTCTTTGACAGCTATGAAGTAATTTGCACAGCAGATTGGATTGCTTTAATGTTTTCTTTCTTGGAGGGAGACTTGATTTATCACGTTTATTTGCATTTGAAACTGTATTTGCCTAGAGAGTTGTTGTCCTTGTGGTTTAGAAGGTGGTTTTGCATGCCTCTTGGAAGAAGGTGATTCTGGTCACATCCAACTCATGGTAGAGTGTTTGTGACATGATATAGCTGACTGTAAAGACAGGCTAAATGAGTTGCTGACAATGTAAGCTGCAACCCTGCCTGCGCCTCAAGAGCAAGCACTTTGTTTAGATGCGTTTATTAAATATTGAATGCAAGTATCCGAGCTAAAGGAACCTCAGTGATCATTTACTCCACTTCAATGTTTTCATCATCAAGGGCGCAGAAGTTTGTCTAGATGATGTGTCTTACCCAAAATCATACAGCACTGCATCAGAGAGTGGGCCTTGATGCTGCTGCAGGCCCTCCTCTGCCTGTGCAGTCTAGGAGTTGCAGTTTGGGCTGTTCTTGGGCTGCCTCAGGGGCCATGATCCTGACCAAAGACTGAAAATGCCAGAGAAACCGATTGATCTTCAGAGAAAGGTTCTAAGTGGCCAACAAGACGGCTCAGGGTAAGGACACTTGGCACCAAGCCTAGCAAACTGAGGTCAATTCCCAGGACCCACATGGTGGGGAGAGAGAACCAGTTCCCTCAAGCTGTCTTCTGACCGCCACATACATGCCATGGCACAAACCACAAAAACAATTTTTAAAAGTATTTTTTAAACAACTTAGGAAACATTCTTCCACATGAGACCTTCTATTTTTGTATGTATCTTATCCATGGACTTTCTTTCTTTCTTTTGTTTTTGTTCTGTTTTGTTTTTCAAGACAGGGTTTCTCTGTGTACCCCCCTGGCTGTCCTGGAAATCACTCAGATCTTCCTGCCTCTACCTTTTGAAGTTAAGAGTTCATCTGAATGGTTCTGCAGGTTGCCTTTTCAACAGTGGGACTGCCTGTGGCCCAGCATACTTGCATAGTGAAATGCTTGACCAGAGCAGTCCTTACTCTCTTTAAAAATTGTAAGAGCCCCCAAGGAGCTTTGGTTGTCTTGGTTATATTACTATAAAATTTTCATATCAGTTTTTTATATTGGTGGTTTTTTTGTTTTGTTTGTTTTTGAAACAGTCTCTCTCTATAGCTCTGCATGTCCTGGAACTTAAAGAGATCTTGCCTCTGTTTCCCTAGTGCTGGGACGCCCAGCTGTACTCTTTTACACCACGCTTTCCGTATTCCTTGTAAGACAACAGGAGAGATACATTAATTCAATAGTCGGTGTTAGACTCGGGAGGACGGTTTTATAGAGCATGGTGGCTCTCTTGAGTCTGGTGAGAAAGAATAATCTAGAATAGGATTACAACTTCTTTAGGGCACCCAGTTGCTCATTCAGGAAGCCAAAGAATTTGAAGGATTGTTTTGTGGGAATAGGAACTGCTATTTAGTACTGAAAGATTTCTTAAGGAGGAAAGCCGAGAAATCAGTGATACCTGATAAGGTATGGCCACATTGAAATGTGGTGGAGGTTTTAAATTACTCTTGTGTGAAGGTAGCTGGTTTTAATACAAAGTTGTCATGAGTCATATAGGTTCCTTGGTCAGGAAACAGGATTAAATCAGCAGAAAACAAGTTGTACTGGTTAAGAAGCCAGGACCATTCATGTGTGGTGGGTGATGCTGCTGGGACGGACAGCTTAGCACATTGCCTTATAGGTAGACTTAAGAATCATCCCGACATGTGTTTATGCCTTAGCTGTTTACAATTAGAATTTAAGTTATTTTATAGAGACTAGTTCAAACAAAGATCAATTATTTTTAGCTCAGTGTGGCTTTAACCAGGCACTTTTGCAAAGAAAAATAACTTTGATTTATAAAATTTATTTGCAAAAGCATATTTGGTCTGTCCAGTGCCCTGCTGTTGGAAGTACTACCATTCCTATCTTCTGGTAAGACTTTCATCTACAAGAGGTAGGAAGAATAGCTACACATAAATGCTTTGGTGTCTAGGCTGGGCATATACATGTTTATGGAATCAGGGGGGAAAATCAGTGCTTCTCATAGGGATGCCTTAATATGAGAGACCATTTTAGGCTTTCATTTTTCTTAGGTCATGAAATTGCTCCTTATACTAGAAATACTGGGTGTGATGGGGGGTGATTAGTTTGTAGCAAGTATTTGAACTAAAGGAAAAAAAATAGTCACTGTGGAGGGTTTGGGTGGAGGAGAACAAGTGGTGGGTTGCTTATAAGGTCAATTTAAGGACATCATTGAGCCATACATACAACATTTAGAACACAGCAGTTATTTTCAAATAACACAGTGCTTTTAGAAGCTGGGTCAATTTTCATGGTAATAATTGAATACTATGCTAATTAGTCTTAATTCCTTTTGGCTTGTATAGCACAGCACATCACTGTCTGCCCACACACTGTTGTGCCTATGCTAGGATGAATGGGCCATCATTTATTCTCTGTATATATAGATTTTTTTGTCCTGTCCATAATGAAGCTTGTTGGCCTGTGCTGAAGAATTGCAGCGTATTTGCTGATGTGTGAGTGCCTGACATTGGCACAGTGTTTAAACATCCTACCTGTTGGCTGCAGCATTTCAGTAGTGCCAGCAGGCTGCCCTTGTCAGGAGTCCTGCATCCTGGAGAAGCCAGAGAACTACAGCAGGGAGCTGGAAGCTGTGCTGTTAGGTGCTCTGCCCATAGCCAGGCCTTCACAAGTGGTTTGAGATGCAGGAGCTCCCTTTCTGTCCATCTCTGCTTCTCCCTCTAGGACTATATTAGCGCACATGCCTTGTACCAAAACAGACACCATCTCTGATGTCCATGATACATCTCCGCCCACACCCTGCCCTCAGCCAAGCTCTTACCCTCTCTCTCTGCCTGGGAAATGCCATTGCTGACAGCAGCCTCTAGTCCTTTCATCTTTGCAGACCCGATTTGTAGGAGTGGCTGAGCTGAAAGGAGAGTGGAGACGGCGCCATGCATCCATTCTCCTTTGCCTTTACCCGCAGGGGTTATTTATTTGCTCCTTTTTCCTCCCTCCCTTCTCCCTGAGACAAGAGTTTCTCTGTGTAGTCCTGGCTGGCCTTGAACTCAGATCCTCCTGCTCCTGCCTCTACCTCCTGAGTGCTGGGATTAAAGGCATGTGTCACCACCACCTGGCTGTTTATTTTCTCTTTTTACCTGGCATTGAGATGTAAAGTGTAGCCTAGTAAAAGACACCACAAAACTTTATTGAGGTTCTAGCATGTGGACCCTAGACGCTTTTGGTTCTGTGTCTGGCTTAATTGAAAGGATCCTCAGATCATAGTACTTTCTGTACATACCAAAGCCTCCTGTAGCTCAGCTGGCCTCAAAATTTATTAGGTTTAACAGCAGGGATCGAATGCAGGACTTTGTGTATGCAGGGAAAACACACTACACTCCAGCACTGAAATTCCTTTTGACATGAGAGTGTAGGTTAAAGTATATTATTTATACTGCTTGATAATAATCCCTGTAAACAGCTGGGTGTTGTTCCTTTGGTGTCTATGAAATGCTTTCATATTGTCTTTGTATTTGCAGCTATATTCTTCTTTGAAGGAACATATTAGGTAGGGCTGCTTCATTGTTAAAACTGACAGCACCTTTTCACCTAAAGGCTTAGACTCAGTGCAGTCATCTAGAGCAATGGTTCTCAACCTGTGGGGTCGAATATCATTTTTATATCACGATTCATAACAGCAAAATTACAGTTATGAAGTAGCAATGAAAATGGTTTTATGGTTGGGCGTCACCACATCATGAACTGCATTAAAGGGTCACACAGCATTGTGAAGGTTGAGAACTGCCGATAGAGATGTTGTGACTTAATCCCTCACTTGGAGAACTGTACTTTCAGGGGAACTGGTTTCCTGATCAAGGCCTTTGTTGCTGGAGGCTGATAGACATTCTCTGAGGTTGTGCCTCTACTGGAACTATCTGTCCCCATGTCGTGTCTTTTCAAGGGGTGTTCCTTTAACCATGCTTGCTTAACAGTCCCAGTGAGGAATAGCGGAACTATGGGAGAAGGCAGTGCTGTGGAGGTTATGCTCTTCCAGGTCCTCTACTTAGGACTTACGCTTTGGTCACCTCTGCTGTGTTCTAGCAGCCTGTCGCTTCACTTTGCTAAGAACCCATTTGAATATTCCCATTTGAGGTTTGGAGCATTGATTCTTCTTTAATGTCTAGCTAGGGAAATTTTATATTAGTATTATAGGAATCTTGTCTCATCCAAGCTTCAGTGGCCAATTGTAGTCGGCCATGGTCAATAACATTTCATCCCAACCATCACTAACCTGACAGGTCATCCCCTTGCCCAGTATTCCTCACTGGATGGGCCACTTGCCTTGTCATAGTTTGGGGCCTACCTCACTTAAGAGATCTGTTATGAGGCTGCAGAGGAGGGGTTGTTGTCTATAGAAACATTGGCTAGCATTCCTTCCCCCTAGTTTGGGTCTATGAATGGTTCTGCATTGTAAAAGTGTTGGCACTACTTAGAAGTTACACACAACAGTGATGAGAGAGCCTGTGTCAGCTGGAGATTGGTGCATGCATAACTGTTATGACACAGTCAATGTATCACTTGTCTGAGGTTTTTTTTCCACAGTGATTTCATCCCCTTGGGAGTTTTATGAACCACAGTTACCTTTTATTGCCCTGTATGTGTTGTCCATGCCAATCACAGCTGCAGGGGGGCAGGCCCAGTTGGAATAATTAGATTGAGGAGTGAATGTCACACTTCTAATTTCATTCTCTTTTCAGGGGATTACCAGTGTCCCTTTAATAAAACCAGATTAGCCCTCTGCAGCGGAAGTATTTGAAAGCTGTCAGTATAATCGTGACAGCTCAAAAGAAGTGTTTGTAGCACTCTTATAACGTGTTGGATGATGCACAGGGCTCTGTGCATATGGATCACAAGTGCATGTGATGTCTCCTTTTGAAGGCTACGCGCGCACACACACAACGTTGAAACAATGTGGAGTAATGTCGGTAAGAAGTGTGAACACAGCCACTGATGCTGTACCTGTCTCCTGTTGACTGTTGTAGGAAACCTCGCATCAATTCTCAGCTGGTGGCACAGCAGGTGGCACAGCAGTACGCCACTCCACCTCCCCCGAAGAAGGAGAAGAAGGAGAAGGTAGAAAAGCCTGACAAAGAGAAACCTGATAAAGACAAGGACATCAGCCCCAGTGTCACCAAGAAAAACACCAACAAGAAAACAAAGTAAGTTTCTGGGTACTAAATACAATGTACTCATTTACACCAGGGTCAGAGATTTTCAGTGATGACTTACTTTTATTTCTCTGGGTCTTTGCTTCACCCCTTAGACCAAAGTCTGATATTCTGAAAGATCCTCCTAGTGAAGCTAACAGTATACAGTCTGCTAACGCTACAACAAAGACCAGCGAAACGAATCACACCTCAAGGTACTATGAAACTGGAGTGAACTACTAAGTTGTTGATTTAATCATAATCAAAAGCCTAAGGTTACGGCATACTTAGAGATTTTAGAAATTTGGGGGGTGGGGGTGGGGGGTGGAATGAGGAGCTAGAGGTAAGGCTGCTGACCTTTTGAGATTATCTTGGCCAGAACAGAAAGAACAGAAGTGGGTCATCATCTCTGATCAAAAGTTCTGCTAGCTGATGGTCATGTCTCTCATTGATAAAGTGGTCAGCACGCCTGCAGCTGATGGGCAGCATTGCTTCTGTGGCGGTTCATGGTGTGTGTAGGTCCCTGGGCACAAGCTTGTGGGAAGGCTTGTGTTGACGTCACTCCCTAAGCGCTTCCCTTGGCATGTTTCAGGCCCCGGCTGAAGAATGTGGACAGGAGCACCGCACAGCAGTTGGCCGTAACTGTGGGCAACGTCACCGTCATTATCACAGACTTTAAAGAAAAGACTCGATCCTCCTCTACATCCTCCTCCACAGTGACCTCCAGTGCAGGGTCAGAACAGCAGAACCAGAGCAGCTCGGGGTCAGAGAGCACAGACAAAGGCTCCTCCCGCTCCTCCACGCCAAAGGGCGACATGTCAGCAGTAAATGACGAATCCTTCTGAAATTGCACATGGAATTGTGAAACTATGAATCAGGGTATGAGATTCAGACCCTCCACCTGCCCATGCTGCTTGCGCCCTGGAGAGTCTTCTGTGGACGACCTTGTAGTGATGCTACCAGGAGAGGTTCTGCTTGCCGTGGGCATCTGGCCACCAAGGAATTTCGTACCCTGACAGTTCCTCTTGACACTTTTATGTATTCCATTGTTTTATATGATTTTCCTAACAATCATTTATAATTGGATGTGCTCCTGAATCTACTTTTTATATAAAAAAAATCTGCTGTGCACAATTTTCCATGTACATTACAACTGGTTTTCTGTTTCTGTTTTGTTGAAGAGGGTTGGGAGGGGGGAGGGAACTTTTATTTATTGTGTTCACAGACTCCATCCTGTCAGCATATCCTCTTAAAATTTAGTTCTTTCTTCCAGCTATACTCTGTACTATCAGTTTTGATATAACTATATATATAAATATAAAATTATATATAAAGGGTTATTTGAAACCAATCCATGGCAACGCTGGTGCTTGATACACTGTGAAGTGAACACAACATTGGACAGTTGACACAGAAACGGGACGGTCCCTTCTATGAAAGTGCTGAGATGTAATTCCAATCAGTCTTACATGAAGTATGTTCCAACCTACATGGGAACTTGACTCTCTCATCTGTCTTTAAGAGTACTGGATGATATAAAAAATATATTTTTTAAACAATGTGATCTCAAATTTAAAGACTGCTCCAGATAGCCTGCATTTGCGATGGGATAATTCACAAATCACAAGTGGTTCAGTTGGAGGGCTTTGACCATTCGGAAGTAACAAAACTAGCTCCAGAATGCCAAGTATTCGTGTAAATTACGGTTACATGTTAACATTACTGTTCTTATTAAGCACTCATGAAACTATGGTGTTCTGTATCTCGAATTCTGGCCTTTTTCCAGACCCCTGCTCATGCCTGAGGCACATCAGCAGCTGTCTCTTAGTTGTAGGGTTGTGGTAGTGCATTTTTAATCCCCACCATCTAGGGAGCAGCCCTGTGTCTACTTCCCCTGTGACACTGCAGTGGTGGATTTTGTGACCATGGCCTGTTTGCCACTTCACCCCACCCCCACCCTCAAGCCCTCACCCTACTAACGCAGTTGTTAGTTTGTCTTCTTAAAACCTGCTAAACAACGGTTGTCGACCACACATCCAGACCTGACACGGATCTTCCAGTTTCTGGTGTCAGTTCTCAGCTCCTTGTGGGGGAAAGGACTGCAGGGGTACACGGGCAAGTTGTAGGGAAAGCTCACATCCCAGGAGAGGGAACGGGCAGTCTCTGTCTTCTCAACAGAGATAGCTTGACTGAACTCTAAAGTTTCTTTTCACTTTTTACCATTTTGGGGGGCGGGGGGATAATCGAAGACCACTAATGACAATTTATCACCCCATTTCATCCCAAATTTGGGTGTTCTGCTTTGCTCTTAGATTCAGGGTATCTCTCCTGCCTGACTACCTTCATATCCGCTGAGTTTGTAGTACTTGAGTCACTGTGAGCATGAGAAGGTGGTGGTAACCTCTTTTATTTGATCACACTCTAAGGACTCATGGGAGAGTGTGTAAGGAAACACCACCTCTTGATGTTAACCGGGTTTGCTTAATAATAGAACTAATTTCTATCTGTGGAGGCAACAAGTTAAGAACATATTAACAGCTTGAATTGAGTAGCCAACAGGAACGGTTCCATTCACATTTACATTAAAACCAGTCATTTGATGCGCCGTGGTCTACGTTCTGTCCACAAAGGCAGTGCTATTTGTCGCTGGGCTCCTGTTCTCAGAAGCATGGACAATGCTCCCCTCTTTTTAAAACAGTGCTTGTGTCTGGGATGCAAGCTGTACTTACCTTTTTAAATACCTTTTTAAAGTATTTATTAATGAACCAAAGGAAATCAGGTGCTTTCTGTAAGCATCAGAATATATAATACATAGTGATTTGACTATGAATTTTAAATCCACATTTTAATATTAGTGGGGTATTGCAAAGACATTCCTTCTAAAGTTTTAATATTCCTTTTATTAAGGGTCTCAGGGAGGGTTAATTAGTCAGCCATATTTATTTTCCAGAGGTGTAAGGAATTGCTAAGTTTTTTAATTAACTTTTTAAAAAAAAATTAAATGCCACCAAATTCATGTGGATTGCACTGCTCTTTGAACCAATAAGTGTTGGTATGCACTTTGTTCAGAAACACTGTGTACTTTTTCAAAACGAGTTTCATGTAAAGTGATTGGACCCCCTAGATTAGTGGGAAAGGCTGATTTACCAGCTCCTCATAGGCTACTAATTCATTCATGGCCCGTGTCTTGGTTCTTCAGTTTTGCCTCCGTGATAAATTAATGAGGAGAGGGGAAGGGAGGAAAGGCTTCAGAACGAGTGGAGTGAACTTGCCTTGAGGGAGAAACTAACTGCAGCTGGCAGTGGCGGAGTCTAAGCAATCAGATGTTCCCGGGCGCCCGGTTGCTGCTGTCACAGGCTCTGTTGGGGTGGAGGAGAGGTGCTACACGATGACATCCCCAGGCATGCATTCTGGAAATGGAATTCCTAGTAGCTTCCTGCATCTACAGTTTGCCCTACTATAGTACTCAGTAGGTAAAAAACACTAGTGTAGCTTATAAAGAGACATTAAGAGGACCAGAAATACTTGGTATTCAGTGGCACAGGAAGCATATTAAAACAAAAGCACAGTGTTAAGGCTTGCAAGTTTCCCATATGTTTAGTACATGATTTTCACACTCAGTGCGCACACGCACAGAGCTGACCGAACTTGCTCTGCCCAAGTCATGCAGTTGGGAGAAAAAAAAAAATCTTGATACCCACAAAAATATTTTAATCAAGAAACTTTTCAGTTTGGATCTGGATACTTCAGAACATTGGCGGAAGCTTCTGTGAGTTTAGCTCCACTAAGATGTCTCGCCTGCCTTATCAAGATCATTCTCAGTCTGCATTTTTAAGCTACCATATCTTAAATTATTGAGAATTTATTAATTGCTGAATATATAATAACCTTTGCTTGTATGTTACTGAAAATGGTTTAAGAGCCAACCTTTAGAGTGTGACAATGGAGCTGAACAGTTTCTAACGCGCAAGCAGTTCTGTTCTTGTGTATGACTTGTAACCTTAATTTACTGTGTAAAGATGGTTACATTATTTCCTTAGCTTTGTTTGTTGGAGACAGATAGCGAATGCTTGTTAAGTATGTCAGAACATAATCTTCCCTTGTGAACTTTTGTTAATGTCTTATACGAGCTCTATTTTCCATTTGCCCAGAAAGATGGCTTGTATAATGCTTTGGAAGTTTCTGCTCCGTCCGTCTTAGAGCTGACAGTCTGTTAGGTTTGTTTTCTCTTCATGCTAAAGTGTCGGTGGTTTTGTGAACTGGTCAGAAATTCACAGGTCTTAAATGTTTGGGGGAAATTTATATTGGACACTGCTCTTTGTCTAGCAAATAAAAGATGTTAATATATTCCTGTTATTGGCATGTGCACGACTATGTTATTAGAAGCCACTTTATCATTTTCCTGCTTTAAATAGAAATGTCTATTTATGAATTCTGCTTGTAGTTTTTTCACAAATAAAATAGTAAAATTTACATTGGAGATGATTATTTTTGTTGTTCCATAGACTTCAGCCCTTAGAAAAGCCTAGTTTCACCCCCACCCCCACCCCCCACACCCTTGTGGGATGTTTCCAGTGGGAATAGAAAGCATAGTTCCTTCAGTCCTTGAGTTACCACCAGCTGGTGTTGAGTGTTTTAGTGTATAGATCACAAACGTAGTACAGGAGAGAATTGAGCCCAAACATCAGAATTTGGAAGAAAATGATTGTGTCTACGCTCCTTTCAGCTAGGCTGTGGTGATCCAGAGGAGGAACTGGAGCTGTCCTCCAGTGTTGGAAAGCCCCCAGACAGCCCCTGCTCTTGCCAGAGCCCATTAAGCCTGTTGTGAGCAGATGGAGTGAAACACCTTGTCTGGCCCACAAGCCCTGCAGCAAGGCCGGCTCCTTCCCTGCTGCTGCTTGTGACCTGCCTTTGAGGATTCGTCCTGAGGACACCTTGTCTGGTTCTGTGCTTGAGCTGGCACTAAAAGAAAGTGCAAATGGGAGTCTTGGTTGTTGAAGAAACGCTTTTCTAAATGGTCCCTGTCTGCATTTCATCACTGTTGGGAAGATTTCAAGTGCACAGAGTAAATGGTGTTGGTGTTGCTGGTGTTTGTGCCGGGACATCTTAGGTGCAGGAAAGGTGCAGGAAAGAAAGACATCTGCTCTCCCTCCCATGCTTTTGGTGGTACTTGGAGGCCCTTTGTGGGGATCCCACTGGTAGTAGTACTGGGAGCACTTGGGAGGATGGAACCTCCCATGTGACGTGTGTGAACACTGGACATCCAAAAGAGATTATTAACCTCATTGTCTGAGAGGCCTTTGCTGTCCAGACCTGAGAACTGCTTGCAGGTGTGACCTCAGTGTGATTAGAGGCACTTGCTGAAGGAATTGCACAAGGCCAGAATGATGTTTGTGCCTGGACAGCCAACCCTTGCCTGGAGCAAAGGAAGCCTGCTGCACCTTCACCTGGACCCTGGCACTCAGAATCACAGAAGTGAAAGCTGGTAACTTCAGCCAAGTCCTGTTTGCTAGTCGTTGATGGAAGCCAAGGCCTACTCTGCCTGCCCAGTGGAAGGGGACGGCTGGTTTTACAGGAAAATCTCTAATGTTTCCAGAAAAACCCTAGACCACACCTGGGGATACAAGCCACTGTGGGGCCTAGGCAGACAGTGTAGTGAAAGATAGGCATTAATCAAAGTGGGGTGGGGTCGGTCAGGCTTCACTTTCGATCATGCATTCACAGGTTGCTAGGGGTGAGCAGTGAGGTGGAGAGGACAGTAGGCTTGGCAAAGGCCTACCGTGCAGGCCTAGATAGATAGCATAGATAGCCCTGTGTTTGGTGCTGGGGGTTGAACATAAACAGGGCCTTGCACGTGCCAGGTGAGCTCTATTAAAGTTTTATTTTTGAGATGGCTTCCCCAAGTTTTCCAGGCAAATCTTGAACGTCTGGTCCTCCTGCCCTGGCCTCCAGAGTAGCTAGGACTGCACCACCAGACCCAGATGTAGGGGTGCCTTTGCCCTAGACCTGCAGGGCAAGCACACGGGCTGCTGCAGCTTCACACCATGGGCTCGTACCAGACATCACTAGTTGATCACTAGACCTTTATTCTTTAAAGCTGAATCTAGAATCAGACTTTTCTAACACAAACGTTGATATCCCATCCCCTGCTCACGTAGAGCCCATTTGTTATTCCTGCCAAGGACAGAACTCACTCAAAACATTTGAATCAACATTTGAGTAACAGAAGCTAGGCATCCAAGGAGGACGTCAGCCGAGAGGCTCGGAGGGAGGTGTCAGGGAGGAAGAGACTACCTAGAACCTCACTCTTCAAAGAATCTGGCTCCTTGCAGAACATCGCCAGAATGGAAGGTTCCTAGTACTGCAAGCCCTGCAGCCTGAAGAGCAACCCTGAACTCCTGATCCAAGGACCTGCAGTCCTGAGTGCCACTGTGTAGTCTAGACCGGGACCTACCCAGGCTCCATCCCATCCCCCCACCCCCGCCACCCTGTTCTGTCTCAGCCATAAATCACAAGCCAGATCAACGAATGGATGTTACTCCTGGAAGTGACAGGATATACTTGAGTAGATGGAGCTGAGCAAGACTCAACTCTAGGAACTGGGTGTCTTGGGCAAGTCAGCCTCAGAGGTGTGTAGTCCTTGCAAAGACAGATGGAACATGCACTCAAGACATGCTTTGGTCTCTTGCCAGGTGAGTAGCAGATGCCCTGAGAAGTGGCTGTTGAACCATCTCTAGTAAGAGGAGATTTCTTGTCCTGAATTTGCATTCTTCTGTTCACTGATAACCTCACTGATAACAAGTTTGTTTTCTGGTTGGTTTATTGTGCTTTTTAGTTGGTACTATTTTTTCCTGGCCCAGAGGCAGCACCAGTTGATTAAAGGGCACGGATAAATAAGTGGAATCCCAGAGTGGCTTTGACAGCTGCTCTGTGGCTAGTGATGCACCCAGTGTGGCTTTCCATTAAAAGTCTGAGTTTTCAATGATGTTCATTTTTATCCTGTTAGTTTTCTTGGTTGTCAATTTTATTTCGTGGTTTAAATTTTTTTTTTTTTACTAGTATATTTGTTGAACTAAGCAATGGGTTTTGTAATAACTTTTTGGGGGCACTTTTAAAACCCGCCTTTAATCCCAGCACTAGGGAGGCAGATCTCTGAAAGTTCAAGGCCAGCCTGGTCTACAGAGTAAGTTCCAGGACAGCCAAGGATACACAGAGAAACCCTGTCTCAAAAAACTAAAACAAAAACAAAAAAAAACAGTTTTTGGAAGTTTCTTGTATATGCTGTTTGTTGTGATACCTACCTTGCCCCCATCTTCTCTTATTCCTTCCCATTCCTGAGGACCCCTTCTGCCCTTTTCACCACCCTCCCCTTGTCCTGTGCAGGTGGTCCCAGCTCCTGTGTTTTGGGGATTGCAGTGGCCACATCATGTCTAGAGGACATGTAGTGCTCCTCCCCATCCTCTGCTCACATTCTTTCTGCCTTGACCTCTACGTCCCCTGGCCTCTGGGAGATGTCAGCAGGTGGTATTTCTGTTGAGAGCTTTGGCTGTAGTTACCCTCTGTTGCCCGGTCCAGTCTCTCCCTGCACTAACCCTCTTCCCAAATAGCCCCTCTTCTGTTCTTGTGTCGTGTATATGTGTGCAACCTACGGTCTACAGACTTAACGTGTTTCTCTCCATATGTGAGAAAACATGCAATATGTCTTTCTGGGTCCAGTTTAGATTGCTTAACATGATCTCCAGTTCCATCTATTTTCCTGCAGATGATACAACTTCATTTTTCTTAGGACTACATAGAGCTCCATTCTGCTACCTTTTCTTCCTTTATAATTCTGAAGGAGAATTAGCAATCTAAGAACATGCCATCATGGAACCGTGACGTTTAACCCACAGGAGTTGCTGAGAATTGAACCCAAGGCTTCATGCATGCCAAACAAGCACAATACGATACCAACCGAGCCACATCCCAGCCCATTAGAACAGGTGAGGATCAGAAGCTCTGAAAAGTCCCGAAGACAAAGAGATTTGTTCCCTTTCGTCACCCTGGTATTTTTAAAACAATCAACTAGTATGACACAGGGGGAGGCTGTAGTGAACAGAGCAAGGGACTGTGGAGCCCAAGTACCACATACAAACCGCTCTGTTACTTGGAGGCCAGCATTGCGTCTCTGTGATCCTCGCTTTGTGGGGTGATCAGGTATTTGCGAGGCTTGATGACCTGAAGAATTCCTGGCTCCTGGCAGATGTTCAGAAATGTGCTGGTTTTCCTGCTGGCCTTGACTGTCAACAAGGCCCTCCAGACATCATTTTAGTCACACTGCAGCTTAAGTGAGTCCTTCCCCAATCCACGAGCCTTTCTTCCCCACAGCAGGTGAGATGCTGGCAGCTGGCCATGACCGTCCACCTCAGTGCTTGTGAAAATCCCCTGCCACCCGAGACCTGCCTAAGGAAGACTGCTGCAGGGCTGCAGGGGAGGAGACATTAGGCTTGGGGAACCCCATCACCATGAATGCTTTCAGATCTGGTGGCTCTGTGGGGCCTGCCTTACCCCCAAGGGAAGGCAGTCATGTTAGCAGGATGGTGCAGTAGCAGGAACACGCACATTCAACATGGATGCCAGGACCCAAGCCCAAGGCCTCAGAAGGACCCTGGGTCCTTTCAGTCTGTCTCCCCAAGTGCTTGTGTTAGAAGCTTCGAGAATGGTTGCTGCTTTTGTACTTGCCCGCAGTACAGTGTCTAGGTGGAGAAGGAGAAATATTTGCTAACCAAGATATAAAGGAGAGAAAAACTTCCTCTCACCCCCCCTGATCATAGAGTTCCCAGAACAAACTCAGTAGCAAGACTAACAGGAGAAAAGCCATTTTAACTTCATCCTAACAAATGGGACTGTCACAGCAAACTCACATTTTCCTCCTGGTGACTGACGTTTATGGAGCTATAAGGAACAGGCTTGGAGCTTCTGGGAGTTACTGACGACCGCTGTGGGAAGATGAGGGGAGAAACAGGAGCAGGGTGCTCAGTCCAGCCATATAGAAGGCTGTTCCTCAGAACCAGGAGTGGTGGCCTGTACCTGTCATCCCAGCACTTGGGAGGGGGAAGCAGGAGGACCAGGAGTTCAAGGCCAGCCTCAACTACAGACTGAATTCTAGGCCAGGCTGGGCTCTATGAAACCTTGTCTACAAGACAAAGCAAGTCCCGTGGAAGAGTGGCTGCTTGTGACAAGTCTGTGGTGTCAACCTTGAGACTTTCTCTGGTGGTACAATGAGTTCCTCTGACCTGGTGATTCCCAGGGAGGGGACCTCTGACAATCCAAGTCTGTTAGAGACTGTCCGGAGTTGTGATGGTTAATTAATCTTGATTGTCCACCTGGTAGCATTTAGAATCACCGTGGAAACGGCACACTAGGCTTGTCTGTAAGGGAGTTTCTGGATTCATTTAACTGAGCTGGGGAGATCCACTCTGGATGTGGGTGGTACCATCCTGTGTCTGGGGTCTTGGGTGAACACAAGGAGAAAGGCATCCCCCTGCCTCTGCTCCCTGGCTGCAGATGCATGTGAGCAGCTGCCTCAGGCTCCTGCCACCACCATGATGGACTTCCCCCTCCCGTGAGCCAAAGTGAGTCTTTCCTTCCTCAAGTTGCTTTTGTTGATATTTTATCTTAGTAATGAGAAAAGTAGCTACAAAGTAGGTGAGCGAGCTAGGCTTACATAAGGACCCTTTTGAACGGGGATATACTTTCTTGGACCAACAAGGTCTGCTGAATAGTCTGCTCAGGCACCAGAAGGTGCTAGAGACCCTGCAGAGCTCTCCTCCAGCAAGCTCTGCACACGACAGGTGCACCTTACTCTGGTACACTGTTTTCTAGGTCCCAACAGTGAGCTTTCAAGCCCCACTCTGGGTTTAGCAGAAGGCCGCTGGGGAGGGACAGGCCCAAGAATCAGATCTGAAAATGATCTGTTTGACAACTTCTAACTGGTTCTCTCTCGCCTTCTCCTACACGATCCACAGATTCACAAATCACTGGCCTTCTGGAGAATTTGGTTGGCTCTTGATTCCTGCAACCTGGCTTAGCATTTGGCTCTCTCAAGGCGGTGGCCTACCTACCCCATCTATTTTCCAGCGTCAAATATTTTCTCTCTGTTTCCCATCCTTTCTCCCCAGGCCTGCGGTTTTATTTTCTTGTTTTATTTTTGCTTTTAAAAACAAACAGTCTGGAGAGAGGGCTTGGCAGCTAAGAGCCCTGGCTGCTCTTCCGGAGGAGCGGGATTTGGTCCCCAGCACTCCCCTGGCACACAATCATCTGAAACTCGAGTTCCAAGGGACCCGACACCTTTTTCAGGCCTCCATGGGCACCAGGCGTGCATGTGTGTGGTATACAGACATACATGCAGATGAAACACCCACACACAAGAACAATACAAACAAACAAAAAATCCATCTTTACCTGGAAGCATTACATTGTTCTGTTTTGTTTTTGTTTTTGTTTTTGTTTTTCAACTAATCCACCTTCCTGATGATAATGTACAATAAGCTAGACATGGTGAGGAACTTCCACAACCTGACAAAGAGTATCTCACCCCAGGGTGAGGACTCAGGATCCGTGTAACAAGGATATCCGTCCATCTCTACTGGGATTCTTGCCAGGAGTTAGGTAAGAAGACTCAGCAAAGGGCATCCAGGTTGGAAAGGAAGAAGTAAAACTATCTGTCCTTAGGCATGACATCATCTTTTACATCCAAAGTCCAAAGCATCCTTTAAAAAAAAAATGAAATCTCCACCCCTGTTATACAAACGAACCTGGGAAGAGGTTCAGGAAGACGGCACATTAGAAGATCAGTGTACAAAAATCAGTGTTACTTCCATACATTTGCAGGGAACACACTGGAAATGAAACGCAGGACAAATAAGATGTGCTGCACCCAGCCCAGCTTAGTCCTGGAAACCTGACAAAGGGCAGTGAGAGGAAATGAGGAAAACTCCGTGTACAGAAGACCTGGGCTCAGGCGGGCCGTGTGTGTACTCTGATGGAACACCAGCTCCCTACCCTGCACCACAGTATGCACCACGTGGTGGCAGGGGTGGCTAGTGTCCTCAGGCAGCAGTCTCAGGCTGTCAACATTCGAGGGGAGGAATCAGCAGTTGCTAGCTTTTGCAGGCACCACCACCATTCGCACTCAGACCGGAGGAAGGCTTTCTCAGCTCCAAGCCTAACCTGTGCAGGGGAGGCTGAGCCACTTCCATGGGTCTGAAGCATCGGGTCCTTGACGTGGCTGTGCCCACTGACAACACACATTCACTGAGGACTTCGTCTGCTCCTGACACATCCACCCAGTGCTTGCTTGACTCTCTGCAAAGATGGGCCAGCTACACGGCTCAGTGGATGAAAGTACTTGCCTTCAAGCCTGACACCTTGAGTTCAATCCCTGCCACCCACACTGTGGAAAGAGAGAATGGATTTCTGAAAGTTTGACCTCCACATGTGTACTGTGTGTGCACGTTCATACACACACACACACACACACACACACACACACACACACACACACACACACAACCTAAAAGGTAACAATAAAAAAATATAAAATAAATAATATTTAGGAATATTTGTAACAAGTGAATGTAAAAACCTATGTTCTGTGAAACTATTGGAAGAAATCAAAGAGCTAGTGAGTAGAAAGACATCCCATGTTCATGGATCATTGGGAAGGAGGCAGACTGTAGAAATGCCAGTCACAGCCGGTTGGGCATGGTAGCACTTGCCTGTGGTCTCAGCCCACCCGTCTCTGAAGTCCTCTGCCTTCTCTGCCTGGTCTGTTTTGGAATCTCCATTTTCTGCAGGATTTTCCCCATCCCTGCCAGCATTAGTTCTGCCCTTTGTCCTTCTGGGTACCTTCTCTCCCAACTTTGCTGGAGCCTTTTTAGTTTGAGCTCCGGCCATGGAGGAGCAGGTTCAGCATACAACCTTGCAGTTCTTCTCTGATTCATCCACCATCTTGTCTTTATCTCCTTTAACAGCCCCTTCAGCCTTGCTTTGGGGTGGAGGAGTAAGAGGAACATATAGCTATGGTGCTGCAGTTTTGATAGGTCCAGAGGCCATTCTCGATTTTTCTTCCCCCAAATGAAAACTTTGAGGCGTCAAGGGGCACCATCACTAAGGTGAGAAGAGCTCACCGAGAGCGAGAGGCGTTTTTCAGATGAGTGTAGCTGAGAAGACCCTTTTGTTCGGAATGTGCCTGGAGCCTTTACAATTCAACAATGAAAAGATGATCCAAATGGCCAAAGGATCTGAACAGACATTATAGGAAAACGTAAAAATGGCCCCTAAGCCAGAGAAAAAAGTGCTCAGGGTGATTAGCCAGAAGGGAAATGCAAATCCAAACCTGGGTGAGATGGATGCCACACCCGTTAAGACAGCTAAGATAAACGTGGATAATTTCAAGTGTTGGCAAGGAGAAACTGGAACCCTCACAAGGCTAACTATAGAACCCAAGAAATGAAAACAGCACTCAGGAGGCAGAGGCAGGCAGATCTCTGAGTTTGAGGCCACCTGGTCTACAGAGTTCCAGGACAATCAGGGTTACACAAAGAAACCCTGTCTTGGAAAGCCAACCAACCAACCAACAAATAAAAATAAAGGTCTCCTCAGGAGGCTGGGCACACTGACTCACACTTGTCATCCTGGCACTCGAAGAGGAAGTTTGAGGCTAACCTGAGCTACATGAGACCGTGTCCCAAAAGAGGGGGGAAAATTGTGGTGAAATCATTCCTAATTGCCACTGGTGAAACTCAGATACCCCAGAACTGAGGAATGAAGAAAATGCTGTTTGTCATACAGTTTCCAGGTCAGCAATAAGATGGGGCAAAGTACAGACACGATGCAAGCTTGCTCAGATCCCAAGTGGGAAGAATTCAGACTGGGGAGATGCTCTAAGACTGGCTCGGGATGGCTAGTCACTTTGAGCCACCAACCCCAGTGAACTGTCCACCCTGAATGGAAGAAGTGCATATGCAAATTACATAGCTTGACTAATCCATGTAATAATTGTCTTTTCTGTGCTGGGAATGGAACCCAATGCCTCAAGCATGCTAGCTAGGTAAGCGCTCTCACTCTGCGTTTTACCCTCAGCCAAAATCGGGTTTGCTTTGGTATTGAGACAGGATCTCATGTATTCTAGGCTAACCTCAAAACTTACTCATAACTGTGTTTGACCTTGCTCTTAAGGTCTTCCTGCTTCTGCCCTGCCCCCCCCCCTCCAGTGCTGGATTACAGGTCTGCACCATCATGCCTGGTTTTATGCTGGGGATCCAACTCAGGTCTCCATGAATGCTAGGCAAGCACTTTGCCCGGGCCCAAATCTGGTTTTTGTGTGTTTTGGTTTTTTTTTTGTTTGTTTGTTTTACTCTAACTTCTGGCTCTTGTGTTTCTGCTGTAGTCCTGGATGCTGATTTTGAAGTAATTAGGCTGCATGTTAAAAGTCAACTTCATGATATTGTGAGACTGGGCGGAAGTGGTCAGGGTCATGGACACTAGAGTCGGACAGCACCAGTGGATTCTCACTCACCTGCCACTTGCTGTCTGGTCTTGGACTAGTGGCTTCAACTCTTTGGGCTTCCATGTCATAGTTAGTAGAACAGGTTTAATACCAGAACCACAAAAGGCAATGTTAGGCACATAGACAATATCCTACTAAACGGACCATAGCGACACTACGATTTATGCCTGCCACCCAAGAATGTACTTTGCCATGGATTCAGCAGGACTCCTTTCTTTACTTGTACCAGATGGTTAACAAAACAGCTTAAGCAAACCAACCAAAGGAATGAATTGGCTTGTGTTGCTGAAAAATCTCGAGACAGCTTCAGGCACGGTTCGAGCCAGGACTCTGACTGACTTCACACCCTCTTGTTTGCTCTGTACTAGGCTCCCTGGATTTGAGTCTTATCTGTTATGCATATATTGTTTTTTTAATAATGTATTTATTTTTATTTTATGTACATTGGTGTTTTCCTATGTGTATGTCTTTGTGAGGGTGTCAGATCTGAGAGTTACTGTGGTGGTAATCTAATTGTACTGAAATATTATTTTGATTGTATGTTAATAAATAAAGTTGTCCGGGGGTCAGAGCTATTAGAGCCATAGCAAGAGTGTGGCGGTGGTGGCACACACCTTTAATCCCATAGATCTCTGTGTGTTCAGGGATATAGCCAGCATTGGAGACATATGCCTTTAAGACCTAGGGGGCTGTACATTCAGACAGTGACGAGGCAGTCATGTGTTTGGGTTTACAACCAATGAGAAGGCAGAACAACATACTATAAAAAAAACGAACAGACAGGAAGTAGGTCTCTTTTTGCGAAGCTGGGACAGCAGGAGGAAGGGTGAGATTTTAGCTCTGAGCTCTGACCTCTCGGCTTTCTCCTTTACATTGTTTCTGTGTTTCTTATTTAATAAGACGGTTAGTTACATTCAATATCTGGCGCCCAATGTGACGAGAATCCATTAAAAACCGCTTGGCTTGGCGGCAGGTCCGCTTTCCCGCAAGGGCGGCAGGCGGCGGCAGGCGGCGGAGGAAGCGGCAGGAAGCGGCCGGCGTCCTAGTCCGAGCCGCCAGCTTCCAAGTCCGGGTGGCAGCTTCTAGCCCGGGCCTAGGTCTGTGAGCAGCTTGCTTAAAGCCAGTGCTACAAACAACTCAGACCTGCCCTGCCGAAGAGGGCCCTGCCTGGAGCTTAAGGAAGCCAGACCCAAGCCTTGACTCGGCACAAGAGGGAACACGTGGCTGCATTTAACCTTTAGCCGGCTACGCTTTCTTGTGCATTCTCTCTTTCCTCTCTCTCTCTCTCTCTCTCTCTCTCTCTCTCTCTCTGGATTTACACCTGGGACACTAGGTGGCTGCTTTGAAAATCCCTTCGGATTTCTACTGTTCTACGCAGATTTGGTAAGTCATAACATATCAGATGTTTTAAAGGAAACTATCTAAAAGAGAATTTTTTCCACATTAAAAAACAAATGGGTTTTATGTGTACATTGGAAGAAAATTGGTTTTTGTTTGAAATTTTAGGCAGTCTGATAATGGAACAACTATATAATATTAGTATTGGTGGAATTATGCACCTTATCACTATACTAATCCACATTTTAATATTTAAAAAGATAGTCAATTTAAGTGCCAGGATAACAGCTTTAGAAAAACTTGTTAAACCTGTAAAAATTCAGACAGAAAAAATTAACAGTGAAGTTGTTTCAAGTCGGGATCATAAGGTTGCAGAAAGAAAGCCTGTTTTCACACAGTCACCCTTAATTTATCCTGTAACCGTACAGCAGATGCCTGATCAAATGGCTACACAAAATAATTGGGCTCCAATTGAAATGTTGGATTTAAAAAGGTTTAAGGAGGCAATAGTATCTTATGGCATGCATTCCCTATATGTAAAGCAAATGTTAAACTCTTGGTCAACATATAATAGGATAGTACCACAGGACTGGCGGGACCTTGCACAAGGTGTTCTGGAACCCAGCCAGAGACTTCAATTTCTGACTTGGTTTAAGGAGGAGGCTAAAAACATAGAAAAACAATGGAGGGATAAAGGAATACAAGTTTGCCAGGATCAGCTTATTGGCGAAGGCCAATATGCTTCAGCACAAACACAATGTTTATATGATGTCCAAACCCTAATTTTATGTCGAACGGCAGCCTTGAATGCATGGGACAGAGTTGAGGAACCAGGAAAAAAATCTGAGTCATTTACAAAGGTGATGCAAGGCCCAAAAGAGTCTTTTACAGATTTTTTTACAAAGACTGGCTTCAGCAGTAAAGAGAATGGTCTCGGATTCAGAAGCTGGTAAAGCAATAATTGAATCTTTGGCCTTTGAGAATGCGAATGCAGCATGCAAAAGAATAATCAGGCCATTAAGGGCAAGATCTGCACCTATGGAAGATTGGATTAGAGAAACAATTAATGTTGAAGCTGATGAGCATGATGATACATGGGTAGGAGAAGTAATTTCAAAAAGTTTGAGGAGTGTTAGATGTTTTGGATGTAACCCAAAGGGTAATCAGAGAAATGAAATCTGGCAGATAGACGTGTTTCACTTTGCAGAATTTGGAAAATTGAAATATGTACACCACACTATTGATACTTATTCAGGATTTCAATGGGCAACTGCTTTGAGTTCTGAAAAAGCTGATTCTGTAATCACTCATTTGCTAGAAGTTATGGCCATCATGGGTATACCTGCACAAATCAAAACTGACAATGCTCCATCATATGTCTCTGTTAAAATGAAACAGTTTTTTGCTTATTACAATATAAAGCATATTACAGGCATACCACATAATCCTACAGGTCAAGCAGTTATAGAAAGATCAAACAGAACTCTAAAGGATATGCTAAATAAACAGAAATGGGTAACAAAAACCCCTAGAAATAGACTGCATAATGCTCTTCTAACTTTGAATTTTCTGAATGCCAATGAGAAAGGAACAACAGCTGCAGAGAGACACTGCAGCCGCCGCCATGACCAGCAGCATGTGAAGATGCCGGTAAGCCACCAGCCACGTGGCAAGGTATAGATTTATGGAAATGGATTAATTTAAGCTATAAGAACAGTTAGCAAGAAGCCTGCCACAGCCATACAGTTTGTAAGCAATATAAGTCTCTGTGTTTACTTGGTTGGGTCTGAGCGGCTATGGGACTGGTGGTTGACAAAGATTTGTCCTGACTGTGGGCAAGGCCGGAAAACTCTAGCTACAAGTTACAGACAGTTGTGAGCTGCCATGTGGGTGCCAGGCATTGAACTCAGGTCCTCTGGAAGAACAGCCAGTGCCCTTAACCATCTCTTCAGCCCCTTTATACGTACACTGTACAAGTTACTTAACCTTTCGGTACTTTGGTTTCTCCACCTATATTAAATGAGGATGGAGACAGTGCTTATCTCGGGGAGCTAATAGGTTTTATGTGCTTTGACTAGTGCTCGAGCCAGAAAATCACAGTTATTGTTTGTGTTGCGATCCAGAAGTCAGGGTACTGGGTCAGGAGAGAAAGCTGCCTCTTACAAGTTCTGGTCTGTAACCCTATTGCTCAGAAAAGATCCACACATGGATTATCTTTCTCTGCTTGCTCTAAGTCCTAGGAATTGGGGTCATATGCCTGGAACCAAAGCTAAGACTATAGCACTATGACAGGCCCAGCATGGTCCCAGGCTCCTAAGTCCCAGGACTGGGTATTATAGCGACAGCCCACCGAGAACCCATGGAGTTGAAGTCAGCGGCAGGAGGAAATGGCTGGGCAGACAAATACCAATCCCACTGACACCCACTCCCAGGAAGTCCTCACACACTGCTGGTGAGAACTGAGTCCTAGGCGGGCTGAAGCCAGGAGGACTCTGTCGGAGCTCCAGGAGGGGAAAGGGTTAGCCTTGGTGCTGGAGGTCTGCTCTTCACCCTGCCATTTCAGTTATTAGTGGAGATGCGAGGTCCCTCGGGCTTCCTTGAGGCCTTACTTATGAAGCAATAGACAGTTTAGCCTCTCCCGAGCTGGGAAGAAAGGGCCCTTGTGGATGTAGCCCTGAGATTAATCTCCTTGTGATCTCAGAACTTGTGACTCCTCTCTGTTTGTTTTATTTTTGAGGCAGGGTCTCACCTCGTAATCCTGGAGCTCACCATGTAGACCAGGCTGGCCTCAAACTCAGAGACCCACCTGCCTCTGTCTTCCGAATGCTGGGTGGGATTAAAGGTTCACCACCACGCCTGGCTGAGACCCTCTTACTTTTGCAACCATGTTATCATGAAAAGATGGCGATCTCTCTTCTGTCTGAGGAGGAGAGGGACTGGAGAGATGGCACCATTGGTAAAGTACTTGCCAAGCACAAGGACCTGAGCTCAAGCCCCAACCCCACATGAGACCGCTGGGCATGGTGGCACACATTTGTGATCCCAGTGCTGGGAGGTAGAGACCGGAAGTTCCCTGGGGGTGAGGGCTGTTGCTGGTCAGCCAGCCTAGAGCAGCAGCGCAATGAGACCTTGTCAAAAAGCAAAAAAAAAAAAAAAAAAAAAAAAAAAAGAGACAGTGGAAAAACAGCGGCGGGCGGCGGGCAGAGGTTGTCCTCTGTCCGGTATGCATGTGCACACATACACATACACATACACATACACATACACATACACATACACACGCGTGTACACACACACACACACACACACACACACACACACACACACACACACACACGTAGTGGCTGGGAAACACCAAGCTCACATTGTAGATGCTTGGGTTGGTTTGAAATGGTGCCTCTGGGTAGTCTCAGTTGCATGGTCCATCTGGGAGGTGGCTACATCTGGGGTCTTGTCAGGACCGGAGGGCAATTTCACTAAGCCTACACCCTTAAATGTGGAATTCACGGGTCCTCCTGCAGAAAATGAATCTGAAGCTTGCAACAGAGAACCTTTGGAAGTTGGGGGTAATTAACCTTTCTGTGTGTAACACGAGCTTCCTCTGCTAAATGGAGGGGAAAACTAGACCAGTTTTAATAGCGAACAGATTCGTGGTCGCCTCAGTTCCCGCAGGCTTCACAGAGCTGTGGTTGCCACATGTGGCCCGATAGGAGGGGACAGGCGCATGCACATAGCCTAAGCCGGCCTGGCACTCATGCCTAACACTACGCAACCCATGCTGTCCCGCTTCTCATTACGTAAGCTCAGGATGGCTTCAAACTCACTGGGTAGCCTCAGCTATCCTCGAACTAGTGTCATGCCCCTGCCTCAGCATTCCTCGTGCTATATTGTTACAAGCATCAGCCACCCTGTCTAGGCCCATCTCTTTACTTTTTCTCCTCTGGGTGACAAGGGCAGACCTTGTCCTGCTCCTTGGCTGTGGAGGCAACCTTACCACTTTCCCAGCCACAACTGAATTCACATTTGATCTGCTTGACCTCAGCCTCCCCAGGACAGAGTCCCCGGTGGACAGAGCTCTCGGCACCCAGGAGGTAGCAAGAGCAGCCAGCTGTCCTCTGGGGCCCCAAAAGGCCTCCGGCTGGGCTCATTTGACCTGTCTGAGGTTGACGAGGCTCCACATTTGGCTGTATTTGAGCACCAGGACTGCCGTGAAACCTGGGTGGTTAAAAAGACACAGCTGTCATCAATTGTCCGTGGTTCCGGAGGCTGAAGTCGGACAGAAGGACTGTGTCCCAGGAGGCTACAGGGAAGGTGCTGTCCCAGGCCTGTCTCCTGTGGCGCAGATGGACACCTTGTCCCTGTGATTTCACACTGTCTTCCCCTGTCTGAATGTCCACTCACCTGTGACTTAGTTTGGTTTTATGTCTTCTTTTTCAGACAGTCTCTTGGGTCCCAGACTGGCTTTGAACTTTGACCTTCTGGCCCTCCTTTCCCTCCCTCTCGAGCTGACATTACAGGTGTGTGTGTACCACACTGGTTTATGAAGGTCCCCTTTTATGAGGACAGCAGTCACGCTGAAGGGACACATGATGGCTTCCCAGAGACCTTTGCATAGGAGGTCCTAATTAACCCTACTGCATCTCCTGAGGGATGAGTCTTTCTTTCTTCTTTCTTTTTTTTTTGAGGCAAGGTTTCTCTGTGTAGCTTTGGAGCTTGTCCCAGAACTCACTCTGTAGCCCAGGCTGGCCTCAAACTCACAGAGATCCGCCTTCCTCTGCCTCCCCAGTGCTGGGATTAAGGGTGTGCGCCAGCACCGCCCGGCTGGGATGAGTCTTAATAATCGTGACAAGTTCCCAACATCTTGATGGTTTCCTGGGCCAGGCACTGAGCTGAAGCTAAGCTCATTTTCTTTGTCAACATGACTGGGTTTGGAATCACCTCGGGGACACACCACTGGGCGTTTCCAGGGAGGCTTAACCAAGGGGGAAAGACCCACCCTGGGTGTGGGTGGCGCACGCTGTGGACTGGAGTTGTGGCCCGAATAAAAACGGAGAAAGAAGGAAGCTTTCTAGCTGCCCACTGCCGTTTCCCTCTCTCTGCTTCCTGACTGTGGACACTGTGTAAGGAGCCATTTTATCCTCTGTGGCCATGCCTTCCCCACCATGAGGGACTCTATCTTCTGAACTAGCAGCCAAGATAAAAATCCCTTCCTCTCTTTACGTTGTCGCCGGGTATTCTGTCACGGCAAAGAGAAAAGCCGCGTGGCTGGGGTGTGTTTTTCTCTCACCGCAGGCTCAAGGAAGGGGTGCATGACTGGCGTTCCCTTCGGAGAGGACACTGAGGCACATATCCAGTAAGGGAGGGGCCCCTGTGCACACGCTCCGAGTGCTGCCAAATAGCACCCTAAAAACGGACCCTTTCAAGGATGATGAGACTGAGGTTGAGATGTGGGGCAACTTGCTTGAGGCGGTTGCCTGTCCTGGAAGTCCACTGCCAGTACCTCTGCCGAGGAGAAGAGGAGGCTGGAGCTGACCTTTGTCACAGATCTAGAAGGGTCAGCCCAGCCCCCGCTGGCCTGGGTTTGAGACAATACCCTGGGCCTCCAAGGGCTATGAACCTCTGTGTGCTCAACTCTAAAATGGTGGTATAACATGGCGTCAGTAACAGAGGTGTGACTGTCGGACACACAGCATCTCCCTAAGGTTCCCCTTAGCCCTGTGTTACAAGGCCTGGATTTTCTAGGGCAGTGTTTGGCCCTAATCCAAGCCCCATAAATGGCAGTCGGCGGGTTTGTGCCTACTCCCGCCCCAACACCCCAATCCCCTATAATTGGAGTCTTGCCGGTGAGTTATTGGCTCAATGTTTTTATAGGCTCCCCCGCATCCCCTCCCCACATCGCCTGCAAACAGAGGCCCTGTAAGACTGAGCCAAAAACATAGCTAAGGAAATGTGTGCCAGTGACCCAGCCCCTGCAAGGGTGATAGAGCAGAGAACTTTCCAGGGCCGGGCTCGTTCCTGTTCTCCCTCTGGCAGCTCCTGCCTCCTCCTCCCTTCCACAGAAGCCGCTCTGTCCCCTCAGACTGGGCCAGTTCCCGCTCCATTCTCTAGTGGTTCTGGGAATGGTAGGGGCTGTGTTTCCAGGCCAGCCAGGAAAGTCAGTCAGCCTGCCTGCCTGCCATTGTCTGTCTCACAGTCAGACTCTGACACATAGCCAGGCCCACACAGCAAGGCATGGTCGCTTGCACCGTGAGTCACAACCAGCCAGCCAGTAGCCTGGCCAATGTCAACCAGTCGGCCCTGTTAGCATACCCAGTCAGGCAAGAGCTTGGCTGCTGCATGACAGCTAGACTTGCCCACCTTGTCAAGGACACTCAGTCATGGCTGCTCTTGTCTAGGGTCAGTCAGGTGGCCAGCCAATATCAATCTGCCAGACACTGTCTCAGGGCCGGATTCTATTACAGTCTGACATACCATACCCACTAATATTATGAGTCAGTACTACAGTCAGGTCTCCTGGTCAGTCTCAATCTGTCAGCCTGCCAGCCAGCCCGTCCGTCAGTCAACATTCAGCTGCCAGCCAGTCGGCATCAGTCACCAGACAGCGAATAAGAATCAGTCAGCCGTGTATATAGTCAAGCCTGGTCCCTAGGGTATTATTTCACAGCTACACTCAGTTTCTCTGTCACAGCCATCCACTCAGGCACAACCACACACACCATGAAGTACCAGCCAGGCAGACGAGGTAGGACAGACACACATGATCACTCTCCAGTAACGAAGGCAAGTGGCCAGGCCTGTCATTTGGGCACAGTGACTTTCTGTCCACTGAACAGTCAGTCACATCCGAGGCAGCCACAATCTGTGGCCTGGTGGGTCAACAGCCCGTCAGTCATTCTCCGAGGAGGAGCCGACAAGCCGTCAAGGCAGTCAAGACTCAGGGGTCACCCGCAGACATGCAGTCATACGAATAGTCTGAAAGACAGCCCCCTCCAAGCCAGCTAGCCTGTCAGTCGCAGCCAGCCAGCCAGCCGGCCATCAAGCTCTTCCCTGGACACTCCCAGGAGATCGAATCCGGTCTGTCAGTCATCCCTCCGTCAGTCGGTCAATTGCCTGGTTATTATTTAGTCAGTAGAATTTTTAGGCAACCAAACCAACTGACCACCCATTAACCCACTGTCATCAGCCAGCCGTCCGGTCAGCCATGTAGACACCGAGTCAGCCTCCTGATGGACTCATCCTTTGGCTGGCCAGGCTTCCTCCATTAGTCTAGCTGCAGCGGCCATGATTGTCACACCGGCACCAGAATGGGCCTGTTCTGCTTGCTATTTATTTTGTGTGTGTGTGTGTGTGTGTGTGTGTGTGTGTGTGTGTGTGTGTGTGTACACGAGTGCCACGTCAGGCATGTGGAGGTCAGAGGACAACCTGGGTGATCAGCCTTGGCGGCAAGTACCTTAACCTGCTGAGCCATCTTGCTGGCCCATTTTATTCTTGGGGGGTGGGGGGTGGGGGGTAGGGCTGGTGTAAAATGCAACTCTTTTTTTTTTCTTTTTGAGTTTCATTTTCAAATTGTTTATTGCCCATGTATAGACACCTTTACCCTCTGAGCCACCTTGCCAGCCCCAAATAATCTGCTCCCGAGGCTGTGCAGTGTGTGGAAACAGGAGCACCGGGCCCAGACGGTCTCCCCGGATTTGCACAACCCAGAAGCTGCAGGGAGGTCTGAGGTGTGGGGGAGGTGCAGACAGGAAAGCGAAGCTATGGGCATCTGGACTCAGGAGCTTTGTGGCTCTTCACAGGATGTGTGCTCAGCAATGGAGGCATTCGCATGCCGGAGGGTGGACTTTGCGCCCTTGGATGTCACAGGCTGATCAGCCACGGGCGTAGGCCCAAGAGAAGGCTCCCCAGTTTGGACCAGCTTGAGCGGCCTCTAAGTTCCTGAAAAGCAACTTATGCAACTCCTAGCGTAACCCTGTGACCTGTGTCGGAGGGTATTAGGCTGACGGGAACACACTGTTCAGCTACACAACCTCCAACATCTGTGAGGAAAGCATCAGACATAAGTGAAGCCAGAGGGTTCGTTCAAGCTCCATTCGTTTTTTCAACAAGTCTCCCCGATCAGTGGCCGGGTTGGTCCCACTCACAGCCAATTAGTCACCACAATATACCCACCACAAAATACCATCAGCCCATCTGTCATCTCACCTAGTGACGATGAGATGATACACCGAGTCCTTACCGAGGAAACCACTGGACGGGACACGGCTCACCCCTTCAACATGTCAAGAACCAGTGGTCCCAATGCAGCCCCCCCCATCTGACTCATCAGGGCAGGGGAGGCCAGGACATGCACACTGGAGTCCCGTGGAACCTGTTACAGACAGAGGGCCACACAGGCAGGTGTCCACAGAGCGGGGCAGGGGATGCTCGGGCAGTTTTCTATCAGACCACCCGGATGTTCTGTGAGGATTTCCTTGTGGCCTTGTAGCCAGGCGCTTTCCCCTCCCTTTCTCCCCTTTCTCTTCCCTCCTCCTGGACCTCAGCTGCCCCCTCTCAGTCCCTCCTTCCTCAGCCATGCCTGCCTTCCCACAGGGCCACCCTCCCCTTCATACTCACACCCCCACACCTCCCGACCATCACATGCCAAATACACGCTCACCTCACACCCACATGCTATGTGCGTATACAACACACACATGCTCACACTGCACACAAGCACACAACACACACAGACACGTGCACACGTGCCTTACTTCTGGGCTGGCCTCCTCATGGCAGAAAGTCCGGTTCCCAGCAGCCACTGCCCAGCCTCCTCCTCTCCTCAGTCAGGACTTCCACCTGAGAGGGTTGGCCTTGCTGGCCACTCTGCTTTTGACTCCTCCTGGAGGCTCTCCTCACCCTCCAGCTCCTCAGAACACACAAGGACAGGGAAGGCTGGGAGGAGCCCGCTCACCCTCTTCTGAAGCCCAGGGCCAGTTCTCTTCAGTTCCAGCTCTCCAAACCCTGGCCAGCAGCCAGTCAGAAGAGCAGGAGCAAGCCAGAACTGCTGAGCGCCAGGGAACAGCTGTCCATCCCTCAGAGATGGAGGCTGCCTTCCTTCTACCGGACTGGGGCAGAGAGCCTCACTGTGGCTTCTTCCTGTGTCTCCTTCCTTAAAACCCCGGGGCAGTTTTAAGTAGAGTCCTGCAGCCCCACACTTCCTCTTCAGTGTGGATATGGTGACAGAGCCACCTGCTCCATGCCTGGTGAGGGGATGGGTGGGGGTGAGGAGGTGAGTGGTGGGTGAGGGGTAAGGTGAAGAGTCCACCAACACAGCCCAGGGTAGAGGCTCCTAGAATCAATGACAGCTGACTAGGGGTGAACTTACAACACCTGGGCCCACTGTGGTTCAGACCCAAAGGCCCTTCCTTCCCTTAAGAGCCTTCCATGTTGGACCTCCCAGGCCACACTGCCCAGACACTGTCTTCCCATCAGCCCCACGGAGTCAGCATCTCTCCTTTCCTCACTGCAGAGAGAAAGGGACAGCTCTGGGAGCTGAAGTAGTGATGGCCGAGCCAGGACCGACGGCTCCTGGCCCCGGAGTGATGGACAGTACTCCAAGCCCACGTGCCTCTGGCCCCTGCACCCCAGCCCTCCCTGGGCTCCCTCACAGTGGCTTCCTTTCGGTCTGCTACCCCCCCTCGCTCACTTCACGGCTGTTTGGGGCTCGGCTGGGCTGCACACTCAGTTTCTTCTTTCCTTAGAGATGGAAACTGCACATGGCGGGAGGCGCGGGGCACCCCGCCCCCACCGGTGAGGGAGCCCCCTCTCTCCTCCTTTGCTGGAGCTGCCCTTCCTTCCCCTCTGGGGTGGCATGTGAAACCGGAGCCTCTCCTCTGTTTGCCAAGCCGCCCCCACAGCAACGGCTTCTGTACGGCCCACATCTGGTCCGGGGCAGTGTGGTGGCCGAGCTGGGTTCCCGGGAAATGGCCTTCCAGAAAGGAGGGTGCAGCCCTGGCTAGGAGGCTCTGTCAGGAGTGAGTGAGTGACTGAGGTTTGGGTGTCTATCTCCTGCCCCCCCCCAAGGACCAATCCCTGTACTGCAGCCTGCAGGGCCACCCACAGCTGTCAGCTGCAACCTGGTGGGAGCCCCTGCCTCAGACCCCAGAGCCCACCCGCTCTCTGTGAACAGCCCAGTGTCCTGAGCAGACTCCTTCCCTTACCCTGCTCCTGCTCCTTCCCTCTCGCCCTGACCTCTCACCCACTTGGCTCACTTTGTCCTTTCCTGTCCCCACCCCACCCTGGCCCCCTTCTTTTCCTCTACCACAGGCTGCACCTCTTCCTCTCCTTTTCTCTCCCCGTGGGCCCATCTGCTCTCAGCCCTCTCCCTCCTACAGCCCGTCTGTCCCTCCCCGGCCCTGGCTTCTTCCTTCCCTTCTTCCTCCTCCTCTGATAAAGGTGCTGGCCTAAAACCAGGTCTGTAAGGAGCAGCCTATTCTGCAGGCTTGCCAGCCTGCGGACCTGGAGGGACACGGGGGGTGGGGTGGGGGGGTCTCCGGCCGTCTAGTGTGCACACTTCCAAGGTGGAAGGAACCCCAAGCACACCTCCTCACTGGAGCTGCCTCAGAGGACATCACCCATCTTTTAAGTCTCCCGGAAGCTCTGTTCTAAGCCAGGTGTGTGATATCAGGGCCCGGGGCCTTCTCTCCTCAGGGACGCCATGGAGCTGTTATCTCCCAGGGAGCGCGGCTTATCTTCAGGCCTGGCTCATCTCTGGGATCTGCCTCTTTCCTCTAGAGGCCCAGCCTCATCTAGATTTCACAGGATCTGTGAGACAGGCTGTCGCAGACTCCTGCAGGAAGCCTAAGGGCCTGGCTACCCCCAGGGGCATACCTCACTCAGCCACCAACAGCTTCCCTGATCATTCTTGCCCAGCAGCTGCCTGAATGCCTGAAACACCTCCACACACCCCACACACCCCACACACCCTCAGAGAGACCCATTCTTTGAAATTCTCTCATCCATTCTCTCCCTCCCCTCCCCTTCTGAATGGTGGTCTGCCAGGCACACCTACCCGCTTCTGGCCTGCCTCTCCCAGCGTGGTGCGCGGTGGCCTGAGGGGAGTTCCTCTAACAAGGCAAGGCTCTTCCTGTCTTGATGGCCACCCAGGCTCCCTGCCTGGGCTCTACTCACCACAGCCTCCACGTGCAGAGTCTGAGCGTCTAAAGACAACTTAAACTCCCAGTGAAGAGGTAGGCAGGCCCTGGAGCAGGGGAGTAGAGAGGAAAGGAGAGAAAGAGAGAGAGAGAGAGAGAGAGAGAGAGAGAGAGAGAGAGAGAGAGAGAGAGAGAGAGAGAGAGAGAGTGTTCTCCTCAGCTCCTCCCCTACAGGTCTCCTGGTATGAGAGTTGTTGGCCTTTGTTGGTTTGGGGCTGGTTCATACAGCTGAATGGATTTTAGGGGAGACACACCAGAGGAGGAGGATGGTGGGGTGGCTTAGTGTGTCAGGGAGTGGACAGGGACTCTTCAACAAAGTGTGCTGCGGCTACAGACTTTGAACCTAACCGGAAAGGAGCAAAGACTTTCCAGGCGGGCATGGTGATTGTGTCTGTAATTCCAGCACTCAAGGGACAAAGGCGAGATGAGTTCAAAGCTAGCGTGGGCTGCATAGAGAACTAAAAGCTAGCCCAGGCTAGACTTTTCCTCAACAAAACCGGACTTTGGGAGACACGGACGGGCTTTCTTCTGAGGATGGGGCAGAGGTGGCGGCGGCGGGCGGGCTTTCCAGCTGTGTGTTCTTGTCTCCGTCTCCCCTGCCAACTGCAACCCTTCCTCGCCTCTGGCCCCAGATCCAGGGACAGAGGGGAAGCCACACCTGAGCCTCCCAGACGGGCCAGAGGACCCGGGGGACGCGGGCTGCCAATGGGAATGGCTTGCAGCCTCCTGGCCCCAGCTTGCAGCCCTGTGCCAGCCTGGCGTTACTTGAAAACACTCTTGGCACTTGGCAGCAGGGGCACTAGCTGAGGGCGGCCGCCGGGTGGGAGTCACAGCGTAAACCCTTAATTCACAGGCCCGAGGGGGCTTTGTAAAGACAGTTGCTCCCCTGCTGCGCACAAACCCACCATTTCCGCACTTGCTGCTCCCGAAGAGGAGGGCCGGCCACTGTGTGAAATGTTCTTAGAGGTCTCCTGCTGAGGTGACAAGGCTCAGGGCAGAAAGGCAGCAGGCTCCCCACTGCCCCCAGGATGACATCCAAAGACCTGCCAGCTGGATGAAGAGGCCACCCTCAACTCTGCCCAGAGCCATTCCACCCACCCAAGTTGCTGGGTCCTCTGGGCAGGTCTCCTAAGCCCTCCTCAAGATGCCCCTCTATGGGAAGTACCCCCTCCCCACCTTTCAGCTGGTACTTTATACCCTCAAAATGGCCTTTCTCCAAGAAGCCTTCCCAGAAGGCACCAGGATGTCAGTGGGGAACATGGCTAAAAAGGGTTAGAATCTCACTTGCCATGTCATCTGTGGGGTTTGGTTGTGGTTTTTTGTTTGTTTTGTTTTGTTTGAGATAGGGTTTCTCTGTGTATCCTTGGAACTCGCTCTGTACATCAGCCTGGCCTCTAACAGATCTGCCTGCCTCTGCCTCCCAAGTGCTGGCATCAAAGGTGTGCATCCCTACAACACACACAGGCTCACACGGCACACAAGCACACTACACACACAGACGTGCACACATGCCTTACTTCTGGGCTGGCCTCCTCATGGCAGAAAGTCTGGTTCCCAGCAGCCTGAGCAGACACTGCACAGCCTCCTCCTCTCCTCAGTCAGGACTTCCACCTGAGAGGGTTGGCCTTGCTGGCCACTCTGCTTTTGACTTCTCCTGGAGGCTCTCCTCACCCTCCAGCTCCTCAGAACACAAGGGCAGGGAAGGCTGGGAGGAGCCCGCTCACCCCCTTCTGAAGCCCAGGGCCAGTGCTCTTCAGTTCCAGCTCTCCAAACCCTGGCCAGCAGCCAGTCAGAAGAGCAGGAGCAAGCCAGAACTGCTGAGTGCCAGGGAACAGCTGTCCATCCCTCAGAGATGGAGGCTGCCTTCCTTCTACTGGACTGGGGCAGAGAGCCTCACTGTGGCTTCTTCCTGTGTCTCCTTCCTTAAAACCCCGGGGCAGTTTAAGTAGAGTCCTGCAGCCCCACACTTCCTCTTCAGTGTGGATATGGTGACAGAGCCACCTGCTCCATGCCTGGTGAGGGGATGGGTGGGGGTGGGGAGGTGAGTGGTGGGTGAGGGATAAGGTGAAGAGCCCACCAACACAGCCCAGGGTAGAGGCTCCTAGAATCAATGACAGCTGACTAGGGGTGAACTTGCAACACCTAGGCCCACTGTGGTTCAGACCCAAAGGCCTGTGTCGGGCTTGGTTCTTAGATACAGAAGTAGAAGATGCTAACTGTCACCCCAGCAACTGGAGCAGAGGTTCCTGGACCTGAGCTGATGGTTCCTGACCTGCTGCACCCTCCACCCTAGAGCCTACCAGGCGCCCTAAGCGCAGAGAAGGCGTGTGTCCTGCTCCCTCTACCCATCCCTGTGAATTCCTGCCCTCAGAAGAGCTCAGCTTCTCCTTCTGTGGCCTGGGGCCTATCACCAGGAGGGCATCCAACCTGCTGAAGCCGCAGCCTGGCTTCAGGACCCCTACATCCTGAACCCGCTGCCCAATGCTGTGTCATCAGGGGCTCCGTAGAACTTCCCCCCAGCTCTAGAAGCTTTCCAGAGAGACTCTCAGTCTCCATGGCAACATCTGGGTACTAGGCTAAAGGTTGCATTGCAGATTAGGACACTGCAGGCCCTGGGGTGTTTCTAACGAGACATTCAGAAGATCTCACCACAACCTAGCTGGGACAGGTCCCAGGGGAGCCCTCCTAGCTGGGTAATTTCTGCCTCAAGTATACACAGCTCCCCAGTCTACTGTGATTGGACGTTTGCAGAGCTGACACACCAATGCGTGTTCCCACATCATGTCCCAGGGCAACATTTCTGTGGGTTTCTGTCCAAGATGGGGATGGCTGTTACAATCCCTTCCTTGGATGCCGGGTGCTTTTCCTTGGCTCTTTATGGGCCCTTACTTTTGTTTTTTAATCCACAATTGGCATTATGAGTTCTTTCTTTCTTTCTTTCTTTCTTTCTTTCTTTCTTTCTTTCTTTCTTTCTTTCTTTCTTTCTTTCTTTCTTTCTTTCTTTCTTTCTTTCTTTCTCTCTCTCTTTCTTTCTTTTTCTTCCTTCCTTCCTTCCTTCCTTCCTTCCTTCCTTCCTTCCTTCCTTCCTTCCTTCCTTCCTTCCTTCCTTCCTTCCTTCTCCTCCTCCTCCTCCTTCTTCTTCAAGACAAGATCATAGCCCAGGCTGGCCTGGGACCAGCAAGCCTCCTTCCTCCTCAGCCTGCATCTTGGGTTTTTTTTAGCATACGGGCTCTGTGGCGTTACTGAAGGTCAACAGGTTTGGACGCTGACCTCATGATTTGAACACTAGAAATCTTCCTGTCCTCTTTACAAATATGTTTTCATCATTTCTTTGAATTTATTCTTCCTCTTGACAATTAAAGTGATTCAAACATAAAAAAAAAAAAAGCTAAATACCCAGCCTGCTGCCCCCTCCTCATTTTCCCACACCCTTTCCTGTGTTCCTGAGCACCTCCCAAATAAACCGTTAGCAAAGTCTGCCTCGGGTGCTTCTGGGGGCTCCCTCTTCGTGATCCATTCCTTCCTGCTATGGGCAGATGCTCATTGTAGGAGCAAAAATAGTTCCCCTGGGCCTCAGCTTCCTTCTCTAGTAAACAGAAGTCCTCCAGTCAGCAGACACCGACAGGGGATACCTGTGGGCCCAGCTACAGCCACCAGCTTCGTCTCAGGGGTCAAAGGACAGTAGATATGAAAACACCTGATCGCTCTCTGCAGGGTTCCTACTGACCCTAACCCATACAAATGCCTTCACAGGCACTATTTCAGCATGGCTGACATCTGTAGGGGTGGGTGTCTGTGCTTCACCCCTGAAGCATGGCCCCTAGTAGGCTGCAGGTAACCATTAGGTACCTGTCCCCCCCCCCAACACACACACACCCTCCACGGCATGGCTAAGGGGAGACCCCTTAAGACCTGGGATGCATACGTGCTCGCTCTCTTGGCTACCTCGTGGTCTTGGATGCTGTATGCTGGTGATGCTGGTCAAGGCGGAGTTCTCCAGAGAACCGAGTTGGACCACACCTTACCCCTCCTGGATCCCGCAACCAACTCCCTTATGCTTCTTGTGAGTTAATGCCCCCCCCCCCCAAAAAAAACCCTTTGATTATCAAATAAACTCCGTGGAATTGTCTCATTAAACATCCTCAGACAGAGAATGGCCCCCTCAAGGAGGTGAAGTCTTTTTTCATGAAGACACAACAGTTAGTCTTTGTACAGCCAAAATCCCAGGCCAGGACTCCAGGAATGAAGGGAGCCTGCTATCTCTCGACCTACCTTCAAACCACACAGCAGGCCTTGCCGGCGGGTGCAGAGCTGAGAGGTGACCTGCCCCTGTCAGTCACGTGACTCTTGTTATTGTTTCTTCTATGACACACACAGCCCCAGTGAAAGGACAGCTTAGCGAAAGCAGGCTCCGTGGCAGACGTCAGCTGCCCGTCTCATACTCATTCTGGGACCTGGCATAAAACACTTCACCTCCCTGACCCTTAGGCTCTTCATCACTGAACCAGGGTCATAGAGAGAGCTGGTGCTTGTATTCTATGAACTGATTTCCAGTGACTCCCAGAGTCAGGACCTGGACCCAGTCTGTCAGACTCCCAGCATATACCTGACACAGTTACCACCTAATCATCCGGATGACATCGTCAATACCAGCAATTTCCAATGACATTTCCAGAAGTTTCCAGATGTGTCTAGAAAACAGTGAAATGGGGTGGTCTGAATACTTTTGCTGGGAAACCAGTTTTCCTGGCTTACAAATCCGACTCCAGAGCGCTAACTCTCACCACCACCTCCTTTTAGAGATGAATGAGGAGTCTACTTATAACTGACTCAAAGGGGTTAAGGGATTGCCCTCGGTCACAAAGCTGGCGGGCAGCCAAATCAGATCAAACTCTTGGCAATTCCTCGCCCTTTCACAATCCTCATTTGACAGACAGGGAACACAAGGTTCTGTGATTTTAAGCACCACAAGGTCATAGAGTGAGTACTATGGATCAGATTGTGTTCCTCCACAAAACATATGCTCGGGTCTTAACCCCAGTACTCCAGACCAGGACCTTATTAGAGCCAGCATCTTTCCAGAGGAAGTCAGTTCAACATAAAGTCTGTAGGGTAGACCCCACCCAATATGTCTGGTGTTCTTATAAAACAATGTATGAAATAACCCCATATCCCAAGCAGGGATCACTGAGGCCATCAGACCCTCTCACAACATCAAGAGGCCAGTTGCTCAGCAGAACCCTTCCTGCTTGGTGTCCAGCCCCAAAACTGTGAGGTAACACAGGGCCAAAGAGGCAGCTGTTGGGTATGACGTCATCCTGATGAGAGGAACACAGGCTGCCAGGGTGGTGGTGGCAGCAGCGGCGGTGCACGCCTTTAGTCCCAGTACTTGGGAGCCAGAGGCAGGTGGATCTCTGTGAGTTCGAGGCCAGCCTGGTCTACAGAGTGAGTTCCAGGACAGCCAGGGCTACACAGAGAAACCCTGTCTCAAAAAACAAAGAAAAACAAACCAAAAAGAACCAAGCCCTGGTGTGATAGGAATTCCAACCAAGCTCCCATGGTCATGCATGCCCGGCGGGACACTCAGTCTTCTCCGCCTAGTCATTTCCGGATCATATGTTCTGCGTGACCCATGCCCCATGGTTATGTGGTCATGTAGTCACATGGAATAGCCACGTGGGCCTGTGTGTGCAGGTGCGTCCTGGCCTTTATAAGATCGGCCCCATATACCCCGGGTCTCTCTCTCTCTCTCTCTCTCTCTCTCTCTCTCTCTCTCTCTCTCTCTCCCCCTCTCCCTCCCTCCCTCTCCTTCCCCCTCTCCCTCTCCCCCTCCCTCCCTCCCTCCCTCCTTCCTTCCCTCTCCCTCTCCTCCTCCCCCTCCCCCGTCCTTCCACAGACCTGATCACTCATCTATCCCTTTCTCTTTGGCTTAATAAAACTCTTGTTAGTGGATTCTGTCATGTGTTGTGACTTTTCCTTTGGGGCAAGAGCACCGCAAAAAACCATCATGGTGCTCCTTCAGGTCCTGACAGCAGAGATCACGTGGGCTTTGTGGTCAGCATAACTGTCCATCTTGAAATGCTTCTCGACTCCCATTGCTGATCCTTGCTATGGTTCTTCTCCTGGGGACTTGAGGACACAGAAGATCCTAGGTGTGCTGGATAGTTAGTTTTATGTCAACTTGACACAATCTAGAGTCACTTGAAAGGAGGGAACCTCAACTGAGAAAATGCCTCCATAAGGTCCATCTGTAGGGCATTTTCTTAATTAGTGATTGATGGGGGAGGGCCAAGCCCATGGCGGGTGGTGCCATCCCTAGGCTGGTGGTCCTGGGTTCTATAAGAAAGCAGGCTGAACAAGTCATGATGAATGAGGCAGTAAGCAGCACTCCTCCATGGCCTCTGCATCAGATTCTGCCTCAGGATTCCCGCCCTGGGCGAGTTTCTGTCCTGACTTCCTTCAGCGATGAGCAGTGATCATGGAAGTCAAATGAACCCTTTCTTTCCCAACTTGCTTTTCAATCATGGGGTGTCATCTCAGTCATGGAAACCCAACTCAGACACTAGAAACGGAGAGCTGTTTGGAATTTAGCTCCTCTGGGTTGCTGTCAGTGGTTACTTAACTATTTAACTATTTAACCCCAGCTCCCAGGTGGGAAGGCTAGAGGCTGCTCCCGGAACGGTACTACCTAGTCTCCATGTGGCTGCCACAAAAGCCTCAGGTAGAAGGTTCCAGGCACTTGCCTAGGAAGCTGAGGTGCCAAGGGACTCACTGGGGGGGCTCCCTGATTCTGGATTCTTCCAAAGTAGACCACGATTCTGAGGACCATCAGCTGTGATGCCTCTCTCCCTCCCCCTCCCACTGTGGTTCAGTAGACCCCTGGCATACTGCTGCGTTTCTCTGTAGCAATGGCAGTTCCATGCTGAGCTGCACTCAGGGGGCTTTCCTAGGTGGTTCTTGGAAGAGTCTGGCATGCATGTCATTGGCCTAGATGCTGGGGTCCACTCAGCTACCTTGGCATTGGGGTTTCAGTGATGGGACCTCTCTAGAGATCCCAGGTGGTGAACAGTGATGGGAAGGACTGGGGAGGAAGGAGGTAGCTGATGTATGCCCATGCAACAGAGTGTCGAGCCCTAGGAGACGGAGCCTGGGAACATACTTAAGGATGAGTGACAGGGAATAGAAGAGCCTGAGTGGTACCAGCCCTGGGGATGGACACCCACAGTGCTAGCTACCTTTACCTACTGTACCTCTGTAGCTGGGTAAGACAGTGTCACATGCTTATAATGCCAGCCTCTGGGTAGAAGATTAGGAGTTCAAGGTTATCCTCAGGTACATAGTGAGTAATAGGTCAAAAACAAAAAACAACCAAATATCAACAAAGCCCCCCCACCCGCCCTGCGTCCCATCTGCTTCATCTGCTGCTTGGAGCAACTAGTGGCAGAGGAGGAGGCTCTCCATAGCAGGAGGGAAGAGGGCCAAGATCCCAGGCAGACAGTCTGGGTCTGGGCCCTGAGTCCCCAGCTTGCTAATAATCATCTCAAAACCCTTCTCCCCTTCTTGGTGCCAAGGGTGGAGGCTTGAGCATGCTAAGAAAGCACCTGACTGCTGAACTGGATTCTCAGCCCTGTCAGCATTTTAGTTGAAGAGGTCTTGCTTTGTTTCCCAGGCTGGCCTCTAACTCACCGTCTAACCCAGCGGGTCTTGAACACGGGATCCCTTGCTTCATCACCATGATTTCCTGGGACCACAGGTGTGCACCACTCCACCCAGCAGAAGGTTATCTTTAGTCCTGTGGGCCTCAGTTTCCTCACCTGCAAAACGGAGCAATACATGTTTTTATGTTCTAGCAGGCTTGCAGGTGGATGTAGGTAAAGTACCTAGCATGGCTCTGGCTTGCAAGGCCAGCAGTACCAGATACCAGAGTACTTATTCCCTACCAACCCTCCTCCTAAGGCACAGACCCCAGAAATGCCAGGTCCCAGCTGTGGCCACCCCTGTGATGCTGAGCCTGAGCTAGATCTAGCATCTGGAAGGTGGCAGCCTCCGGGCTCCTGCAATGCCTTCTCCCTTCCCCATCCCCCAGGCTTTTTAATGAGTTTAGTATTTTCATCAAATCATTCTTCCTACAACACAGAGCTGGGGGAGGCTAAAAATAGCTCCCCAAGTCACATGACGGCTCCAAATGCGGAGGCTCCCAGCAAAGGTACAAGTGCGACGCCCTGTTTCCTAGGAAATGAGAGTCATTGCGATGCCTGGGCTGCTGCTGAAACCAACGTGCAGCCAGGGCCGATCAGAAGGCACATTGTTTCCTGCGACAGCCCTGCCGTGACAGGCGCAGGGTGAGGGAGGGAGGGAGGGAGGGAGGGCAGGCCACCACCTCAGAGTTGGCAGATCCACAGTCTGGTGCCCCGGGGTCCAGAAGCCACGGCTCCCTTTCAGAAGTGAGGGGTGGGGAAGATGAAGGCTGTGTCCTCGGTAAATGCTCTGACCCTGCCCCTTCTCCCAGGAGCAAGCAGGACCGTGCTCACCTGGACTCCTTGCAATAAGTTTTTATGATTCTGAGACTCGTGAATGAATTTAATATGTTGACAGACACGCCCCCAACCACGCCCCTACCCAGCCTCCGCCCACCTCCCAGAGCCAAAGGTGACTTACAGCCAAGCTGCATCCCAGCCCCAGATTCATCTAGGAGGCTGGGGCTCGGTTCGAGGATTTGCATCTCTAGGCTGCTACCATACGGTTCTGGGCTCCTGGGAGGGGAATGAGACTCTAGATGCCGTCCGCCATCTTTCTCTGGACCTCTTTCTTTCCGTCCTTTCCTCTCTCATCCTTCCTGACAGCAACTGCAGTTTACTTTTAGTTCCTTCCCATCCTGGCCCCTGCAGACTTCCAGGCCCTGGCCTTAGGCTGTGGCTGCCTGGGCGGCTCCCCCTCCCGTGCCTCATTAGACTTGCTCTTACTTTTCCCAATCCCAGTCAGAAGTACTTGCCCTCCTCAGTTTTCTGTGCTAAGTGCTGTCAGAGCCCCAATTCCATAGGTAAGGAAACTCGCACTTGATGGAAAGTCACCCCAAGTCATGGGTCGGATTTATGGTGGCTTGAATTTCAAGGCCCCTTGTTGACTACCTCCGGGGGCTTTTTCTGAAGTTTCACACACCTCAGCGCTTCCCAGCTCCCTGCAGAACGGCGGTGTGTTAACAGGCATGCTGTTTTGGGTAGGCTGTCTGTGGCTTAAAGGCACAGGCTTCGTTCAAAGTCATCACAGCGCCCCAAGTGTTGGAACCAGGGTTTGCCATTGGTAAGAGCTCAATAAACATCATTTCTGTGTGACTGGCCCACCAGTGGCTGTGCAAATACTTGTTGAAAGAATAAATGAATGGCCGCTACCAGGTCACTGTCAAGTGACCACATTGCCGCGCATGCTCAGCAGCAAGCGGACCCACACAATCCTAACTTCTCTGCACATGCTGGCTGGTTGAGTCAATGAGTTGACAGTTACCATTACTACATGTTTTCTGCATAAATTAACACATCTGTGAAGGGCCTCAGTAAGTACTCATTAAGTGTTGATTACCTGACCGGGTAAACAGATAGAGAAGGGAGTGGGCAGGCCAGGGGCAAGGGAGGTGGGGAGAAGGGTGAGTAGATAAATACATCAGTAGATGGAGGTACAGGTATGGCTGAGGTGGGGGATGGGCAGGTGGAGGACTAGATGGGGGCAAGGGAGGTGGGGAGACGGATGGGTAGGTTCATAGATTAAGAGATGGGGGCTGTGGAAATGGGACCAGTGGTTCTCAACCTTCCTGATGCTGCTACCCTTTAATACAGTTCCTCATTTTGTGGTGACCCCCAACCATAACATTATTTTCATTGCTACTTCATAACTGTAATTTTCTGCTGTTATTAATATTAATGTAAATATTTTTTGGAGACAGAGGTTTGCCACCTTGACCCACAGGTTGAGAACCATGGACTTAGATGGTTAGATGGATGGGTGGGCAGGTGGGCATGCAGATGGGAGATGAGGAAGGAGAGGTAGATAAGTGGAGGGACAGTTGGATGGAAGTTGGATTGGTAAGTAGGTGTGTGAACAATGGAGCATTAGAGGCAGGGGATGAGCATACGGTTGGATGAGTGGATTTTGTGGGTGAATATATAGCGGAATGGAGCCTGAGGAGTTGGAGAGGTCATGTTAGGTGGGAGGTAGACCTTGACGTTGCCACCCTGGGACAGTGATGTCATTCCTGCCAGAGAGATGATGAGTGTGTTTTCCTCGGGACCCTGGGGCAGGCGGTGTCTACAGCTGGCCAGGTAGCTGAGTTCTCTCTAGGCCACCAGCTCTGACTTTGGAAGCCAGATGGATGATGCCTCCCGAGCATCAGGAGGGCCATGGGACTGTTTTAAATGTCAGGATGTCACCCAGCTGCAAGGCTGGGGCTTGATGGTTGTCATGTTCCCGGAGCACTGGTTGTAATGATTAATTATTTTCCCTCTCCTGACACGGCTCCTTTCGAGGGGGAGCCAGAGAACTTGGCTGGAAGCCCAAGCCTGGTGCTCCACAATTGAATTCACTAACGAGCCGGAAGTAAATTAACCCTGACCCACCAGGTGTGGGAGGTGTGCGTGGAAAGCTGTGGGTTGGGCTCCTGGTCCCAGCCAGGTGCTGCTTGGTTCAGAGACCCTGCCAGGCCTACAGGACACCTGCAGAGTCTACAAACGGAAGCCAAGCCCAGGAGGATGCCTGAAGATGGGGGACAAGCAGGCTGTTGGTTTAAGAGTTTCTTGAGTTTGATCTGCAAGAAATGATCGATCATTTTTAAAGTTCTCACTATGTGTAGACAATTCTAGAAATGCTTGACTTCCATTCTCTCACAGCATCCTTTCAACAGCCTTTAAATGAAAAGATATAGCCAGGCAGCAGTGGCGCACGCCTTTAATCCCAGCACTCGGGAGGCAGAGGCAGGCGGGTCTCTGTGAGTTCAAGGCCAGCCTGGTCTACAGAGCAAGTTCCAGGACAGCTAGGGCAACACAAAGAAATGTGTCTTTGCCGGGCGGTGGTGGCGCACGCCTTTAATCCCAGCACTCGGGAGGCAGAGCCAGGCGGATCTCTGTGAGTTCGAGGCCAGCCTGGGCTACCAAGTGAGCTCCAGGAAAGGCGCAAAGCTACGCAGAGAAACCCTGTCTTGAAAAACCAAAAAAAAAAAAAAAAAAAAGAAATGTGTCTTGGAAAAAAAATGTGTGTGTATAGTACACATATACATGTATATTATTATTAGAGTGTGTGTATGGCTATGTACCACAGCAGGCGTGTGGCACTCAGAGGACACATTTTGAGCCTTCCCTCCTTCCACTGTGGATTCAGGGATTGAACTCAGATTGTCAGACTTGCTGGCAATTGCCTTTACTCACTGAGCCATCTCGCTGGCCTGCAGCGGCCTTCTGAGGCAGACTGCTGCTATTTTTGGCAGATGACACTGAGGGACAGAAATTGTTGTAGACATTGTGAACCATGTCTGTGATTAAGTGGTGACATGTGACCCCTGAGACCAGATGAGAATGGAGACAAAGCTTCCACCTGGCTCTGACTGCCTTGTGGTATGTCTTTTAGAGTCCTGGCAGGAAGGAGTCAAGCTGTGTCCAGGTCACCATGTGTGAAAGCCACAGGGAGAGAGAGCAAGTGCCCTGGGAGCCAGAAGGATCTCAGCAGTTTGCCTCTGTGAGCTGCTGCTGCTGCTGTCCCCAGCCCCTTGCCTGCTGAGACAGCTTGAATGACTCTTGAGGGAGAATGACCCAGCTGAGGCCAGCCCCAGTGACAATAATAGATAATGGTTCCTGCTAAGTAATGGGGCTTTGTTTTGCATCTATGTCTGGAACAATGGTGCAATCAGCAGCCTTGGATTCAGGCGGAGAGAATGGAGGGGCCTGGCTGGGAGCCCTGCCCTCACCATGTTGCTGACTGAATCTTCCCACCCGAGGGCCAGCACTGTATTAGACTCCACCTGTTGGGTTTTGATTTATCAATTCATCAAGCACTCCTGCTCAGGGCTCAGGACACAGTGAGGTCACCGTCTTCTTTGGTTTACACATACCCATGCAGTGCGGGGACTGGAGAGACCTGATTCACTATCTGCGCTGTTGTATGACAAAACTTTCTCCGGGGAGACGAAACACACATACATACTCGCCCCAAATAGAGAACCCATGGCAGACTAAAGTACAGATACCACCAAAGTCCAACTTGGTGAACCTTTATTGGGGTTACTTACAAGAACAGGAATGACTCAAGACTTACCACCCAGTGCAGGTGACAGTGCACAAATCTGGGAACCTGGAACCAGCTTGCAGGTAGCTCAACAGGTTGGAGAGTCCTTTCTAGGTGCCTCAGTTGGTCTAAACCTCTTCCAGGCAATTCAGGTGGTTTCTGCTTCCTCCAAGCAGCTGATCTGATCTGATCCGAGAGTCTTCTTCACAGCTAGGCTCTGCTGCATGGGGGCTGGAGAGGTGCAGGTGGGGTCGGGTGGGGTGGGGAACACACAGGATTCTGGGCTTTGATTATCTGACTCTGGCAGGAAGGGACCTAGTGAATCTGGTCAGTTTCAGGGACTTCCTGCAGCTATTTTGACTTGTTTACCTTCCTGCCTAAGGGTTTTCCTGCAGGATGGACTGTTTTAATCTCAGGAAACTGTTAAAGAACAACTGTAGAGACATGCTCAGAAACACAAGGAGATCCCCTTGACATCCTTTGAGAGCAGCTTTATTGTTAAGGGGGCTTGGCTGCCTGTTCCTCTCCCCTGCATGGCTTCTTCTGACTGTTCTTTCCACCATGAAGTGACATGGCACAGGGTCCCTTGCTGAAGGTAATCTTTTCTATGCTGGACTTTCCAGCTGAGAAGTGTGCTTCTGTTCTTTATAAATTTCCCAACCTCAGGCATTCCGTCACAGCCATAGAACAGAACCCAGACAGTGTCTTAGCACCTCAATCCCTGCAGCTCACCTGGAAACCTGGGCTCCACACTCTCGCCCTAAGGCTAAGGCAGCCTCTTTCTCACAGCTGTAGAAAGCCAGGTGTTGATGTAACCAACCGTCTTATTAAATAAGAAACACAGAAACAATGTAAAAGAGAAAGCCAAGAGGTCAGAGCTCAGAGCTAAATCTCACCCTTCCTTCTGCTGTCCCAGCTTCGCGAAAAGAGACCTACTTCCTGTCGGTTAGTTTTTTTAAAGTATGTTGTTCTGCCTTCTCATTGGTTGTAAACCCAAACACATGACTGCCTCGTCACCGTCTGAATGTACAGCCCCCTAGGTCTTAAAGGTATATGTCTCCAATGCTGACTGTATCCCTGAACACACAGAGATCTTATGGGATTAAAGGCGTGTGCCACCACCGCCACACTCTTGCTATGGCTCTAATAGCTCTGACCCCCAGACAACTTTATTTATTAACATACAATCAAAATAATATTTCAGTACAATTAGATTACCACCACAGCCAGGGGTTGGTGGGACCTCCTGGCTCTGCTTCCTGCCTTCTCTGTGCTTCCTCACACTGCGGGGAAGCAGGACTGTTTCAAGAGGTTTCCCTGCCCCAGCCTGGCCCCTTCTGTCTCCTTTAACTACAACAGCCCGAGATTTCCCAACTAAACGGATCTGGGGCCATTTCTACCCCAACCTCTGATCTTCCAGTGACAGCCTGTTTCACTAAGCACAGAAACAGAGCCCTTTTCGAGATGGGCAGCAAGGCCCTCGGTGTGGTGTCCTGCCTCTTCTCCCCACTGGTACAGGCACCTTGTTCGCTAGCTGCAATATGGTCCCATTTGCTCTGCTACAGTCTCCAAACTCCTGGCTCTTCCTGGAATACACCGGACATGTCCCACCTTAGGGCTTTTCATCAGCTTCTGGTTTTTGTTGTTGTTGTTTGTTTGTTTGTTGTTTTCTGTTATCTGCATGCTCTCTGTCCCAACCTGTTTTTTTCTGTTATCTGCATGCTCTCTGTCCCATTCCTTCTGAGACAGGACAGCCTAGAGCTTGTGCTAATCATCTTGCCTCAGCCTCCCAGGATGCTGAGGTTTACAGGTAGGCGTCAGCACACCTGGCTCTTGTATTTCACCTCCTTGCCTTTTTTTCTGGCTCCAGTTCATATGCACCTTCTCATCGAGTCCTGTCCTCACTACCCATTTAAAATGGCACCTGCTCCCCTCATCCCTGTGTGCTATGGACTCCCTTTTACATTTTCCTTCATAGCACATACTGTGCAGTCCAACGCTACACTCTCCATGTCTGTCAAACACAAGACCAAGGAAGCCGGGCGGTGGTGGCGCACTCCTTTAATCCCAGCACTCGGGAGGCAGAGGCAGGCAGGTGGATCTCTGTGAGTTGGAGGCCAGCCTAGGCCCCAGAGTGAGTTCCAGGAAAGGCTCCAAAGCTACACAGAGAAACCCTGTCTTAACCCCCACCCCTAAAAAAAAAAAAAGATCAACAAACAAAAACCCCACCAAGGGAACTATCTATTATTTGTCTCTTGTGTTTACTGGGTTGTAGGCTTTTCAGAGGACAGCTTTGGGCAGTCTGGGGCAGTCAATTCTCCCCCTTTACCATATAAGTCCCAGGAATCAAACTCACGTTATAAGCCTTGACAGCTTGACCTTCACCTACCTGAGCCATCTAGCTGCCCCCCTGTGATTTTTTTTGAGACTAGGTCTTGATATGCTGTCCAGGCTAGCCTTGAGCTCTTGATCCACCTGGCTCAGCCTCCTGAATGCCAGAATGACCAGCTGTGCTACCATACTCTGCTCTCACTTGGTTCTAGTCTGCCTTTCTCAAGCAGAATGTGAATGCAAAAGGATGGAGATGGTCACAGTTTGTTCACTGCCCTGGGATAGCACTCTATGCATGGAACGTGTTCAGTAACTAACTTTTGGAATGACGGATGTGCTGTTGGGATGCTGCCGCCAGGCTCCCTGTAGGGCAGGCTGTGCAGGTATGAGCTGTGTGCCCAGTGAAGAGAGGTATGAAGGTGCTTGCAGGCAACCTGGCCTGTGGCCTGAATATGGTGGGGGAAAGGATGCTGGAGTGGGGGGCTGGAGGTGATTTGGGGAGCTTATAGCAGGACCAGACGCCAGATGGAAGGGGATGCTGCAGGGGTCAGGCCTGGTCCAGAGTGGGGGAGCCCTGAAGGAGTAGAACAGAGAGAGAGAGAGAGGGAAAGGCAGTCCTCCCCTCCCCAAATCAGGCTGCTCACACAGGGAACAGGAGGCCTGCCACCAAACTGAGGCACCTGGGTCACCAGCAAGAGCAGAAGTGGCCTCTCAGAGCTCCTGAATGGACAAGGGCAGCCTGGGGGCTGGGTTATGTTGAAGATCCTGGCCTTCTGAGGCAGTCTGCTCCCCCTTTGCGGAGGCTCTGAATTCAGCCTTGGACATTGGCTGTGGGAGGAAGGAAGAGAGGGGAGGGAGGAGGTGGGTAGCTATGGGGAGGAGCCTCGCTAGGGAGTCCCGGGAGGGAGGGGGAGGACTGAGTACCAGGGGAAGGTGTGCCTTGAGGGTGGGAACCAGCTCTCAGGAGTCCCGTGGGGTTCTAGCAGAGCTGTCAGTCACAGTAGGAGCAGCAGTCAGGCTGCTCTAGGCTGGGGGTGTCTTGCCTACACCCGAAGTCCCACCTGCTGTGGATTGAAGTCATAATCTCCAAAGTGCTGGTTTAGGAAGTGGGAGTTTGGGGGTGTGACTGGGGTGGAGGCTTTGGGATGGATTAGTGTCTGTCTGTCTATCTGAGGTAGGGTCTCATGTAGCCCAGGCTAGTCTCAATCTTTCTTTGTAGCCAAAGATTACCTTGGGGTTCTGATCCTTCTGCCTCCACCTCAGGAGTACAGGGACCACACCTGGTTCAGCTACAGATAGTCCAGGCTCTGCTACTATCACAAGATACCTGGAGCTGGGAACTGTGGAAGAAAAGAGTGTGTTCACCTGGAGACCGACAGGGCAGGCCGTGCTCTGGTGAGGCCTCTCCACTGCTTGTGTCAATTCTATCACAGTGAGGTGCGTCCCATCATGGAGCACACACAAGACGGAAGATGAAGGAGGGAAGCCAGGGCACAGGCAAGGAGGGCTCTCCAGGTATCAAACCTCACAAAGGCTGATTAATCATTCTGGAAGCTCTGTATCTGTCCTGCCCAGGGCTGAGCCCCAAAAAATCCCATTACCTTTTACCAGGATCTTCCCCTTAAAAAAAAAAGATTTATTCTAGGTGTATGAGTGGTTGCCTATACGTATGTGCATCATATGCCTTTGGAGGCTCTGTCGAGTAAGGGGGCCACACCACCTTGGGATGTACTCAAATCATGTCAAGTCATGGCATGTTCCCCACTAAAGCTGCTGACGACTGGACCTCTGCATGACTGGTCAGGGTCCCCTGAAAGGAGGCCATTCCCCTCTCAAGAGCAGGGCTCTAAGAAAGGTCACTGTTCATAGCTTCTTGGTCCGGGGGCTTCAACCATCTCCTGGAAGAAGGCAGGGTCGGAGCACATGCAACTGCATGCCCTAATGGCTTCCAGAGCTTACTATGGTTTGTTCCCATGCCAAGAAAACTGCCCGTGTTTCTTTCCTTGCTTGCTGGCAGTGTAGTGTGACCAGGCATGGGCTGCTCCAGGCTGGACATGTCCAGGCTCCAGACTGTGCCTCAGCTTTCTTGGACTGGTAGCTACTAAGGGAATGTGATTCTCCTGGGATTGCAGAAGGACAGGGGGACACGTGGAGACTCTCAAGATCTCTTCCATCCTGAGCTCAGACTTGACCACCAAGGGCCGTGTCCTCACACTCTCAGGCAAAGCAGGTCACGCGGCTAAGCCCCACGTCCGTGGGATTGGGGCTATACTCTTGCTATGAAATTTGCAGGAGAGGAGGAAGGAAGACTGGGCCACGGTCTGGTCCACACTCTGCGGCAAAAGCCTGGCTCCTCCCTGGGGGAAGCCTATGTCAATGGGGCACCCCCACCCCCAAGCCCTTCTCAGCACTACAGCTCTGGGGTCAAAACAGCCCCTTAGCCACATGGGACAGGACACCCCCTGGCCTCTCTCTGGCCACCAGCCATTGACTTCTCTCTGTCTTCGCCAGTCCCTCAGAAGCCTTTCTATTCTCAGGATGCTACCCGTACCTGGGCCCTAGATGGGACCTCATCGGGCGGAAGCCGGTGGAGGGAAGGATTTCCTTTCACGTGGAAGGTGGCTGGTTTCCATTCAGCACTACCTCTGCCAGCCTTCCTGCTTTGCTTCCTGCATTGATGGGGTGAGGACATGCTCTAGACTGAGTAGAGGGGTGTGCCGCCTGCCTCTTTCCTCAGCCTCACCCATGATGTTTTGGGGGGATGAAACTGACTCCAGTATAAGGCCTGGGAAATTTGTCTTCTGTTGGGGGCGAAGCCCAGCTGGAATGTGGGGCTGGGAAAGAGATCTGCTTGCTGGCTGCCCCGGCTCGCCTCTCAGCTCATCTGTCACGGTTCGCTCAGAGCTCATGATGCTGCTGGGTCGGAGAGCTTGCTGGGTTTGGCAGTGGACTGAGCTGAGAAGGATTCTCCCCCAAGAAGAAACTCACCATGTCCACAGACATTTGCGGTGGATGCTGATGCTGGAGTTGAGCCAGCGATGACTCGTGCAGGGGTTGGGCCATCATGCTTGGCCACAGTTCAGGACAGCGATGCATCAGCCACAGGGAAGAGATGAGATCAGAACTGACTCCAACCCCCCTGACTGTCCTATGAGGAGCTGGTCCGCTTCAGCCTCTGATAGGAAGGAAACCTTCTATGTCAGTTAGTAAAGGTTCGCCTATTCTTTGTTTTTCGTCTGCTGCATAGCACTCTGCTGCACATACGGCTTCTGTGTTGCGGGGGTTGGCCATGGACTGATCAGCAGGAGTGTGTGGCTGATCATTTGTAGGTTGTGAGAGAGGTTGCTTGTAAAACTCTACCCACTGGGTGTGACAGCATTCTCCTCTGGACCAGAATGCCCTGGTCCTGCCACGCTGGGGAGGGAGCAGTAGGTATGTGCTCTATCACCATTTTGAAGCTGAGGAAGCTAAAGATGGAGAGGTTAAGGAACTTGCCCTGTATCACCCAGCTAGGAAATAGCATAGCTCAATGTAGACCCAGGCTTGTCCAATCCCAACTCTGTCCTTGTAACCGCTGCCTCTCTCAGGGGATTGCAGAGGTGGAGAGGCCTGTAGAGTCCTCAGGAAGTATATTGGAGGCAAGCTGTTGATAAAAGAATCAAAGAGCTGTAATCCCAGCACCTCAGAAGCTGAGGCAGGAGGACTGTGTGTTTGGGGCCAGCCTGGGCTACACAGCAAGACCCTGTCTCAAAACAAAAAGCCCTTAATTGACTCTCTGTCCCCAGTCTCTTAGAGTTCCCGATCTGACGATAACCCTCGCTGTCCACATGCAACTCCAAGGAACCACAGTGGGTTGGCTTGTGTGGGGACGGATAGCTGACCCTCTGCGGCTCGTTGCAAAGCCTTTGCCTTTTGGTTCTCTGCTTCTGCCTGACAGAAGCAGATAATTATAGCTGCAGCGGGTCCTTCAGCTGAAGCAGCAACAGCAAGCTGTCTCCCTCCTTCCCTCCCTCCCTCTGGCCCAGGCCTTGCCTCTACTGACCTCCCTCTGGGAAGCTCACTGTCAAGGCCAGTAGCCTGAGCCTGGGCCTCAGTCTCAGCTCTCATTCTACGGTGATGACAAGCCCCTGCCTGGGGCCTCAGTGGATGCTTGGGGTGGGGGGTGGAGTGGCGAGTACCGGTGGTGTTCTCCTCTCTGCATCCTCCTGTGAGCAGCCAGGGGAATAGGAGGGCCAGGCCAGGGGGCTCCCTCTGCCCTGTGGCTCCTGGCAGCCTGCCTCTGGAGGCTCCAGCCTTGGCTCTCCTGCACGGAGTGCTCGGAGCTGGGCCAACACTAATATTTACATTCAAAGGCAAGGCTGTGCCTCAAGGCCACTTCCCGTCTCTGGCCCTGTGGCTCTCCTGTGCCAGGGGACGGCTTTGTAGAACAGGGGGTGTGTGGTGGGGGAGATGGCTTGTGAGAGCTGAATGGGAACCCCTGAGATGATAGGCAGGGAGTGAGCCCCACAGCCTCAAATAGAAAAAACAAACAAACAGACAACCTAATGATAACGATTGCAATGACTTAGAATGTGCCCACCTCTGTCAGGTGCTGGATGTTCACGCCACAGGGCTCCGAGGCAGAGGGGTTTAGAAACAGAGGCAGCAAGAAGGAAGGAAGCAGTCCAAGGCTGTGCAGCCAGGGGCTGCCCTGGGTGGCAGATGGGCTACAGCCTTTCTAAAAGCGGAGGCCCGGGTGGTTCATCTGGGAGCTGGGTAAGTTTAAGGCAATAGGGAGCGGTAGGGGGTTGGAATGTGCTGGCCGGGGTCTCCCACCCCATCTAAGGTCATCTTTGCCACAAGCTGTTGTGAGCTCCTTGGGGCCAGCTTGTCTGGTTTTGGAGAGAGAACCTTAGCGTGTTTGTTTCAGGAGTCGGGGAGGGACTATATGCTCTTATATACCTACAGGTTTTTATTGCAAGTCTTCCAAAATTTAAACGCTGGCAAGGCGTTGCTTTTCTAGATCAACACACCAGGAGCCAAGTCAAGCACTGCACTCTGGTGACGGTCCTGCTGGGACTCCTGAGCCCAAGTGTTTGCGTTCCCTGTTCCCCGGGCTTCCTCTTGCCCGAGGAAGAGAGAGAGAGAGAGAGATGGCAGCTCACAGGTCACCAAGTGCAGGCCTGGGTGGGGGCCCACTGCCATCCAGATATGCAGGGCCCTTGGCTTCCTCCAGCTTGTGTCCCATTTGTGAGATGGAAGGTCTGCTGGGTCTGGGGCCCCGGCATGCCCTGCTTCGAAGGCCACGAGCCCACGGGGAAACCTGACTGGCTGTTAATCTGTTGCGGGGAGGAGCTGCAGAAGCTTTGGGGTGTGGAGGTCCCTTCCTTTCCCTCCCCTTCTCTTCTTCTCCTCTCTCCCCTCTCCTCCTTCCCCTCCCTTCACCCCCTTCCCTTTTCCTTCTCATCTCTTTTGGGGTAGGGTCTTGCTGTACGGCCCAAGCTGGCCTTGAACTCCAGAGTGCTGAGTGCCATGGGCTGGCCAGGTCAGGGAAGGTTCTCTTTCACCCTGAGGCAGATGCTTCCCTCTGATGGCAGCCTGACATCTACAGTTATCTGGTGATGGCTGAAACCTGGTGGGGGCTAGCAGCCACAGCACCTGCAGTATGACTTCTCAATCATCTTTTTTTTTAAATTTAACTTTATTATTATTACTGTGTGTAATCGGACAGTTCTCTCCCACCCACCACCAGTTCTAGAATAACCACACATGTAGAGGGAATCTTAGAAGGTCTTATTAATAAAATCAAACCCAGGCAGGTATTGGGGTGAACGCTGGAAAATCAGAGAACCAGAACAAGCCACAGCCACCTTACCTTGCCAACTTCTCAGCTGGTCCTGTTTCCTCAGACTGGAAGTTTCTGTGTCCTCATCCCAATGGCTCTCAGCTGAACTGCTGCTCGAAAGCCTGAAGCTTAACCAGCTAAAAGCTTCTAGTTTCTGGTCCTCACGCCTTATATACCTTTCTGCTTTCTACCACCACTCCCTGGGATTAAAGCCTCACTTTCTGGGATTAAAACTTTCTGGATTAAAAGCGTGAGTCACCATACTTGGTTGTATCCTTGAACAGATGGGTTTCTGCCTCTGGAATGCTAGGATTAAAGGCATGTACTACCACTGCCTGTCCTCTATGTTTAATATTGTGGCTGTTCTGTCTCTGACTCCAGATAAGTTTATTAGGGTGCACAATATTTTAGGGAACACAATACCACCTCACACACAGATGTGTATATTGATTATAAATGCTTGGCCCATAGCTCAGGATTCTTATCTATGTTTAGCCTCGTGACTTGGTACCTTTTCTCAGTACTGCATTCTCATCTTGCTTCCTCTGCATCTGGCTGGTGACTCCTGACTCCACCTCTCTCCTTCCCAGAATTCTCAGTTTGGCTTTCTTGCCTAACTTCCGGCCCAGCTACCAGCCTGACAGCTTTTTTATGAACAATGAGCACAATCCACAGTAACTGTGTACGTATGGTGTGTGTTTGTGTGAGTGCAAAAGGCAGCTTTGGGGAAGTTGGTTCTTTCCTTCCACCTTGGGTTCTGAGGCTCGAACTCAGGTCATCAGGCATGCCCGGTAAGTGATTTTTACCTGCTGGACCATCTCAAAGGCCCTCAAACACCTTCCCCTGTTTCCTCCCCACCTTGCTTCTAGACAGAGTCTCCCGATGTAGCCCAGGCCAGTGTGGGACTTGTTCTTCTCCTTCCTCAGCCTCCCCAGCACTGGGAGCACAGTGTACACCATCAGGCTTGGCTGTGTGTGGCCCCTTGCTATGGCTTATGCTTCCTCACAGCTGAGAGCAAGCACCTCAAGAGGGAACCAGAGGGAAGCTGATCTCATCAAGGTGCTGTCAGAGGTATGCCAGGCTCAGGTACCAAACAGTCTGCCTTTGACGGCAGGCAGGGAGGCCACATGCCGTGTGTGGGAGGTCTTCTCTGAGCATCTTTGGGAAATGTCACCTGCAAGGCTCCAAGTTCCCCCCACCCCCCTTGCATCCATCCCCTCTCTAAGGGAGAGTTCCTGGAAAGGACTGCAAAGGGTGATTGACAGACCAGAACCTCAGTGATGTGGAGAGATTGGAATGTTACAAGTCCTGAGCCAAATTATCTTGGGGGCGTCTTTGGTCCCTCAATAGCTATTTATCACCCTCCTCTGTAGGTGACCTAACATCGCTATGGCCATAAGGTAAATCCTTTGGAATGTTTGAACAGCCCTCTGGTTTCCACCAAGCAAAGGGCTCAGCTGACATCTGAGTCGACAGCAGCGTTCCCCTGCTTCCTGACGTATCCACCAACGTGTTGGAAAGGTGTCTTGGTTTCTGGCTTCTTTTTTCCTCTGTTTTTATAAAAACTTCATTAACTGCTGCATCATTGGAATGTGGCATTTGGGGGAAACCTGCATCTGCACTTTGGGGCTGTGCTTACTGGTTCTTGGCTCTAGAATAAAAACCTCTTCTTTTGCTTTGAGGGGAGTCGTTTCTCTTGTAGGTACCCCAGATGACGGGCCTTCCTTGGGCAAGGCCCAGGGGCTTGTTGGAGGTTGATGGAAGGAGTTGGATCCCAGGCTCCGACTCTACATGCTGTACTGAACGCCTGCTGCCCTCAAGACAGGACAGGGTCTTCTGATTCCTTTGAAGCTTCCTCACTGAGAGCCTGGGGGCGGCAGATAGGACAGAAATCCCTATGTGGCTCCCATTAATGCTGAAAGCAAGAACAGAGAGCCTGCTCTGTGGCCGCTCATGTGCTGCCAGGCATGTCTTGGCCAAGAGTGGAAGGCACACTCACATTGGAGACGTCCTGTGAAGGGTCAAGGGCAACCCCTTCTTACCAGAGCTGAGGTCTGCAACTGAACGGAGCAGTTCTCTCACAAGGAAAGTTGTTGCAAAGTCTGAGCCAGACTGCAGGCCCGGCTGCAAGAGGAGGTCACAGCGCAGCTGAGTGCAAGCATAACTCACCCACCTCACTCAGAGTTACTGGCCTCAGCCCAGCCAGAAGTTCTCATGTGCTCAATTGCCAAGCCCCAAACTCACGGCTTCAGGAGAGAGCCAGCTAGAGGAAGACCGGCCGAAGGGCTGGCTGAAATGAGGCCAACAGGCCCTGAGAGCGGGCACGTTGGCCAGTGTCGCCGAACGAGGTACCATCACTCTGAAAGCTACAGACTGGAAGTGTCTGCCTAGCTGGGTCCGGGGCAGGGACTGCAGGCTAGTCCCCAGCCTTCCTTCTGCTGCTGGGGATTGCTGGCTGCCACTGCTCTCTCCAGTGAGCCTGGGGACCACATCCTAAGGGGGAAAACCTGGCCAACCTGCCTTCCTACCTTTGGAAGATTATTTCTGGAAAATTCTTAGGCTGAATTGGTGAGCTGGCTCCTTAATGCTGCCATTCGAAGTAGCTCAGACTCAAAGCCCAGTTGTTGAGTTTCTCATGAAGAGCTTTGATGAGGTGCAGGGCTCCTGCCATTTCTGCCCTGACTCCATCGAAGGTGACTGGCACTCTGTGTCCTAGACAACAAAGAGGCTTTGGAAAGCTGCAGAGCTTCCCCCTCAGAGGGGAGAAGGACAGCCTGAAGGATGGGAAGACTCACTTGATACTGGGCTACAGAGATGGCTCAGTGGATAATGTTCTTGCTACACAAGCATGTGGCCTTGAGTTCAAATCCTCAGGAGACACACAAAGCTAGTGTGGTAGCACACACCTATAATTCCAGTATCCCTGTGGTGAGATGGTACCTGGGGTACCTGGAAGTGGTAGACCAGCTAACCTCAAGCACACAGTGGCAGACAACATAGAAACTGTCTCAAGCAGGATGGAAGATAAGAACCAGCCCCTAAGACTGCCCTCTGATCTCCACATATATACAATGCCATGAATATGTACACACACATATACCACCACCACCACCAACAACAACTACTACAACAACAGGCTGTTACCACCCCAGGTAATGCTGGGCTGTGGTCTTGCCCACCACTTAACCTAAGGAAGCTGCTCACCCTGTGGTAGCCAGGAAGTGAAAGAGAGCGCAAGAGGGAGGGTCTGAGTTCCTAATATCCCCTTCAGGCTTCTTTCTCCAGCACCTCCCCGTGGTACCCAGATGGTGATCGAGCCTTCACAACATGGGCCTTTGGGGATGTTTCATATGCAAACTATGGCAGGACTCAAGACAGGTGGCTTGTGATGCTTAATCCTGTAGTCACCTAGGAGACACACCCCTGGGCGCAGCTGTGAGGTTTAACTGAGCGGGGAAGATTCCTCAAGAATCTGGGCACCACCCTTGGCCTGGGGTCCCAGTCTGAAGAAGAAGGACAAAGTAGCAGCACTTGCCTCGCTCGGCTGCCTGACTGCGAATGCGGCTGTGGATGTGGGAGCTGCCGCAGGCCCCTGGAGCCGTGCCTTCCCCACCGTGATGGACTGTACAGTGGAGCTGGGGGACCACGACGAAACCCTTCCTTCTTCAAGCTGCTCTGCAGACAGACATGTTGTCACTGCATTAAGAACAGCCACAGATGCATCTCTTTCTATCCAGATTAAAACTGTAGTGTTGCAAGTGGAGATAACTGGGTGCATAAGAGGTTACCCCCTCTGGTGAGGGGGAGGCACACGAGGCAGAGACTGTTTTGCCCGTGGCTATCTCTCCACGAGTGTCTTGTTGCCGGAGAGATGATTTTCATGTGATGACGCGTTCCCACAGGTATATTTCAATTTTCTGTGATACCGTCATCCTCACAAGTGCTGACATAAAACTTTGGGGGTGGGGCTGGGGTGGGACGGGACGTGACTTTTGAAGTGTGAGCAGATGTGTTTGTGTTCCTGGTGTCTTTTCTTTTTTTTTTTTTAAGCACTGGGCTCCTCCTCCTGCCTTCTGTCCCCAGTGCCTTCTGCTCGGCGCCCAGGGAGGGGGATGACTCAGCAGAGACTCTGAGAGCAAGAACGTGTGCCAGTTCTTGGTTTGGGAGGCTCAGAAGCCTGGCCTGGGGCTTGGAGTGGTGGTGATATCCCTGGTAGGATACACAGCTTAAATTATAGGCAAGGAAAGCTGAGGAGGTGGGCTGCGGGTGCAGGTGCGGGTAGGGGGAAGACGTCTCCTCTGTGGATGGAGACGGATTGAGGGATGTCCTGATAAGTGCTCAGCATCCAGTTCCTCCTCCTCCTGGGTGCCAGGGGTCACCAGCCAAGGAGCTCCTCCACACCTGGAGTCTCCACAGTACTCCTGAGGTCAGTGCACACCAGTAAGAAAGACCTAGGACCTGCATGGCTTGTCCTCCCCATGGCCGGCTAATGGGGACCGCTTTTGGGGGTGGTTAAGGGAACCTTCAGCAGTGTCCCCTAAGAATATGCTTTGCAGTATCTGAGGATGCTGAGGACATGCGCAATGCAGAGACTAGTCAGTTCCCTGGACACCTGCCTGGGGTGGCAGTGATGGAGAAGACAGAGCCTCCGGCCTGGCTGGAACCCGCCGCGGTGCTCCATGAGGTGCCGTTGCTGGTCACGTGATCTCAGGAGCGCTTCTATCTCAGCCCCCAGAGCATGCTTGGAGAGACGGGGGCTTCGGGTTCCTGTGAAGCTGGAGACCCAGTTCCAAATTCATCTGTGGCATCTCTCTTGAACGAGCTTCCCACCATGCGTGCCCACGTCGGAAACCTCCTCCTTCCTGCCTTCCCCTCTGCTTCTTCAGCCCCGCCAACCCTCCAGAGAGTTTCCCCCCAGCCAGCTGCCCGTAGGGTGGAGTCTCCCGGCTGCCCCTGCCTTGTTCTGCCCCTACCACTCCAATCCACAGGCCTTGTCCTTTCGGGAGCTCCTTGCTCCAGGAAACAGACGGGACAAACACAAATAAACACTGAGGATTTCAAAGGGTCTGGAAGCCCGGAGCCATGTTGTCAGGCCCATGGCTAAGGGCTTCCTGGGGAGGGGCCTGTGAACACTGAAGCCACAGCTGTGTGAGCTCCTGGGGTGGCCTGGGCAGGGTATGAATTGTCCTCTGTAGCTCTTACTTGGGGGTTGGGGGTGGAAGATGAATTCAGAAAACAGGATGAGACTCAAGGTCCCTCGTGGTTGTCTAAGTTGCAGGGACATGCAGCAGATCGCATCAAGGAGGTTCAACATTATGCCCAAGAACACACTGCTGTCCAGAGGCAGACCGAGGCTTCAGAGGTCAGGGACAGCCTCCCTCCCACCTGGCCTGGCCAAAGCCCTTGATTTTATAACCTATAAGAACAGTAAAGAACTTGATCAAGAGGCAGGTGGATCTCTGTGAGTTAGAGGCCAGCCTGGTCTACATAGGGAGTTCCAGGGCAGCCAGGTCTATGCAGTGAGATCATGTCTCAAAATAATAGAAAAGAAATAATGAAGTACAGTGTGTGGCTTTAAGAACTCCCCCCGAGTGTCCACATAGCTTGAGCTACGATGAACTCTGAAGAGGCATGGGAGCCTCGGCCATAAAGAGACCTCAGCTGGTGGAGACCACACAGATACGCTCTGGCATGAATGTACCCACTCAGTTTATTAGATAAACTTGAGGCAGTGTCTCAAGCATGTTTGCTAGAATATGTACATGGATTTGATTCCATTGTTGCTGTGGTTCTCAACAGAGGGAGGACTTGGCTCCATCCCCGACATTTGGCAATGTTGGAGAGATTTTTTTTTCAAATTATTTATTATTCACCCGTGTATTTGTGTATGGTTATGCGTGCTGCAGCATGTATTTGGAGGTCAGAGGGTGATTTTTCAGAGTTAGTTCTCTCCTTCCACTATGTGGTTTCCAGGGATCGAACTCAGATCATCAGCCTTGGTGGCAAGCCCCTTTCCCTGCTGAGCCATCTCACAGACCCTTAATTGGCATATTGAGAACAATGGCTTAACCTAGCTTTTTGGGGCTGCCAGGCCCCAGGCTCTGACTAATTATTCCAGTAACTATATGAATCCCGAGTCTACCATGCCTAAAACTAAACCACCCGGGACCCAGTTGCTAAGGAATGTTCTGGGCCTCCTCAGAGCCTTAGGAAGCAAGGAAGAATGTCCTTTAAGGAAGTCATATACTTACTTCCTGATCCCTAGAACCCTGGAACAGTAAAGGCTTGTGGACATCCAAGGGCTTGCTAGCCCTGGTTGGTCAGTTCTCGCTTTGTGGATCTATTGTATGGGAGCCTCATGGGAAGTGACTTCAATCTTCTGAGGATACTGGAGGTAAGCAACGTCTCAGCCATTTCGTAGTGAGAAGACTAAGGTTTGGGGGAGTTGACTTCGCATACACTTTAGGTCTCAGACTAAGAAAGGCAGAGTCCATGAACTTGGAGTTTGGTACATGTGACTGCGGAACCTAGGCAGCTGTTATATTCATCATACCCTCTTGGTCTGTACAGCCCAACTGCCTGCCCGGCCCTTTGGGATAATTCAGTGTGATGGAGATTCCCACTTCTCTCCTACTGCTGGACACCTCCCCTGGCCTCCAACCTCTGGCTCGAAAGCATCCAAACATCTGGCAGACTTTAGGAGGTCCTTTCTTTGGCAAATCTTTGATTTAAAAACTTGTGGAGATTCTGGCCTCCACATCTATGACGTGAGCAGCCCAGGTACACAGGCCCATGGAGGCCCACAGGTCAGCATCTGCTTCTGATTGGGGATGGGGGAGCACACTTCCTACCAGCTCCCCTGGCTTCTGATTGATGCCCCACTGGGGAGGCCTGAGGAGCGGTGGCTGGCTGGGCTGAGCCTGGGTGGGGCGGTGGGGGAGAGCTCTGCCAGGCTGAGAACCGGACCTATCTGGCTGAGCGCCCATCTAGCCAGCCCTTTCTTATTTACAGATCCTCCGCTTGTATTATGGCCTTCGCCTTCCTGCTTGGCTCAACCCTGACTGTTTCCAGGCAAGCCTCCCTGTGAGGTGATGCTTGCTGATAAGCTGAGACCCAAAGAAGATAAGGCTTGTCTTAATCTCATGGCTGGAAGCACCAGCTTAGCAGGGATTCGGATCTGGGCACCAGAACCTATACTCTGACCCACTCTGCTGTCCTGCACATGAGCGAGCTTTAAAACGTGTAAGCAGGAGCCCCAAACCCCAGCCTCAGAGCCTCCATGGGTGGCTCCTGTAGACAGAAACCCGAAGCTCTGCAAACAAAAGCGCTCTGGTTCCCATGTGCTGTTTTTCCTTGCCCGCTCTGCTACAGCCTCACTGTCTCTTTCCTGTCCCTTCAGCCTTATGGAGATCTAATTCATTCATCTTGAGTCCTCCTCTTTGAAGCCGCCTACAGTGGACTAGCTCTGGGATCTGGGTGGAGTTGTGCAATGGTCATTACCACCCCATCTGAGATCTTCATCGTCCTTCAAAAGACCTAGTCCCCGTTTGCAGTCACCTCCACAGCCCCCTGCACTAGACAAGCGATGAGCCACTTCCTTTTTCTATAGACTTGCTGCTTTGGGCATCAGCACATCTGAGATGGCGGTCTTCTGTGTGTGACTGCTTCTTGATATTTCAAGATTTATCCACGTTATGTCATAAATCAGCACTCCTCTCCTCTTTCATGGCCAGATAATGTTTTGTTGTATGGCTATACCGGTGTGTTTATCCACTCGTGGGTGGGTGTCTTTTGCTTTGATTCTACCTTGGGGTTCTTATGAATAATGGTGCTGGGACTGTTAGTGCTTCCTGTGGGGGCCCTTTTTTGGGGCTCCTTGACAACACTGAGCATGCTTCCCTCACAGAAGCCTTTGCAGAGTGTTTCTTGTCCGCTTCACCCCCCGCCCCCATCTGTATTATTCCCTAACCATCTCTTGCTGGGCATCTCCAACTCTTCTCAGCTTTAGTTCTGCCTTTTTTTTTTTTTTTTTTTTTTTTTTTTTTGAGAGGCAGGGGCTAGGTCTCACTCTGTAGCCTAGGCTAATCTGGAATTTACTATATAGCCCAGACCATCCTGGGACTGGCCGCAGTCCTCTTGCGTCTGCTGGGTTACAGGCACCAGGCCCTCGGGTGTCTTCATGGACCTTGTCATTATTGAGATTATTATGCACTTGTGTGAGCATGCATGTTTTCCCTCTGGCTTGTGAATGGATAGTGCATGAGAACAGGGCTCTCCCGGGTCTCGCTCATTCTCAGTTGGACCTTCAGTGACTGTGTACAGAAGATACTCAATGAGAAATTGAATGAATGAAACAGAGAGCCTGTGACGACAAAGATCCTGTAACTGCTCCCAGAGTTCTTCCAGAGTCGCCACACAGGCAGCGTCTCAGCTTTGTCCTCATTCTTACCCAGAGACCTGTGGGGATCAAGCAACAGCCTCACAGGGCATCGTGCCATGAAGCAAGAGCTCCATGGCTCCTCTGAGTACATCCTTGGGCTGGAAATGTGACTGGAGTGGTTAGGGTCTGAGCCTGGGCCCTGGAGCCCTCATTAGCTAGGCTTGGGCACCTTCCTCCTAGGCCAATTAAGCACATAAGCCAGAGTGGAAGTAGAGAGAGTAGATGTGTCCACTGTGGTCACACTGGGAAGAGGAACAAAGAAAGAGGTCCGGTGACTTCCCAGTTCCGTCTTCAGGGTCCTGACATGAGGTTCAAGTAGAGCATGAGAGGTATACACAGCTAAGCAGTCCTGGTCGAGATGGTGGTCCCTCCCCGCCAACACCCATCGATCCATCCTTATCTGGGTTCTGGTATCCTCTGTAAGGTGGTCTGACAAGCTCAGAAATCTCTTCTTGGAAAACAGGCACCCCCTCTGGCTGGCGCCAGGCCCAGACTTTTCCTTCTTCCAGCGTGAGGTTCCGGAGGAAGCTGCAATTCCTCGGAGCCCATTGTTTCCGTAGTCTGATCGCCAGAAGGAAGGTATTAGTTTGGTATCAAAACATCCCCTCCTCTGCCTGCACTGTTTTAGGAGCTGCTGGTGAGCTCCTTCATGCCCGGCCGTATTTTCTTTGCCTCTGTCTTCCCGTCTGTGCGGTGGGATGGTTAGGCTATTCCTCCTTCCTGGGTGGTCACGAGCCTCAGCCCGGGCAGCTGAATACCAGGTCAGCGCCAGCTTCCTCGGCATTGCCCTGTGTCTTCCCAGAGCTGGCAAGTGAGGAGCCAGAGCACAGAGCTAGACAGGATGGGGTGCAGAGCAACCACAGCCTCTGAGTGGCCTCGGGGAGGGGCTGACGACCCCATTGGGCCAGCAAGGAAACTGCCTCTCAAGGGGGCCTCAGATAAGGGGCCTAGCCTGCTTCCTTCCTGTCTCCCAGAATCCCGGCTTGTTTCTGTCTGTATCCTTCTCCTCTGTCCTCCTCCTCTTCTCAGGCTTAATTGGGCGCTGTGGAGACTCCACAGGCACTTAACCTTCTCTGAGGCCTCTGGGGAGAGAATTAGCGCTAATCCTGGGCTGCCTCCCCGCCTGGCTCAGGAAGTGTCAGAGGGCAGAGCCAGGCCACTGCCTCCCAAGGAGACAGAATCCTTGCCCTCATGTCCTGCAGCAGTTGGGAACAAAGCCCGGCGAGTCACCACCCTCCTGCCCCCTTCTCCCTCTGACCCCAGACTTGTCTGAAGAAGAGTGCAGTGGGTACCAGGATCATTACAATTTCTAGTGGAGAAATCAGAATGGGCTGGGGTGATGGGTGAGTTCATAAAGTGCTTGTCATGTAAGCATAAAGGCCTGAGTTCAGATCCCTGGCTCCCAAAGGACCAGCCAGGCATAAGTCTCTGCTGATCTCATCTCTGGGGAGTCAGAGACAAGGGAATCCCTGAAGCTCACAGGCCAGCCAGGCTAACCCCACCCATGAGCTCCAGGTTCAGCGAGAGACCCTCCCTCAGAAAAATAAGGCAAAGAGTGACTAAGGGAGACAGCACCTCAGACTCTGGCCTCTGCATAGGCACTCACCCCTGCATGCATGGCTGCATTCGCAAAGATGAGTGTATGCCACAGACTCATCCCCATAACCCCCAAATGAGTGAGCTTTTAATAACCCTTTATTTAACCCTGTATATCTCAATATGACCTTTTCAATCAATATATTATTAATATGCATAGGTGTGTGTGTGTGTGTGTGTGTGTGTGTGTGTGTGTGTGTGATGAGTATGGGTACCATGTGGAGGTCAGAGGACGATATCAAGTATCTTTATCACTCCTGGCTTTTTTTTCTTTGAGACAGGGTCTCTCACTGAACCTGAAGTTTTCCAATGGCCAGTGAGCTCCTGGGATCTGCCCATCCCAGTTGCCCAAATTCTGGGGTTAAGGGAACGCCCAGCTATACCCAGTTTTTTCTGTGGATGCTGGGATTTGAACTCAGGTGTCCTTGTGCTCCGCACAGCACCTGCCCTTATGGAGCAGCCATCTCCTCAGCAGTTTTCAGCAAGATAAACCTTACGTTCGTCATTGCATACTGAACTTCCAAATTTGATGTGTATACTTTGACATCAAATCTCAGCTTGCATACTCATTTTTCCCCCCCTGGAAATATTGGATCCATGTTGAGCTCTCATAAAGCTGGAATAGTTAAAAAAAAAAAAAATTAAAAACATCCAAGTCATCCCAGAGTGACAGAACAGTTTTCCATAGTGGCATCAGGCATCAGTGTTTCAGGTTAATTTTAAATTAATTATGATGAAATATTCTGAGTGTCCCAGCTCGTCATTTACACTCACCACTTATCAAGGTTTGGGAGGCCCCATGGAGCTAGTCAGTGCCGTGTGTGACAAAGCAGCGCTGGCCTCGGCCTGGAGTTCCTCCGGCTAGTCCTCGGCTGGCCTCCCCAGAAAAGTGTGAGGTGTAGTACTAGAAGAGGTGGGAACTCGGCCTCTAATTTGTTGTGTGACCTGGGTAAGTTTTTTGGTCTCTCTGAGCCTTTTTTTTCCCCCTAGCTGTGAAACGCTTTCATGCAAAGGCGGTAAGTTCTTCCAGCTGCCTGCGGTTTGATCTAGGTTTTGGGAGTGCACCGTGCAGACCCACTGCGTTCTTTATGCACCTCCATCTCAGGGATTGGAAACAAACAGCCGTGGCACTGATGCTTGTGGAGCCCTGACTATGTGGCAGGTATCGATGGGAGTCCTGACACCAGCCAACACCTTTTCATAACTGGATAGATACCTTCATGGGTGGGGCAGGCATCTCCCATGGGAAAATCTGACTTCGCAGAAGAGAACCTAAATGCCATATCTGAGGTCATTCAGCCTGGCAGCGGGTGGATTTGAACTCAGGCTGCCTGATGTCATACATAGTCTTGCATCACCTCTTGTTCCTGCCAGGACTGGAAGTTGTGGGGCTGGGGGCTGGGAAGAGGAAGTGGAGCAAACGGGGCAGGGTTGATGTGGTAGAGAAGGGCCTGCCCTCCAGTGTCTCCTGGGGCTTTGTCCAGGGCTATCTCTGCTCCAGCTTTGGAGGTGAAGGGAGGCCCGCAGTGGGGTACAATGGGCCACATGGCCCAGCTCAGATCGGCCCTGCAGTGTGGGCAAGTCTGGTCACAGCTGCTGGTACAGCCAAGCTTGCCAGGCCAGTGTGTCACATGGGCTGGGAGCAGTGACTGAGCTGAGGCCCAGGACCTGGGCCAGGGACCACGGCCAGCAGGGCAGCCAGTTTCAGCTGGGAGCCATGATTCTGCCTCTGTCTGTATGTTTTTCCAGTTGAGGCCATGTCGTGTCCTTCCCTCTGAACCCCCTCTCCGGCCCCTACTCTATCTCCTTCTCTTCTTCCTTACCACCCATCCACCGGGTGTGCAAGATGCTAACCTTGACAAGGTCTGGGCATACTGGAAGATGCTCCAGTCCCCAGTAAATATGACAGTTCTTTTTTTGTTGGTTGGTTAGTTTTTGAGCCAATTTTATGTAGTCCACACTGGCCTCAAACTTGTTCTATAGCCAAGGATATAACCTTGAACTTCTGACTTTTGAGCCTCCACCACTTCAGGGCTGGGATTATAGGTGTGTGCCGCCATGCTCCCTTGATGGGGATTGAACCCAGAGCTCTGTGCGTGCCGGGCAAGCACTCTGTCCATTGAGATACATTTCCATTGTGGTCTGTTTGGATGGACCCATGAATAAACCTGTAGTGTAAGATCAGAGAGGAGACATGAACTCTAGGAGTAATACTGAATTTGGGGAATTAGGTGTGCTCCACATATGGAACAACTAGAGACCCAGTTTGTAGACAAACAATGTGTCTGACAGATGTCTGCGCCTCTGGGGACTCAGGTCCGTGGATGAAGTATGCAGTTCTAGCCTCATCCAGCTTTTGCTCCGACTCCGTTACAGCAGGGCTTGCTCTGAGAGTCTCTTTTCTTGGTTCCTCCTCTGTTCTATAGAGAATAGTCAGACCTCCAGGGTGGACCGGGTGCTGCGGTTTGCAAGTGCCGTGTTCTCCACAAGCTTGGACGTGTCCTCCTCAGCTGGTAGCCCTGTGTGGGAGGCTGTGGAACCTGTAGGAAGCAAGCCTGGTTGTGGAAGCTTGTCAGAGGGACAGCCGGGTGTGTTACATGTTGTTTCAGACCCAAGCTCTCCCTGAACCCTGGTTTGCTGAGCTGCGAGGAGTCCCAGCTCAGGCTTCCATGAATGGTGCCATGCCGTCCCTCCATCATGGACTATACCTGCTCAAACCCTTGTCAGAATAAGTCTTCCCTCACTTAAGTTACTCTGTAAGGTGTTTTGTCAGAGAGACTGGCAAGTCACATACCAGGAGACCAACTTCCTAGTGCAGTAATAATGCATGGGGTCAAGGATGAGCAGGGGTGGTCCTCCAGCCTGTCCTCCTTCTTCCCCTTCCCTTCCTTTTTCCCTCCCCTCCAGTTCCCTTCCCTTTTCCCTTCCCTTTCCTTCCCTTTCCTTTTCCCTTCCCTCCCCTCCCCTCCCCTTGTTCCCTTTCTTCCCTCCCTCCCTCCTTCTTTCCCTTTCCTTCCCTTCCTTCTTTCCTTCCTTGTCCTTCAGTCCTTCTTTTTTCCCTCCCTCCCTCCCTCCCTCCCTCCCTCCTTCCTCAGCTGTTTTCTGAGCATCTAGTAGGTCCCCCAAGGCTCTTGAGTCAGTGAAGGAGACCTTGTTCACTGAAGCAAAGACTCTTTGTGGTAAAGAGTAGGAAGGGCAGGGCAGGTACTGAGAGCCTTGAGGAGGGTCCTGCCAGGGAGACTGTTGGTGCTAGAAAGGCACAGGTGGGAAGGGAGAGAGCTAATGGAGCCCAGAGCCATTGGCAGATGCTATCTGGATGAAGGAGGCAGGGAAAATGGTCCAGGGAGAGGCAACTGCCCGTACAGAGGCGCAGAGACGGAGGAATCGAGAGCCCTGCATACTCGCCTACACTGTGGACACACTGGCTCCTTCTTGAGCGGGTCTGTCTGGAGAATCCTAAAGAACTGAGAGAGGGGAGACAAATGGGGAGTCAGATTGTGAGGGTCTGAGAAACCATGCGAGGAGGCTGGGTGTTACTGGAGGATCCCCGGGAAGCCTTTGAGCAGTTACAAGCCACAGAGTTAAGAGCTTCGGTTTCTGTTTTAGAAAGATCATGTTGCCTTCCTCCTCAGTAATGAAGTAAGGGGAAGTGAAGCCTGTGAGGCAAATGAAAGGCGGTCATAGACAAGGGCAAACTGGTTGTGGCCTGCAAGGAGGGACTGGCAAGGGAGATGGGGAAATGGATGGAAGCCAAGAGCAAGGCTTTGAGGCTAGTGACTGGGAAAAAGAAGAGCCTCAGCTGCACGGTGTGAGCCATGGCACAGGGTGGGGGGGGCCACTGCACAGGGTGGTGGGGGCCACTGCACAGGGTGGGGGGGCCACTGCACAGGGTGGTGGGGCCACTGCACAGGGTGGTGTGTGAGCCACTGCACAGGGTGGTGTGTGAGCCACTGCACAGGGTGGTGTGTGAGCCACTGCACAGGGTGGTGTGTGAGCCACTGCATAGGGTGGTGGGGGCCACTGCACAGGGTGGTGTGAACCACTGCACAGGGTGGGGGGGGCACTGCACAGGGTGGTGGGAACCACTGTACAGGGTGGTGTGAGCCACTGCACAGGGTGATGTGAGCCACTGCACAAGGTGGTGGGGCCACTGCACAGAGTGGTGTGTGAGCCACTGCACAGGGTGGTGGGGGCCACTGCACAGGGTGGGGGAGTCACTGCACAGGGTGGTGGGAACCACTGCACAGGGTGGTGTGTGAGCCACTGCACAGGGTGGTGGGGCCACTGCACAGGGTGGTATGAGCCACTGCACAGGGTGGTGGTGGCCACTGCACAGGGTGGTGGGGCCACTGCACAGGGTGGTGTGAGCCACTGCACAGGGTGGTGGGGCCACTGCACAGGGTGGTGTGTGAGCCACTGCACAGGGTGGTGGGGCCACTGCACAGGGTGGTGTGAGCCACTGCACAGGGTGGTGGGGCCACTGCACAGGGTGGTGGGGGCCACTGCACAGGGTGGTGGGGGCCACTGCACAGGGTGGTGGGGCCACTGCACAGGGTGGTGTGAGCCACTGCACAGGGTGGTGGGGGCCACTGCACAGGGTGGTGGTGGCCACTGCACAGGGTGGTGGGGCCACTGCACAGGGTGGTGTGAGCCACTGCACAGGGTGGTGGGGCCACTGCACAGGGTGGTGTGTGAGCCACTGCACAGGGTGGTGGGGCCACTGCACAGGGTGGTGTGAGCCACTGCACAGGGTGGTGGGGGCCACTGCACAGGGTGGTGGGGGCCACTGCACAGGGTGGTGGGGGCCACTGTACAGGGTGGTGGGGGCCACTGCACAGGGTGGTGGGGGCCACTGTACAGGGTGGTGGGGCCACTGCACAGGGTGGTGGGGGCCACTGCACAGGGTGGTGGGGGCCACTGCACAGGGTGGTGGGGCCACTGTACAGGGTGGTGTGAGCCACTGCACAGGGTGGTGGGGGCCACTGCACAGGGTGGTGGGGCCACTGCACAGGGTGGTGGGGGCCACTGCACAGGGTGGTGGGGGCCACTGCACAGGGTGGTGGGGGCCACTGCACAGGGTGGTGTGTGAGCCACTGCACAGGGTGGTGTGGGAGTCACTGCACAGGGTGGTGGGGGCCACTGCACAGGGTGGTGGGGCCACTGCACAGGGTGGTGGGGGCCACTGTACAGGGTGGTGGGGCCACTGCACAGGGTGGTGGGGGCCACTGCACAGGGTGGTGGGGCCACTGCACAGGGTGGTGGGGGCCACTGTACAGGGTGGTGGGGGCCACTGCACAGGGTGGTGGGGCCACTGCACAGGGTGGTGGGGGCCACTGTACAGGGTGGTGGGGGCCACTGCACAGGGTGGTGGGGCCACTGCACAGGGTGGTGGGGGCCACTGTACAGGGTGGTGGGGGCCACTGTACAGGGTGGTGGGAATGGGAGAAAAACGATGAGGAGTTTGGGTTAGATGCAGATCCGGGGGTCTTAGTGGAACTCCACCATGGTAGTTTAATTGCTGAAGCTGCAGGTCCGGAAATGGGAGCTACTGGAGCACTCACTGCCTGTGAAGTGAGGGGTGGTGGCAGTAGCTTAGGGAGAGACGTCATCTGAGGGCATAAGGGCCATTCAATGCTGAGACAGAGTCCTTGTCTCTTGCACTTGTCTGTGGTGTGGATTTCAAGTCTCCTCTGGGATGTCATTTTCCTGACGGTGAAGTGCTGAGATTCCTCTCAGAGCACGGGCTGGGTGCAGTGACAGGCGGTTGTCACCTCTTTCTTCAAGCACAGTAGTCCCGCTGTGATTTGTTTTGCTTGGCCTCTGTGTAAGTTTTGATTTAAAGCAAGGCACCCATGACTCAAGAGTGTGCTGAGGGGATGACTTCTAACCCCCCTGCTCTGTGCTATGGCAGGAGGAAGGGGCACACCCTGCTGAGAGTTTCCCAGTGTCACTCGGGGGAATCAGTGCACACCCCCTAGCCAGGGACTCTCTCAGCCACTGTACCCAGGAGGCCCTGACTATCATTACCTTCTCTAAGCCACTGAGGGAGGACCAAGGACACTCACCTCTAGCCACACTCGGAATTGGTGGGAAGCTTGCTTAGGCTTGCACCGAGGCTGGGTCTTGGTGAGGATCAAGGACTGTGACTGATTGGCAATGTCTGCTGTGGTCTCCAGAGAGGTGAGAGCCGTGTGCACGTGCTTCAAGTCCTCTAGGTTTAATCCACCCTTGGTTCTCTTCCTCCCGGTCCCCAGAGGCTCTAAGTGTGCTCTCCCTTCTCTCTCTTCCTTTTGTTGCTGAGGACTTCAAAGGTCCCTCCTGGCCCACTTCCCAGTGGACTGGTCACTTCAGGAAATGAATAGGCTGCACTCTGGAGGAAGCCAGACGGCTCAGTGAGTTCCCAATCTTCCAGAATTAGAGGGTTAGTCATGCCGGCAGATCAGGAGGGCTCAGGGCCAGGGAAGCATTCGGCTTTTTCTGCTGAGACCCCAGCTGGGTCTCCAAGGCCGTGCCAAGGAGGCAGGGGTTGGGAGCTCTGACCCCACTTGCTGCGTTGTGAGTTGTAGGGTCCAGTGGCAACAACGATGTAGAAGCGGGACCAAGAAAGGCCCCCAGGAAGGAGCCCTGCTGGTTCCTGCCACCTCCACACCAAGATGCCCATCACAGGACAGAAGCGGGTGTCCCATGAACAGTGGAAAAAGCCAGGCACAGGACAAGAGGACAATCAAAGCCGCATTCTGTCCCGCCCCCTAGGTATAGGCTTTAGCCATAGGTGTCTGTCCCACAGAGTGGGACAGTGATGGCGAGGGCTGAGGGGATGCTAGGTGCAGCTAGGCCAGGGAGTGGCCTGGGTGGGGTTCTGGCGGTCCGAGTTTTCAGCAGCTCCATGGTGACTGTCAGCAGGGACCACACGCTCCTTTGACAGTGCAGGGGATGGATGATAGAAGGAAGGCCTGGCACAGGAGACCTGCTGGGGGTGGGTTCAGCACAACTGTGTCTAAATGACATTCTTGCTCGCCTCTGGAGTTCTGCTGCTCCTGGGGGGTGGGCTGGACACCCCCCCCCACATGCTCCTTTATCTTTGCTTATGAGTGTGCAGGAGCCACAGCATTTAGATGTGGAGGTGTGTCTGACCCCGGAGATGTGGCAGGATGCTTAGTTAGGGCTTACTTGACAAGTCACACCTATCTCAAGGAGTTATTGAAGATTAAATTAACATGTGGAATGATACATAACTAATCGTTACGATCGTTGGCTTGTCTACATGTGTGTCTGGATGTTCGTTGAAAATGCAGTGGTTAGAACAGGGAAACCTGGATGTTCTTGCTAATCTGGAAGTGGGGTGTCTTGGGACATTATATTTTTCTAAGGTTCTTGAACTTGAGGTTGCACTGGCATGACTTGGAAGGCTTGTTAAAACACAGATTTGGGGTCCCCTCCCAGAAAACCCAGAGCAGGCCTGAGTACCTCACACAGGCTTTCAGATCTGCAGCTCCAAGTGGCAATGGCGTTCAACTTGGTGTGCACACACTTGACCTCAACTGTGGTGGTATTGTGTATTCTAATAAATTTATCTGGGGTCAGAGAACAGACAGCCACTAGATACAAAGGCTAGAAAATGGTGGCACTCACACCTTTAATCCTAGCATTCCAGAGATAGAAATCCCTCTGGATCTCTGTGAGTTCAAGGCCACATTGGAAATAGCCTAGCATGGTGACACGCCTTTAATCCCAGAAAGCCAGCCTTTAATCCCAGGGAGTGGTGGTAGAAAGCAGGAAGATATATAAGGCGTGAGGGCAAGAAACTAGAGGCTTTTGGCTGGTTAGGCATTTGGCTGGTTAGGCATGTGGCTGGTTAAGCATTCAGGCTTTTGAGCAGTAATTCAGCTGAGACCCATTCCGGATGAGGACTCAGAGGCCTCCATTCTGAGGAGACAAGACCAGCTGAGGATTTGGCGAGGTGAGATAGCTGTGGCTTGTCCTGTCTCTCTGATCTACCAGCATGGACCCCAATAACTCGCCTCGGGTTTGATTTTATTAATAAGAACTTTTAAGATTCCTGCTACATCTGGCGCCCAACGTTCGTGTTACGAATTCATGTAAAAGCTGTTTGCCTGTGGCCTTGTGAGCCCCAGCTCAGGCCCAAGTTACACTCAGCCAGTGGTGGTGGCATACGCCGGTAGGATTTGCTGAAGGAGACAGAGGCAGGAAGATCCCGAGTTTGAGCCGGCCTAGGAGGCTTGGGAGAAGCTTTGGCCCGGACTGAACCACAAACAGTGGTGGGACCATGGAAGCAGTGGCTACTGCTCCACGTTGCCAGCTCCTTCTCATCGTGTTGGTGACTGCGGTGATGCTGCTACCTGGGACAAAGGGTTTACTGCTGCTGGTTCAGAAAAGAATTGCCAGGACCATCGAGTTACAAGAAAGCATCGGCAAAGGTCAGTTTGGAAAAGTTTGGCAAGACAAATGGTGGGGAGAAATTGCTGTGAAGATTTTCTGTTCTAGGGAAGAATGTTCATGGTTCCGAGAGACAGACATTTATCAGACTGTGATTGCTCCAAACCAGAGAGGAGGCAAAAAAAAAAAAAAAAAAAATCCGCAGGAAACCATGACTTTGAAATCTTCAAAAAGATGACAGGATCCTACAATGATGGTTCCACATGGACTATGATAAAACCATTAAGCCGATTAACACCATGGAAAAATCGACTTTGGACTACAAACTGGTCAGGACAATTTTGAGATGGCTAGCTGAGATGATTCAGCCTGACAGACTACTTGAGCAAGGACTTGAAACAAGCCCTGAACTTTCCTATTATGCAGAGACTGGACAAATGATACAGGACTTGATGATTAACCCAAAAATTTTCTTTTCAAGATTCCCTAAAGATATCTTCACCCCTAGAAAGCAAAAAGAAAAAGAGAATATAGATATGAGATAGATCATTGAATCTACTCTGAGAAAAAAGATAAAAAGAGAATATAGATATGAGATAGATCATCGAATCTACTCTGAGAAAAAAGATAAAGAAATAATAGGATAAATAGGTAGATCATTGAATCTACACTGAAGAAAAAGGGGAAGATATAAAAATAACAAAAGATAGACTACTGAATCTATTATGAAAAGAAAAAAGAGAAAATATGGATATGATAAGATAAAAAAGGGAGATTATGTAATCTACTTTTAAAAGGGAACTACTTGTTTTAAATAAGATAAGTAATGAAAATTTTTTTGGTCTGAGTTTATCAGATGTTACTGGACTGGACATTGTTAATATATATAATGGAGTTTTTTGTCTGGATCTGTCAAATGTTAATGGACTAGACATTGTTGATGTAATCTTGACTGTATATTGCATATACTTATTGAAGATAGTTTTTCTTGTATTAGTTATAAGCTTTCTTTAATTTTAGACAAAAAGAGAGGAAATGTGGTGGTATTGTGTATTCTAATAAATTTATCTGGGGTCAGAGAACAGACAGCCACTAGATACAAAGGCTAGAAAATGGTGGCACTCACACCTTTAATCCTAGCATTCCAGAGATAGAAATCCCTCTGGATCTCTGTGAGTTCAAGGCCACATTGGAAATAGCCTAGCATGGTGACACGCCTTTAATCCCAGAAAGCCAGCCTTTAATCCCAGGGAGTGGTGGTAGAAAGCAGGAAGATATATAAGGCGTGAGGGCAAGAAACTAGAGGCTTTTGGCTGGTTAGGCATTTGGCTGGTTAGGCATGTGGCTGGTTAAGCATTCAGGCTTTTGAGCAGTAATTCAGCTGAGACCCATTCCGGATGAGGACTCAGAGGCCTCCATTCTGAGGAGACAAGACCAGCTGAGGATTTGGCGAGGTGAGATAGCTGTGGCTTGTCCTGTCTCTCTGATCTACCAGCATGGACCCCAATAACTCGCCTCGGGTTTGATTTTATTAATAAGAACTTTTAAGATTCCTGCTACACTCAACTGTGAGACCTGGTCCGCTCTGGTCACGCGACCCTTTCTACCAAAGTAAGAGTTGACCTAATCGTTTGCAATCAGACCACAGAACTTGACAGGGAGGGGCGGTGATCTTGCTCCCTCAAGGGTTGATACCCTCCTGCAGGTAGGATTGGGAAAATACCTGCAAAGATGAATGCAGGACAGAGCTGACTTTCAGAGGTCTCCCTCAGGAGGCATCTCACAGCAGCCTCAAGCCAGGGACCCTCTCCTCCAGTTGCCTGGAGCCCCTGAGCAGGTGTCCCTTCTCTTTACCACAGCATCTGCCCTGCAGCCCAGTGCCCCTCTGGCCTCTGGCCTTGACTCAACAGTACTCTTGTGTGCATTTTTCTGTGTGGATAAATAGTCTCCCACAACACTGCTCTCTGGGTTGCATAGTTTTCCCTTGTATGGATGTAAGTGAGAGAACAATGTGAGCCAGTAGAACAGGAAGGGGGGATTCAGCCTAAGGGGGCAGAGTGCCTTGGTGACGATAATGAGGGATACAGGAAGCTGAGAACATTCTGGAAAGGATCTTTCCTGTAATCTCTGTTCAGATATGCCTATGAAAGCTGTGTTCTTCCTTGGGCTGCATTTTTTTTTGTTTTATTTTTTAAAAAGTTGTTTGTTTGTGGCAGGGTCTCCTATCCACAAACTCAACATGTAGCCAAGGGTGACCTTGATCTTCTGATTCTCCTGCCTCTCCCTCCTGAGCTCTGGGATTAAGGCATGTGCCACTATGCCTGACTAATGTAGTCATGAGGACAGAACTCGGGGCTTTGAGCATGCTAGGCAGGCACTCTTATCCAGTGAGCTGAGTCCCCATCCTGTCCCCTGGGTTTTTGTTTTCTCTCTGTTCACATGGCTTCCAACATGGTTGCCTGCACTCTCTGGTCTCTAGGCACAGGTCCTGCCATGTTGCGGGTCTGTTTGCCTCTTGGTCTCTAGTGGCCTGTGTCAATTGCCTTTCTTATTGCTTCAACAGACTAGCCAAAGGAAGCAAAGTCCATGATGGAGGGGAAGGGATGGCAGCCAAGGAGTTGACGTTTGGGCCATGGTAGTGGTCTTGGCAGATTAGACCTGGGCTGACAACTTCAAGGCCCACCAGCAGAGGCCCATTTCAGCTAGCCAGACCACAGTCTCAAAGGTTCCACCACCTCCCCAAACAGGACCATCCACTAGAGACCAAGTGTTCAAACACACGAGCCTATGGAAGACATTTTACATGCAAACCATAACATGACCTAGAGGGACTCTGATTGGCCCCTCTAGGGCCATGTGGCTATGCCTATACAATGAAAGCGAAGGCCCACACTCTAATATGGCTGCCAGGCACTAGCATAGTGAGATGCTTATGTCAAAGTGGGTCTATGTTGACTCCCGGTGATCTTGTCCTACATGCCTTCCAATCGTCTCTTCCATCTCTCCACTTAAATCTGATTTTGGTTTCAAGCTAGTGAATCCATTTGGTTTCTGTGGACTCTTCTGGCCTCAGAGCAGGGATTTGACCGACTTAACCCCGTCTCTCATCCATTAGGGATAACGGCTCACAGCCCCATCACCGGTTTGTCGGCTGCCCCAGAACATTTAATCCTGACAGTGGGATTTCAACGGAGGTAGGTTTCACCCAACGAGGTCTATTGAATACCAGCAAGTCCGCTCATGATCTGACATGCAGCTGAAAAAATAAATATAATTAAAAAGCTAACTCAGGCCAGCGCTCTCTGATACTGTTTTACACGGGCGCATAATGAATGCTAAGCTCCATGCATCAGCGCCAAAAAGCAAAATAAATTCTTGGAGTCGATCTGTTTCCTGCCTGCAATACATTTGCCTGTTCCAAACAAATATATTTGTGAATACAACACAATTAGGAAGGCTGAGGCAGTCAGAACATTGCCTGTCCAGAGAGGCAGAACGTGGCTTCCATGCGCCCTGCTGGCTGGAGCCAGGGTCTGAGTGTGTTGTGACCGAGTCAATTATGGCTCTGGGCTTCCTTGCATTCCTTGCCAAGACATGCTTTCTCATCTCTGCTTGTTACTCAGAGTTCAGCCTTCTGTTTTTCTTCCTTCTCAGTGTTACTCATAGCCCTTGAGGCTCCTCTTCTCTGCAAACCGTAGGTTGCATCCCCCACCCCCCCATTTCCCTCCAAAGCTGGAAACAAACTATGGACAAGTATAGGTTTTAGAAGGAGAGCCTGTTGGAATGGGACTAAGTGGTTTTGATAATAAGAGTGACCTTTTTTTTTTTTTTTAAATATGTAGATGCCAAGTTTTTTTTTTTTTTTTTTTTTTTTTTTTTTTTTTTTTTTTTTTTTGACATTTGTGGTTTCTTTTGCTACTTGCACAAATCCTGGTATAGTTTCATTTTATAGATAAAGAAAACTGAGGCTCCGAGAGGTCAAAAAGCTTCTATAAGGTCACACAGCCAGAAAGTATATTGTAACTACTGATGCCAAAAGGCATAGGACCTAGTTTAATGGGGGCATTAAACAGTCAGACTGAATGGCCATGGTGAATTGGTACCCTGATGGGAGTTGTCAGGCAAGGGTTGAAACAGCCACTCCAGAGATGTCTCCAAGGGCCTGGTTTCTCTCTGCTCTGCCTTCCTTCTTCCTCACACATCCCTCACACCATTGGGTTTTCGAAGCCCTGCTCTGGTCTCTCCTATAGTTAGGGTGGGCCCTCCTACCTCAGCTAACCCAGTTCAGAAACCCCCTTTCGCCATGCCTGCAGCTTGTTTCCATGGTGATTCTAAATCCCTTCACATTGACAATCAAGGCTAACCACCCTGTGCGACAGCACATGGCAGAGGGATGAGATGAGGTACCTTGGGCCTGTCAGGGCCCTTCCAGAACTGGGCGAATCTTCAGCTTCCCAAGTCTATGGCTGAGGGGAAAGATTAGAGGTCACATAGAGCGAACATTATCAAAATAGGAAACGGGCTGGAAGAAGATGGCTCTGCATTTGGGACAGATGCCGGCCAGGAAGGTCCCTTCGATGTTTGCAGACCCAAGGTGAGTAGCATCAGACCTTAAGTGTGGCTGGGGGGGGGGGATGTGATGAATCCACTTACGCCCTGTTTACCAAGCCTGAATCAGAATGGGGATTGAAGAGACTTGTAAACCCTGGGGACTCTGCAGAGCTGGCGGCACCAACTGTGAGGTGCTTTGGAGAGCACAGGTTGTTTGCATCAGACACACAGGGCCCCAGCACAGGTCTCATTGGTCATTTGGTAATGTCACAAAACTGTCAAGGAGGGTCAAGAGCATTCACATCCGGAGTGCCTGGCCTGTGGGTGCTTGTCAAAACAGAAACTGACCCAGGGAAGGTTCTACCACCCAAGACACACCTGAACCTCAGTGCCCCAAGGGTTAGCTTGGGGCTAGCCTGGGGCTTGTCTGTACAGCAGAGGCTGTACATTCTGGCTGTACATTTCAGGACCCACAGGGGCTTTGAACACCTTGATGTCCAGGCATTAGTTCAAATCCAGTCTGTCAACCTGTCTCAGGGGAGGTCAGGGATCTGGGACTTTTCAAAGCTCCCCAGATAATTCCTCCAAGTGGCCAAGGTGGAGATGGCATGCCTTATACATACTGCCTTCTGAGTCAGTGGCTGTAAAAGGTTCCACTTTTGATGCCTCTGGGTGTGTGACTGCAGTCCATCGATGGTGAAGGTTCCCCTCTGTAGACCCCACTCGTGGTCCTGATGCTGAGCTACCTGGGAGGAAGAAGGACTGCGGACAGTATTCAGCAGCTGGAGCTTCAGCTTTATAGCGAGGGAGCAGTTAGGCATGTATCAACAGCCTTGATCACAGGGGTGATGGTGCAATGCAGAACGGTGACCGGCTTAATCCCAGTCATACCCAAGTGAGAAGGGAATATGCAAAACACTCTAAATCTTCTATGTGTCCCAGACCCCTGATCACATGGGAAAGCCCCCAGACTCTTCTTAGAAAATCGTTTTTATTTTATGTCATGGAAAGAAAGAATTTTGGGTTGGGGGTGTAGCTCAGTTAGTAGACTGCCCACGTGGTGTGCAGAAGCCCTGGGTTCGAGCCCCAGAAATTGGATGTGATAGTGCAGGTTTGTAAGCATAGTGCCCAGGAGATGGAGGCAGGAAGATCAAAACTTCAAAATCATCCTTGGCTATAGAGCAAGTTCAAGTCCAGCTCGGGCTACATAAAACCCTGGCTCAAACACAAAGCAAAACTAAACTAACAACAACAGAAGAGTTTTGAACTACAGTTGTTAAGATATTAAAAAGAAGTTCCATGCACTTTGTTATGGCCTCGGATATTAAGATCCAGCCATGAGTCTAACAGTTCTCGGTGTTGACAGGAGTGAAGGGCAGACAAGGCAGGTGTGTCTGTCACACCTGGTCCCCATAGAAGGACACGTGTGAATTCCTTTGGGGACGGGTCAAGGGTGCTGCCAAGCCCCTGTGATGTGCCGCTTGTTCTTATGAACATGCTGGTTCGGATTAGAAGTTAGTGGGAATGACAGGGCAGGATTTTCCCTGCTGAACTATGCCCCAGAGTCTACACAAAGACCCCTTGGGTTCAGACTAAGGACCCTTGGGTGGAGGATGGGGGCCGAGAGCAAGGGACAGCCTCAGTGCTGTGGTGGAATTCAGAACTCCATCTGTCTAGCTCTGTGAAGCTGTTCATCTGTGCCTGTCTAGAACACTTGATGGGCTAATAAAGAGCTGAATGGCCAACAGGAAGGCAGGAGAAAGGATCCGTGGGACTGGGAGGCAGAGAGAGAATAAATAGAAGGAGGAATCTGGGGAGCAAAGAAGTAGCCAGAGAAGGAGGACGACTCCCGGGTCCAGCCACCCAACTGCACAGCAAGCCACAGAGTAAGAATAAGATTTACAGAAGTAAGAGAACGGAAAAAGCCCAGAGGCAAAAGGTAGACAGGATAATTTAAGCTAAGGAAAGCTGGCTTGAAACAGGCCAAGCTAAGGCTAGGCATTTATAATTAAGAATAAGCCTCTGTGAGTGATTTATTTGGGAGCTGGGTGGCAGGTCCCCCAAAAGAGCAAAAACAAATAACAACAGATAAGCTCCAAGACCAATGAGGGGTCTTATCTTAAAAAATAGGTGGTGGAACTGGAGAGATGGCTCAGTGGTTAAGAGCATCGGTTGTTCTTCCAAAGGACCTGGGTTTGAGTCCCAGTACCCACATGGTGACTCCAGGGGATCTGTCATCCTTTTCTGGCCTCTTCAGGTACTACATGCATGTGATACACAAGCAAACATACAGACAACCATATACATAAAATAAATATGAATCTTTTAAAATAATAAAGCCACCTGATGTCAACACACAGATGAGTACACACACACACACACACACACACACACACACACACATGCACACGCACATGAGGAAAAGGGAAAAATGTGGTCTCCCAGTGTTCACCTCAGGGGTTTCTGTGATACTGGGTGACAGATGCCTAGCATGGTGGTAGTGAACTTGCTAATAAATGCCCGTTGGCTTTGCTACCTTATACAAGTCTCTGACATCTCCAGACCTCAGTTTACCCAGCTATGAAACAGGCCAATGGCTCCTACTGTGCTGGGCTGTGGGATTCAGAGTCTGGTTGGGGAGATTTAATAACTATGTCTTTTATGGGCCTGGCTCAGAGAGTGGCAGGCATTGGCCACCATCTGAGGCCTCTTGCATCCTGGGGGCCACAAACATAGTGGCTTTGGACCCTGCTGTTTTCAGCTGGATCTACTTATTGGCTTTCCTGCTAGACTGTGCGGGCCAGCTTAGGAGGATTCTCAGTGGCCTTGACTCCTCAGACAGCCTGGTGTGTTCCTGCAGGGAGGCCCCTGGCCAGGTGTGTGTGGGAAGACTTAGATGGGACTCTGAGGAGGAGTGAAAGACTACTTCATCGGGGACCCTCAATTGGGCTGGGCACTTGGGGTCCTGCCTGGGACTGTGGCCTCTCTTGCTCCCTGGCTCTGACTCCAGTATGACCATGGGACATCTGGAGCACTGGCCAGATCAGATCTTTGCTGGCCAGAACCCGAGCTGGAAGAGCCATTAGCTGGGACAGACATCAGGTTGACAGTGTTACTCTTAGTCTTGGGTCTGCCATCTCCCTGTTTCTCTCTCTCTATCTGTCGCAGAGGATGGCCCTGTGCCTTGCTTCCATCCCCCTGTCTCAGTCTCTCTCCACACCTCCCACCTTCGCATTTACTGGCTTCTTTCCTAATTTCCTCTTCTCTGCTCACACATCTGTCCTGTCTTCTCTTTAGCAGACTGTCACCGTTTCCTCTTGTTCTGGTCCCATCGTTGTCCTCTCTATTCTGTATCTGTGTTCCCACCCCATGTCTCCCCTCCCCTACCTCCCCTTCCACCTTGTGGACACAGGTCTTTGGTGACAGTGCCTCCTGGAGTCTCCACCCTCATCTCTCGGGAGTAGGTGGAGTGGAGCATGTAGGACACCTGGGACTTCTGAGTGTCCTTCTGGATCACTTTAATGACACAAAACCCTTATGTCATGAATAGGTGAGTACAGTCTAGGGATGTAGTTCCGTTGGTAGAGGCCTCGCCTGGCGTGAATGAAGCCCAGCACCACATGGATGCAGCTTGGTGGTGCACACCTGTAATCCCAGCACTTAGGAGGTGAAAGCAGAAAGCTCATACATTCAGGGTCGTCTTCAGCTACACTGTGAGCCTGAGGCTAGCCTGGACTATAAGATACCGACTTAAAAAAAAAAAAAAGACAAAACAATAAAAACAAAAATCAACCAACTAAATAAACAACCCAAATAAGACAAAACCCAAACCAAAGAGGAATGAAAGAGAAAGCCAGTTGCTTTCTGTCAGGTGAAATGAACTCAAATTGACTCACCCCCTTTGGCGACTGGTATCTGAGGAGAGAGAACATTGAAGTGCATGTCCCCTCAAATACAGGAACCCATACTTCTCCGGACTTTATTTGGCTCTGTAATTCTAATCCTTTCGCATTCATTACCACCTGCTCCCTCAGAGCCTCCAGAATATTCCAGAATGTGCAACGGCAGTTCCTCAATTTCCTCTTGGACACTCCAGTTTCTCCAGGGAGCCTGGCTGTCTTCACCAGCCTGGGCAATAGGTCTTAGCAGTAAGCCATGCCACACTCCTTTTTTTTCCAGCCAGGCTGCCCCCCGCCCCTCCTCCTAGCCTACTTGTTGCGGAGGGGACGACTTTCTTCACTGTCTCCAAGCTGCTCCCCAACTCTGTCCTTAAGCCCTGGGACTTCAGATGTTCCCTGGGAAGTGCCCCACTGCTGGGCTCCATCTCTAGCTTTGGGCAGGAAAAGGTTGATTCCGTGGGAGATTGAATAGACCACACAAAATACTGGCAGAGAAGGGCCGCCTGGGAAGCCACTCCCAGGCAGGGAGGGCCTCCTAGGGCCCGGCTGGAACAGAAAGCTGCCCAATCTTTTCCAGCCCTTCAGCTTCCACGTTTGATGTGCTGGTTCTCAGCCAGGATGAGCCCCAGGTAGAGAGATGCTACCTGTCGGGACCCGCTGCACCCCATCTCATCTCACCCCCTGCAAAGGTCTTTTCAAGAAGCCCCGGTGAGATGAATTAATGAGACTTGTGTAGGTGTGGTGCTTGCATTCTGCTGCAAAGCAGGGCTCAGAGCTCCCGATCAAGCCCAGTGGGGACGAGACTCCCTTCTGGCCTGGCTGGTACTTCCTCGGGTTTCCTAACAGGCCTTTGTGGGTTGGCTTGAATGTCTGCCGTGCCAGGGAGGCCGCGCATTCCTCCGGCGTGCGGCTGCCTCGCTTGGTGGGGCTGGGAGGAAATCTGCTGGCAGCGTCCCTTTGTGAGGGCGGAAAGCCGTGTGGGAAAGGCTGCTGTTAATCTGAGCATCTCCCCCGGAGCCTGCGCAGCCCACGCGGAGGGCTGAGATAAAGCCTCCCGGTGCAGCGGGTGGCAATTAGAAACTGCTGCCTTCACCACTGCTTCTGCAGTTGCCTGTAGCATGGCCGATAGTGAGATGGGGGTGTGTGGGGGAGGGTGCGTGGGGACAGGGGGGCAATGGTCTGGCGTGGCCTAGCCCTGCAGCTCTTCACATGCCCACCCGGGATCACTGGTGAGATGTTGTGGCAAGGAGAAACAGACAGAAATGACGGTGGCCGACAAGTCCCTAGAGCTTCATGTAGAGTTGTGCGATGTCTGAGGGTTCAGGACTGCTAGGCGTGGCTACGTGGACAGAGGCAGCAGCTGTTAGTGACTGTGCAGTTACTAAGTCCTTCCCGTGTATTATGACAGTTAATCTTCGTGATGGGCCTGTGTGGGGAGGTTCGGTCCCAATTCCCAGTGTTGGGACGAGGAAACACAGGCTTGCAAGGAAGGGGTCAGGGATGAGCCAAGGTCTTCCAGAGGATGTGGGATTTGAATAGGGGCCCTTGAGCCGATACGATCCATTGTCCTTACCCTGTTTTGAAATTCCGTTCCCTGTAGCCCAAGGCTGGCCTTGAACTCGCTATGTAGCCGAGAATAACCTACAACTTCTGTTCTTCTGGCCTCTACCCTCTGAATGCTAGGGTTACAGGTGTGTGCCACCATATCCAGTCTTGTATGATTCTGGGGATGGCACCCAGGGATTGGTGCATGGTGACCACGGAGCGACACTTCCACCTGCTTGGTGTCCTCATTCTTGGGGAAATCTGGACAACAGCAGTCTTGAATAGAGTGATGACAGGTTGAGTTGTGTCCCTACAAGCCAGGGATTGTCATGGGTGGTGAGCACCGGTGGAGCAAGGGGTAAGGTAGAGACTCTGGCTGGCACCCGCAGAAGGATCAAGGCCGTGTTGGATGGCCTTCACTCCACCCATTAGATGCCCTCCTCCTCAGGCTGCCCTGGAAGCTACTACCTGTTGGCCGTGTACAGTGTGGCTCTTGCAGCTGGCCTGGAGTTTCGGGGCTGCTCCTTACTCGAACGCAGAAGCCAGCCCAGTTGGGATAGAGCAGGCTCTGGTGAGTGCGGCAGGTGACTATCCTGGGGACGGAGAGACGTGCAGTGGCTGTGGGCTCAGAGCGCTTGCAGAAGACCCCGCTCTGGTTCCCAGGACCCACACTGGGTGCTTACAACTGCCTTTAACTCCACCCCCAGGGGGATCGGATGCCCTTTTCTGGTTACTGAGGGCAGCAGTACTTAAATGCACCTCCCCCCCCCCACATACACATAATTAAAAATAAAAATAACTCTTCTTTTAAAAAGAAAGAGTGAATGTCCCTGGGAGCTGTCCTCAGCCTGTGAGGAATGGGAGTCTGTGGATGATTGCCTCACTCCTTATCCTTCAGCCTCATGTGCCCACAGTGACAACCCATTAATTATATACTGGCTATTGGCCTCCTGTCACCCTTAGTTTCCTCCTTATTCAACCTGCTGTGTACATACAACGACTATGTCCAAGGTCCAGTCTCTAGCTTTACCATGGCAGAGACCCAAGAGACCCAAGGGGCGTGGAAGGATCCTCAGTAAAACCTCACCATATAATTTAAAATCAAATGTCAACATCTTTGAGCAAAACAGATCTGTAGGGAACCTCTAACAGAGGGGACATTCTGAAGATCATGAAGACCTTTGAACATGATCCAGGGCTGAGGAGATGATGAGGTTCGTGAAATGTCTGCCACACAGTGAGGATCCTGAGTTTGTATCCCCAGCAGTGCGAAAAAAGCCAGGTGTGGCAGCTCACATCTGTGAGCCCCAGTGGCGGGGGTATCTGGGGAGGGCAGAGGCAGGAGGATCTCTAGATCTCATTGGCGAGCCAGCCTAGGTGATATGATGAGCTCTAGGTTAAAGGAAAGTGTAGTAGAATAGTATTTTAAGATGGGTTACTTTGCTTATGTTGTATTTGTTTAACTCTGTGAAGCTGTGTTACTGTGCCTGTCTAAAACACCTGATGGTTTAATAAAGAACTGGCCAATAGCCAGGCAGGAGAAAGGATAGGTGGGGCTGGCAGGCAGAGAGAATATACAGAAGGAGAAATCTAGGAAGAGATCTAGGAGTCAGAGAAGGAGGAGGACTCCAGGGGTCAGCCACCCAGCTACACAGCAAGCCACAGAGTAAGAGTAAGATTTACAGAAGTAAGAGAACGGGAAAAGCCCAGAGGCAAAAGGTAGACGGGATGATTCAAGTTAAGGAAAGCTGGCAAGAAACAAGCTAAGGTAAGGATGGGCATTCATAAGTAATAATAAGCCTCTGTATGCAGTTTATTTGGGAGCTGGGTGGCAGGCTCCCCGCAAAGAGCCAAACAATAACAGGAGAGACCATGTCTCAAAAAGTAAGTTGAGGAATAGCTTAGAGCTGACCTCTGGCCTCTACAAACACATCTGCATGCACACCACACACACACACACACACACACACACACACACACACACACACGGCTCCAATATCTTGAGGGAAGGGGAAAGATGACAGGGATAGTAGTAGAGGGAGAGGAGGTTATTAATGAAGATTCTTAGGGCACACGCCTTGGGAAGGATGTCCATGCAGTATAACCGCTTCCCACAAAATGACAGAGCAGGCTGTGCCTGCCGCGGGGGTGGGGGGCACTTGAGACAGGGCTCATGGTGGGAGTCTGGACTTTTTTTTTTTCCCCTCAGAGACAAAGTTTCTCTGCGTTGCCCTGACTGTCCAGGAATTCAGTCTGTAGACCAGGCTGGGCTCCGGACTCAGAGATTCTGATTTCTGCTTCTGCCTCCTGAGTGCTGGGATTAAAGGCTTGCACTCCTGCTGCCCGGCTGGGAGCCTGGACTCTTAAAAGACAACGTAGACCAGGGCAGTGGTGAGGGAAGGTTGGGTGAGGGAGGCTATTCTTCCTTGGGAGTCCTTCCGTCCACACTGGGCTGGCATGACAGACAGAGGGACAGAGAGGTAGTGTGGGTGAGTGGTGAGATTGTGGGGTGGGCCTGATGTCACACTCAGGCTGGGTTCAGGGTCTAAGCCAAGACCAGAATTGTTGTGAAACAGATTCAAGTCACCTGGGCAGCCCATCCCCAGGCTGGGAATGAGATATCGTATGTCAATCCTTCCCCTCAAATAAAGTAGCTGGTGTGCCATGGATCTCTGTAACTCGGGGATTTTCTCTTTACAGGTGGCCTAGCTGAGCTCATAGAGTGGGCTCTGGGTATTCCAGCAGATGACAGAGAACTATGACACTCGCTGCCATGTGTGGCTGCCTGTGTTGTTTCTAAGCGACCTACATGTATCTTCAGGGGTTCTGCGAGTGAGCTGATCCCTGACATTCTCGGCTTAAGCAAGCCTGAACTTGTGCTGTTTGGCCTGCAGGCCGTCTGATGAGGGATCCAGTGACTTACGGGTCTCAATGCTCAGCAGTGATTATTGAGCATTGACCATGCAGCTGGCCGCTCCTACAGCCACACAGCAGAGCACTCAGTGGGCACCTGAGCCAGTTCCAGACATCTGACTCCAAAGCTGAGATTTTTCACCTTCCCTAAGACCTGTCGGGCCTTCAATGTCCCCATGGTGATGGTGATCGACAGCTGCTGCTTTACATTTTGAGACAAAGTCTATGTGTCTCAGACTGACTGAGTATGACCTTGAACATCTGATCCTCCTGCCTCTGCACCCTGAGTGCTGGGATTACAGGCACAAGCCACCACTCTGCAGCATGTACGCAGGGTTGCGCATGGAACCTAGGGCATTGCATGTGCTAGGCCAACATTTACCAGCTGATCCATGTCCCGCGCACCCAGGCAACTGTATTTTATGTACTCCCCTCTGTCTTTCCTCTTCTTACCTAATGATGGACATCTTTAGATAAAAGAGAAACATGCCCAGGTCCTCAGCTCAATGCATCGAATGATGGGATGCCGGCGCAGGGAAGCTGGGAAGAGACTCTTGAGTTTCCCCACTTTTTCTGCATGCAGGATGTGCTCTGGTTAGGACTCTCCCCTACATAGTGCGCCCCCAACAGGCCGTGCCTGATACGCTCCGCTTGGCTTCACAGTGTGAGTTCCCGCTGCGGATGACAGCACAGTGACCCGCACTGGAGAGGATGCCTGGTTCTAATACTCCTGCAAGCTCCTCACAGCGTGCAGAGGATCCACACAAGGAATACCAAACTAGCATGTGTTGAGCATTTACTATTTGCCAGACATCGTGCCGAAGTACTTTTCCCCATTAGTACAGACCAGATGTTATTGTTGAGATTCAAATGCCAAGTAAATGTGTCAGGGCCGCACAGTGGAACTGGCCCCACACAATCATGATCAAGGGGTCAGGCTGGGAGCATATGTCCAGTTCCTTGCTCTTAAGCAGGCTTCTGAGACAGTTCCCAGGAAGGCTCACCTTAAATCCTCCCATTGATTTTTTACTCAGGTCTCGATTGCTCAGAAGAAACACGTGCCCAGGGTGAGGAAATTTGGAAGTTCTCAGTCCATGACGGAGCCTGGGGAAGCCTTTCACAACTCACTGCTGCCCGCCACCCCCACCTCCTTCTCTGGAGGGAGGAGGGAAGGATGGGGTGGCCCAGGGACTGACGATTGAACAGGGCTGGTCCTACCCTTGGCTTGCCCTGCACCTGCCCTCCTACCTAGATGGGACTCTGCCAGGCGGTGCAAAACTTGGCCCCAGGCTGGTTGGGTTCGGAGATGATTCTGAACTAGCAGGTCTCAGGCAGGGACTGAGTCACACCCTCATTCTCTTTTAATTATTCAGGACCTGACACACTGCCTGGGAATACATCACTCGGAGTACATGGTGGTAAAGATTAAATATTAGAGGCAAGTCTTTTAATTAATTTTTAATGTCATCTTTAGAACAATTCTTCATACCTAACCACACGCTGAAACAGAGTACTTAAAAAAAATTTAATGTTCAGGGTCTCAGGGGTTTGTGGGTGCAGATAGTCCTCATTTTGGTTACCTCTAAGCTCCGTATCAGAGGGTACTCTATTTGTGGTTGGAAGTAAGATGACCAGGTAGCTCATCTGGGGACTGTCCCAGTGTATACATGGTTGTCGCAATATATGTATGTTGTCCTCAGAATTTCCGCTGGTAAAGCATTTGCTCACCCTACTTAAAAACAGTTGCTCTCCCTTCCCTTTTCTAGCAGACATCACTAGTTGATTACAGCACCTTTTCCATGCTGATGCCACCCATGTCTTTCCAAGGTGTTCTCAATATAGCCTTCCAAGCAGCTCACTCTGGACATCTACCTCATGTGATTAAAAATACTTTTCTTTCTTTAAAAGGGAGCATACATATCACTCACACACACACACACACACACACACACACACACACACACACACAGTGTATGTGCTAGAGTTCTCTAAGGAACATAACTGATAAAATGACTGGGTATTTATCACCCCCACCCCCATTTTAGAACACCTGCTAGGGAGCGCTCTTCCTTGAGTTGGAAATAAATATTAATAGTTTTAACCTGAGCATAGTGCCACACCTCTGTAATCCCAGCACTGAGGAAGCTAAGAGAATTGCAAGTTCATGGTCAGCCTGGATTTCCTAAGGAGACCTTGTCTCAAACAAACAAAACAGGCGTAGGGAGATGGCTCAGTGGTTAAGAGCACTGGCTGCTCTTCCAGAGGACTGGGGTCCAATTCCCAGCACCTACATGGTAGCTCACAACTGTTTGTAACTCCAGTTCCAGAGGATCCGACACCCTCATACAGACATACATGCAGCAGGCAAAAACTCCAATGTGCATGAAATAAAAATGAATAATTAAACAAACAAAACTTTATGAGACTGAAGAATGTTGGTGTCTGAGGTGGCTTCACAGCCCCCTTTCCTTCCTTCCTTCTTCTCAGAAGAACTGGATGATTTAAACATTATTGCTTTCAATTCACTCACAGTGGTCTAACCTGCGGTCTTGATGGGCGTTGAACGGAGACCAAAGTGTTTCCTGGGGCAGCTGGCACCCAATGCAAACCACTTGGTGCTGGCTGTCATCTGCAGCTCAGCACTGGTCAGGGACTCTTCCCCTCCCTCCTCTCTGCGACCTGCATCCTTCCTAAGGCTCAGGGCTTCCTCACAGCCGGGACACAAAGTTTCTAAAGAGGAGTGGAAGCTGTCCTTGAAAGGTGGGCTTGGAGCCTTGGTTCCATCGGGTCTTCCATCTAGTGTGACTTAACAGTCACAGGCACAGCCAAGAAAGATGATCAGAAACTTCAATCAATCGCATGGTTCCTTTGTACTTTGTTCTGAAATCAAGATAATCTTTAAATATGCAAAAGGGGCAGATCCCACGGACATCCCCATGTTTCCAATAGTGGATCCTAGGCTCCGAGCACCTGTGTGACTTGCCCATAGCAAGTAGGTAGTTAATGAGCTGCCCACTTGAAACAAAGGCAGGCCATAACCAGCTGCGACATTCCTTTGATTTTCTCAGAACGGGACAGACCCCAAGGTCACAGGGCCCAGCCTGCGCCAGGACCCATCCCTGGAAGCTCAGTGTTGTCGTTTGCTACCTGCTGCGTCAGGCACGTCACTTCTGCTCGGGTGCCCGCACTGTCCTAGGGTCGCTTGTGGTTCACCTCGTGGTACCTGATTCTCACTGCCAGCCAGACTCTGGTGCTGGGCTTAGGGACTGCAGGGAGAATGTGACAGAGATGGCTCTGGTGCCAAGTCTCCAGGGGAGACGGCGAAGGTTGACAGCTGAGCTGAGGAAAGGTGATAGCTGTGAGGAGAGCTATGGGAGGAGAATCCATGGGAGGCGCTGGGCAGATGGGAGCTGACTTGTCACAGGGTGGGGACAGGTGTCCCTGAGGAAATGACACTTCCCCTGAGGTCTAATGGGGGAGATGGATGTTCTAGGCAGACAGCATATGCTGTGAGCAAAGCCTCCCAGGAGCTCAGGACTGAGGCGGCCGGTCACAGAGGAAGGAAGGGCCCCTTGGGGCAGGACCCAGCACCAGGGACAGATGCCCTTCCAGCTTGTTATTACCATGAGTCACCCTGAGAACAATGGCAAGCATCATGTTTGGGAAAGACAGGTCCAGCTGCAGCTTTGGAAGGGGCAGGAGGAGGGAGAATACACACAGGGAACGGACCCCTGCTGGCCAATGCAGCCTTCCCTGTATCCTGCATGGTGCTGCCCCACCCCCCAGCTCTGCGCAGGGTCATATTCAGCTGGAAGCCGTGCAGCTGGTACTCTGCTGGCACATGCCCTCCGAGGCTCCTTCTAGGATGCTTCCGGGTCTAGGATGCAAGGTCAGGAGAAGGAGGAGCTGAGAGGCATCCCAGGGACAGATGCAACATGCTGCTCTCTTGCAGCCTCCAGAGAGAGAGTGTTTCCTCAGATGGCAAGCCCCAGCTGCCCCCTCCTCTCCTCTCCCTGCAGTTCAGGCCGGGCCCAGCTGGTTTCTCTCTGGCCTCCTGTTGTGGGCAGGAAGGGAGGAGCAGGGAAGCTGCCCAGCTTCCAGAGGGCACAACCCGGCTTGTCGGTTTCTCTTCCCCGTTGACGGGCCGGAAGGCAGCCTGTGGCCGCGTGCGGCTGCCTGGGCTGCTGCCCTGGGATCTTGGTGCCGGGAGGCGGTGTGAGTGGCCAGTGGCCAGCGTTTGAGGTTCTACAAGGGCAGAAGGGAAAGCAGATGGCGGCATCCCCCTGGCGGATGAGAGGTTTTGCAGTGTCTGGGGAGAGCCAAAGCAGTACAGGCTTTGTGGCCAGATGGGAGCCCCGACTCGACCAAGCTCCTGGCCAAGCGGCCCTGGCCAGATTGGTGCCGCTCGAGGCTTGTGCAGCTGGGGATGAGTTGGCGGCACTTCACTGCACAGGGCTCTAGAAATGCGGGCTCTGCCTGGAGTTCAGGCCGAGGGGTACACTTTCCAAATGAGGGAAAGCCGTGGCTCTGGAGGGCAGAATGCACAGTGCGTGGTATATCAGGGAGCTGTTTTCTAAACCACCCTGCTGCCCGTCTCTCACAGACTCCTGTTGCGAGTCAGGATGCTCTGGGCAGGCAGCAGGCCTGTAGGGAATGATGGGAAGTGTGGGAGACTCTGGGCTCCGGCGGAATTCCAATGTAGCTCTTTCCTCCTCTACTTTTTCCTCTTCACCTATGGCTTCCTCCCTCCCTCTCCCCTTCTCCCCATTCCCTCCTGTTCTTCTTCTACCTCTTCCCCTCTGTGTCCCTCTGTCCTGCCCTGGCATCACAATGGAAAGCACCCAATTTAGGGCTGGTTTAAAAGAGACTTCTAAATCAAATCGGGTGCTTCAGCATGCAGAGGGACAGAAGGATTTGGAGGACAGGCAGTGTCCCTTGCCTCCCAGAGCATGCACCCATGGGCTGCGGGGTGGGGGTGGCCCAGCTCCAGAACCCTGCCTCTCCCCACCTTCCTTCCCTCCCTCCCTGCCTTGCCGCCCCCCCCCCCCCCCCCCCCCCCCCGTCTCCTATCCTTGACTTTTCCCCTGGGTCCCAGGGAAACCTGAGTGGAGGTGAAGGGAAGAAGGCGGGGGGGGGGGGGTGAGGCCTAGTGGTAGGATGGAGGGGAGGGGTGAGGTGGGGGGTGGGTGTGTGGGCAGTTCAGGCTGGGGAAACCAGGATGTTGGGGGACTGGAGGAAATAACACATGGCTGCTCCTCTCACGTGAGCAGCCCTGCTGATTGGCTCAGAACCCGCTGGTCCGGAAGCTCTTGGAGACAGGCGAGCAGAAGGTTAAATGTGTGTTCTCTGTAGCACCGTGGGGCTAACCCCCATTCAGATGCCTCCTCATTGTGAGCCTGTCTAACAGCCTTGTGCCTCTTTTGTAAAGCAGAGTGCTCAGGAAGGTACCTGTCTCCCACGGCAGCTAGAGGATTCAGTGAATTCCCGAATGTCAGGAGCTCCGATTGTGTCTGACTCAGGAGTGAGTGCTGTGTGCTGGGCCCAGAGAGCTTGGCTAGTCTGCTTAGCCCTTCACCTTGTGCCTCGGGGTCTGAGGTAACAGAAATGAGGTGAAGTGTGCAGAGAATCCAGCGTATCGTAGGAGCTACTTCACAGAGAAGCGTAGTTCCCCTTTTACACCCTCTGTCAGGGGCCTTTTCTAAGCGCCACAAGTCCCAGAAATGATTACGGGCTTGCTTAAAGGGCCAGGGCTGGAGAGATGGCTCAGAGGTTAAGAGCACTGACTGTTCTTCCAGAGGTCCTGAGTTCAATTCCCAGCAATCACATGGTGGCTCACAACCATCTGTAATGAGATCTGGTGTCCTCTTCTGGCTTGCAGGAATACATGCAAGCAGAACACTGTAAACATAATAAATAAACAACATAATAAATAAATAAATAAATAAATAAATAAATAAATAAATAAATAAATAAATAAATAAATAAATTTAAAAAAGAGCCAGGGCCACATACAGGGGCCACATTCAGTCACATCTGTATTGGGATGACTGTGTTCCCTGGGAGATGGGTGTAGTGGGTTTGGGGAGAGATCACTGTATCTGAGAGGGAAAAGGAATGACAGGAAGCTCTCCTAGACCTGAGGGCAGAGAGCTGTCTTCCTTTCTCCCTCGGGCCTGCCCCACACTCTCCTGGTTCTGGTGGGAGGAAACCACTGCTTGACTTGACATCACCTGGTAGCTGGTGTCCAGAGGGACCGACTGTCCTCTGAGGACCACTGATTGCTTAAATATGTATCCTCTCTGGGGGAAGAAAGCAAAGATTCTTCATTCATTTTAGAGATGCTGGGAAGGAAGTGATGGGGCAGGGTGGGGGTGGGGGAGATGGGCAAAGTATCAGCTTCCAAAGAACCAAGGGAGATTTGTGGCTTGAAATCCCCACTCTGCTGGGTTCTGTTAGCTGAGTCATGTTTCCTTACCTGCATGTTAAGAAAAAACTTGGAAATAGTCAGAAGGTGACTGCCCGTCCTTTGGGTGCTACCCTAGCATCCTATCAGGGTCCTGGCTGATGGCATCAAAGGCTTTGGGCATGGGCTGCATGCAGATGTTTTCTCAATAACATTGTGTTGGAACACAGCCACGCCCATCCCTGTGCGTGGCGGCTGGTGCATCTGCTGCTGGCTGAGTGGTAGCAACAGGGACCAGGAAGCTGAAAATGATTGCCCTTCTGCCCCACGAGCCTGCTGATCCCACACTGTGATCTGATTTACTATTTACTTGGAGTTTGGGCCTGGGCTTGGGATCATGCAGTGCTAATTTTTGGAAGACTGATAGCTTGCAAATAATTTGTTCCCATCACCCACACATGATTTCTGTCTAATAGAAGCGATGCACTCCAAGAATATGAGTTCATTGACCTGGGAGGCACGCATCATCACAGTGTCCAACTTCAGGACCGTACCCTAGCGCTCATTCTGCCTGTCACCATGTGTTTGACTTTCCCCTGAGCCCTTGACACTGACTGTCCCACCCTTCTTGCTCCCACACCAACGGAGTGAAGAAATCCTCCAATCCCAGCCCTCAGAAGGCAGAGGCAGGGCCGTAGACGAAAGTCTGAAGGCAGCCTGGTCTAGAAGGTGAGTTCCAAGCCAGCCCACAAAGCAGAAGCAAAACAACATAGAAACAAAGACACTCTCAAGAGGCGCCCATCTTCATTTGTACAAGCTCTGCTCGTTTTGTATGCGTGTGTGGACACATGTACATTCCTGTGTGAATATGGGTGTGTACTACTGTGCGCATGTGAAGGTCACAGGGCAACCTGGGCGTTGGTCCTTACCCTCACCCTTGAGACAGGCTATCCTTGTTTTTCTGCTGGGTACCTCAAGCTAGTTGACCTTTGCACTTCTGAGGAGTCTCTTGCTTCCTCTTCTCAACTGCCCATGGGAATGCTGGGATTTCACAATTGCTTGAGCTGAATGCCTGGATTTTCTGTGGAATCTGGGGATTCGAACTCATGTTCTCACACTTGCACAGAAGTCACTTTTTTTTTTTTTTTTTTTTTTTTTTTTGGTTTTTCGAGACAGGGTTTCTCTGTGTAGCTTTGCGCCTTTCCTGGGACTCACTTGGTAGCCCAGGCTGGCCTCGAACTCACAGAGATCCGCCTGGCTCTGCCTCCCGAGTGCTGGGATTAAAGGCGTGCGCCACACCGCCCGGCTCAGAAGTCACTTTTACCCACTGAATCATCTCCCTACTTTTGGAAAACTTTACTTTGATATATACCCTGAAGACGGGAGCACAGTCAGAGAGTTCGCAGATCTTCCTGTGGGGACCCCCTTGGTGGTTCCAAAGGTGAATTCTAAGGATATGCACACAGTCAGGGTCCCTCCACCCATCTGAGCAGCTCTGTGGATAAACCTGCCTTCTGTTTTGTGACTTCAAATGTAAAATTCCCTGGTGTGAGGAAGAGAAAGCATTTTGTTGTGAAGAAAACCGTGTTGTCCCATAGTAGAGGACTGTGGGCAGTTTCCTGGGAGGCATATGGAGCAGGCAGGCCTGCCAGGGTTCTGAGGGCTGCTGGGGTCTGTACATTCCTGGGCGGAGGCTGTGACAGGCCTCTGGGCTGTCTGTGGCTGGCTGGAATGCTGTGTATTTACACTCCTTCAGAGCAGAAAGAGGCCTCTGGAGACCAGGCTGGAATACCAACAATTCCCCCAGGCTTTAACGAGGGGAAAAAAAGTGTGCCTTTCCTTCCTAATTTTGTTTCTTAAACAAATCTAAGCACAGTTACACAAAGCATAGTCTGTGGTATCTGATTATTGGCAATTTCTCATGAGAACATTCCGGAAACCCGTGGGACTTGGTGCATGCCGGAGGACCGCAGAGCCCACTGAGGGCTTGCAGGGTGGCGTCTGGGACTCCGGTGACTGTTCAGGAGAGAAAGGGGGAAGAGGAAACAGTTTCCCGTTCGTTCACTGTGTTCTGTTTCCCCCCATCAACCTGGGGCCTGATTCATCTATTTTCAACTTTGTTTTCAGCAGTAGCTATAAGATAAAGATCCACTCCTTAGCTCTGGGGAAGGGTGTCTCTGGAGTCAGGGCAGCCACAGCCTTCATGGAGCCAGTCTGTCTTCTGTCCGGCTCGTTCTGGGGCTTCTTGAGAACAGGGCCTGTGCGAAGCAGATCAGATCTGAGTTTCAGAGTCGTGGTTGTTTGTATTTGCATGGCCTAGATGGGCGAGCCAGTCCCACCGTATCGGTTCTCGGGTCTTCTTTGACTAGCTTTGAAAAATTATGTTTTGTTAAATTTATAAAATTGCTAACCCTTGTATACACACACTGAGCCAGTCTCCCCGTGTAGCCCAGGCTGACCTCAGTATTCCTGGCTATAATTAACCTTCTAAAAATAATAATGATGATGACTATTAATAATAACAGTATTCTTAGTGTGTGTGTGTGTGTGTGTGTGTGTGTGAGAGAGAGAGAGAGAGAGAGAGAGAGAGAGAGAGAGAGAGAGAGAGAGAGAGAGAGCAAGAGAGAGAGAGATGTGAGTGTGGGCTTGCACATGCCATGGCACATGTGGAGGCCAGAGGACAACTTTGTGGAGTCATCTCTCTCCATCTTCATGTGGTTCTAGGGATCCAGCATGATTGCCTGCTGACCATCTCACCGGCCTCTAATTAACCATTCAAAAAGTTTACAGCTCACCGATATTTGTGCACTCACGATCTGAGAGCCCATCACCTCTGTCTAGTTCTAGAACATGTCCAGGAACCTTGCATTACGTTCTGCTTCTCGTCACTGAGACGGGATGCCTGACAGAAGCAGCTGAGGGGAGGAGAGGTGGACTTTGGCTTCTGGTTTCAGAGGGAACAGTGAGTGTACCAGGCTTTTTCTTTTGGGTCACCAACCAGCTCCCAAATCATGACATGAGACTTATTAATAGTTCTGAATGCTTGGCCCAGCTTAGGCTTGTTTCTGGCTAGCTTTTTATTTTTATTTTTTAAACTTAAATTAACCTGTTTCTCTTCTACATATTGTCATGGGGCTTTTACCTTCTTTCTTTCTATATATCTTACTTTCCTGCTGTCTTTATGTCTTGCTGGTGGCTGCCTGGTTTCTGACCTAGGCATCTCCCTCTCTTTCTTCCCATTCTCTTCCTTCTTCTTCTTCTTCTTCTTCTTCTTCTTCTTCTTCTTCTCTTCTTCTTCTTCTTCTTCTTCTTCTTCTTCTTCTTCTTGTCTTGTTTTGTTTTTCGAGACAGGGTTTCTGTGTAGCTTTGCGCCTTTCCTGGAACTCACTTGGTAGCCCAGGCTGGCCTCAAACTCACAGAGGTCCACCTGGCTCTGCCTCCCGAGTGCTGGGATTAAAGGCGTGCGCCACCACTGCCCGGCTCTTCTTCTTCTTAAGCCTGGATTTCTCCTCCTGTTTATTCTCTCTGCTCACGAGCCCCGCCTATCCCTCTCCTGCCTAGCTATTGGCTGTTCAGCTTTTATTCTGTTGTTTGTTTGTTTTTGAGACAGGGTTTCTCTGTGTAACAACTCTGGCTGCCCTGGAACTTGCTTTGTAGACCAGGCTGGCCTTGAACTCACAGAGATCCACCTGCCTTTGCCTCCTGAGTGCTGGGATTACAGATGTGCACCACCACTTACCGCCCAGCCCATTCAGCGTTCTGTTAGACCAATCAGGTGCCTTAGGCAGGCAAGGTGAAACAAATGCAGCACATCCTTACATTGTTAAACAAATGCAGCATAAACAAATGCAGCACACCTTTACATAGTTAAAGTAATATTCCACAGCATAAACAAACGTAACGCATCTTTGCCCAGTTAAAATAGCATTCCACAATAGAACAGTCCATTGTTGCAAGCGAGGCACGGTGACCCTGCTGTGTGGCCGTAGAAACTTGCAGTGCATTTGTTCACACCTTGGCAGGTCAGGGAGCAGAGGGATCGGGTTGGTGCAGAGGTGAATATCACCTTACAGTTACATCCCAAGGAGTCTACAGCCTCCTAAAATTTCACCTGACACTAGCCTGTGGGGGACATTTCACATCAAACTACAACAATCCTCCAAATCAGCTCCTACTAGGCAGTTACCTCTTCCCTCTACCCACTACCTTCAGACCCTGGAACCCACCCATCTGCTTTCTGCCTCTGCAGATTTATTAATTCTGGGTATTTCATCAAAATGGAATCTTACACTATGTGACCTTTTATGTCTGTTTCCCTTGTCTCATCAGTGTGTGTGTGTGTGTGTGTGTGTGTGTGTGTGTGTATGTGTGTGTGTGTATGGGGCTGGGGATGAAACCCAGGGCATTGTGCACATAGGTGCTCTACCACTGAGCTGCATCCGCAGTCCCAAAGAGTATCTCTGGACCTCCACCCTTGTGGAATCAACGCATCACTTCTTTATTCCACTGTGTGGATAGGCACCATCTGTTCGTCACTCATCTTGATGGGTGTTTGGGTTGTTTCCAAACACCAGCTCCTCTGGGCTGTGTGCCAGCAAGGCCCTCTCGTCCCCAGCCTTGTTTCCCGGCAGTTTTGTCCCCCAATGCTCATGCAGTGACACACACACACATCCAGAAGCCTCTCCCGGGTATTTCTGGGCCTCCCTAGGGTGTCTTACCAACTGATGCTGACTTCAGGTGCTTGGCCACAGCTTCCGCCTCTGATGCCCTCTGTGGTCAGACAACCCCGAGTCCTAGCCACTGAGTTCGTCCTGTGATGGAGTTTCTGGGTGGAGGGTCTACATGTGGGGTAGGACCTGGTGATAGGCTGTCTGGTTATGAGACAGATACCCTTTCATCTCAAGGGCATCTCTTTCCTCTTCGCTCTGTAGGACTTCTAGCACGCCTTGGTGGCCTTTTCTAGAAAAGAACCTTCAGGTCTCAGAGGATGTAAGACGGGTGTTTGTTCATTCCTGTTTCTCAGAATGCTTCTGGTTTTAGTACTGAAATCTATCTATTCCATGTATGCCAGGACCAATGGTCACCCTGGAAACAAGCCTGCTTTGGGGCTTTCCCTTACCATGCAGTATGCTATATCTCATTTAACATACCCCTCCTCCCAGTTTTTACTCAGCTGGGTGAGCCTCAGCCTTCCTTATGTCTCTAGGCGCCCAATCCAGATCTTCTTTGCTACATGGTACATCTCTGGAGCTGCGGTTCTCAGCCTTCCTGATGCCGCCACCCTTTAATACAGTCCCTCATGGGGTGGTGATTCCCCAACCATAAAATTGTTTTCATTGCTGCTTCACAATGTGGTTTTGCTACTGTTATGAATCATAATGTCAACATCTGATATGTGCCTCCTGTGAAAGGGGTCACAACCCACAGGGTGAGAACCACTGCTCTGGAAGGAGCAAGGTGAGAGAGGCCTGGGAATCTAGATTCTCTGTGTCTGTGCGTGAAGACACACAACCGTGTTTGCGTGTGGGAGCCGCCGCAGGCCCACCTCAAGTGTCCTTCCTCGGATGCCCCCTACCTTTCAGAAAAGGATTTCTTTAATTGTGTATGTTGGGATTCGGGGCATGTACGTACCATGGTGTGTGTGTTTCCAGAGGACAGTTTGGGTGTGTTCGTTCTCATCTTCCACTGGGTAGGTCCTGAGGATTGAACTCGGGTCATCAGACTTGGCAGTGTGTGCCTTTCCCCACTGAGCTGTCTCATTGGCCCCACTCGTTGGTTGAGACAAGGTTTCTCATTGGTCTGAGACTCACCAAGTAGGCTAGGCTGGGTGGCCGTCAAGCCCCAGGGATCCTCCTCCTCTTGTCTCCTCAATACTGGGATTATAAACCTGTGTTAGCACACTTGGCTTGCTTCTCAAAAGTGGCCGCTGGGGATCGAACCCAGGGCCTCATGTTTGCAAGGCAAGTCCTTTACTAACTGACCCACTTCTTCTGACCCTGGAGTTTTTTTGAGGCTGGGGCAGGCGGGGCGGGGGTGCTTACTATGTAGTCCTGGCTGTCCTGGAACTTACTACATAGATCAGGCTGGCCTCCAGTTCACAGAGGCCTGCCTGCCTCTGCCTCCCGGGTGCTAGGATTAAAGGCATGCACCACTGTGCCTGGCAGCCACTAGATTCTTATTTAGGATTCATAAGCCAATGCTCTTTTTGGCCCTACCCAGCCTGTTCTCAGAGCTGCCTGCACCTTTGACTCTTTCTGCCTCTGAGGGTTTTGAGGACACAGCCCACTTGGCTTCTGTTGTCTCCCCTGAGGCTGAGCATGGCATCCATCCGTCCATGGGGCACTAGTGCTCAGCCATCGGCTCCGAAGCCTCATGGGAGCCTGTGGACACGTCTCTGCGCGCATTCACACATACATGGCATCTCACGGCGGCATGTGCCTTTCCCTCCTCCTCCCTTGCTCGTGGCAGACTTATTTATGGCCTTGTTTTCCACTCCTTTGTGTGTGTGCCAGCAGTTCTCAGGAAGGAGCAGAGAAAAGCGCCTGTTTTTATCTACCAGGCCTCACAGGAAGTCCCATTTCCTCAACGAGGAAGACGGGCATGCGGTCAGGCCAATTTGTGTTCCCATTCTTGGCCTGGCTTCTCCCAGCTGAGTGACCTTGGGCACACAGATGGACCAGATGGACCTCTGGAGCCTGAACAGGCAGGCTCCTGCCACTCCCAGCACCCCAGGCCTATTTCCTCTCCTGCTGACCTCCCCTCCTGCTCTGCAGGGTCTGAGAGTTCATTCAGCGGTGGAACAAAGTGACCCCCCCCCCCCAAGCTTTAACTTAGTCTTATCTCCAGAGCTTCCTTCTCCCTTGCCAGGGACTGGCAAGCCCACCTTGTCCTCTAGTGTCCACAGCTGGGCTATCTGCTGTGGACACACTTACTCCTACAGCTTTCCTCTACTCAGTTCAAAGGCATCTTCCCCCAGGAAGCCTTTCCTGAACTTGGCCTCCGCAGAAATTCCCTGCCGCCACCCTTCCTGCTCCAGGCAAGACCACAGAGCTCATCCATTGTGTCCACCAGGAGTTCTCTGAGCTTTACACTCAGAAGCTGGGCCCCACTGGGCAGGTGACTGTGTTACTCTGAACCTCGGTTTCTTCATGAGTGAAATGGGGCTCAGTGAACAGTACCCACCAATTCTTCATGAAGCTGTTTTATGGTGGAAATGATACATATAAGGAACACACAGTGATGTGTGTGTGTGTGTGTGTGTGTGTGTGTGTGTGTGTGTGTGTGTGTATGTAGTACTCCCTGAATGTCCTGGAACTTGCTTTGTAGACCAGGCTGGCCTCCAACTCACAGGGATCTGAGTGCTGGGATTAAAGGTGTCTGCCACCAATGCCTAGCTCCTTTTAAAAAAATACTTTTAGATGTATTTTATACACTCACACACACACACAGACAGATATACATACACACACACAGGCAGATACACACACACTCACACACACACATATGCATATGTTTTGCTTGTGCACCACATACATGCCTATCAGATACCTGGAACTGGGGTTACAGATGGTTGTGAGCCACTATCAGGGTGCTGATAATCGAACCCTGGACTTCTGCAAGAGCAACAAGTGCTATGTTAACAACTGCCATGTTTATTGTTCCTAGGCCAGTGAGATGGCTCAGCATGTAAAAATGCTTGCCTCCAAGCCTGATGACCAGAATTCTACTCTATCCCCAGGAATCACTTGGTAGAAGGAGAGTACTGAATCCCATTGTCTTCAGATCAACACACACACACACACACACACACACACACACGCACACGCACACGCACACGCACACGCACACGCACACACACAGTAGGTGTATCTTGATTGACCCAGCAGACTGCATGTGAGGGTCAGATTCTGCAATTCTACCTGTAAGGTCTAGGAGGAAGCAACATTGGAGCAAGAACTCAGGACAGCGCCCCCTCTCCTCGGTGACCTTGGTCACCTTTGAGTTGCTATTTTTGGAGGCAGCTTGGAAGCAGATTCCTGCTGAGGCTTGCAGAAAAGGAAGTGTAAAAGGGCCTGAGCTTCTGATGTGTGCCTGTGTGTGTGTGTGTGTGTGTGTGTGTGTGTGTGTGTATAGCATATGTAGTGTATGTGTGTGTATAGTACGTGCTTACATATGTATTATATATGTGTATATGTGTGTTTATATGTAGTGTGTATGTATGTGTAGTATTTGAGTGTATAGTATATATGTGTGTGTAGTGTGTATATATGTGTGTATGTGTATGTATGTGCATATGTGTGTATATGTGTGTTTATGTAGTGTTTGCATGTGAGTGTTCTTTGCTCTGCAGGTTTATCCCTCTCATATCACAGAGTGAAACAGACCCTGTAGTTTTATTTCTCTGGCCTCTAACCTTGACTTTGCATTAAGGTACACAGGGGGTAATCTTAAACACATTTATGTCAGGATCTTGCCTTGAATCAGGACAACTGAAATCCCAGCGTGAAGTCTGATGTGATATTTCGTTGTTGTTGTTGTTCAATGTTAGCAACCAAGCCAGAGGTCCCCTCATGCTAGGCCAGTGCTGTGCCTGTGACCTACACCCCAGGCCTTTTGAACTTTTTTTTGAGGCAGACTCTGTAAGCTCAGGCTGGCCTCACACTTGTCATCCTCTTACTTCAGTTTCTAAAGTGGCTGAGACTTCAGGCGAGTGCCGCTGTGCCTAGCTTATTGAGCTTTCAGAAGCCACCACGTGGTGCTCATCTTGCAATGATGAGCTTGCAACACTTGGAGCAGAGAGGCTCCCCCAGTCTCTTGTACTCCTGGGGAGCATTCACAGACACCTCAGTATCTCTTTCCAGAGCTCATCCATTCAACTTTGGGTTGACTTTCTCCATGTACCAGAAATTTGAGAGTTACAAATCTCTGCCTCCTGGAAGGCAGCAAGCATCAGTGCATGTCCCTGTCCCAAGGTTCATGGAGAATGCTTCTGCCTGGCCCGGAGGAGCCAACATACTTCTTGTGTGATAGGCTCTGACAGGGGTCCCACCTCAGGCCACATAGTGAGCAGGGCTTCGAAATGACCCTCTTGTCTTCAGATGCCCTGAACAAGAAGAGAAGCATCTTCCTAAGCCAACTCTGAGTATTTCCCAAATGGACCCACACTAGAAATTTCTGGGTGATGTCTTGGAAACAGCCCAATGGTGTCAGCATCTCCAGGCAAGCTGGTATGTTAACTCTGACATGAGGTGGGGGTATGAGCAAGCATCAACCTTCTAAGTGGATTGCATCAGTTGGTTCTGGCTGCAGAAGGTTCTAGACAATGGGCTCCAAGGTGACAAAGGATTTGTGGCTAGTGCAGGCAGGGCCTTGGGTGTCTAGGTCTGGCTGGGGCTCCTGGCTGGGTTTCAGCAGCTGGTTTTCCAAGGTGGTATCCTTCCCTTTTGGGTTCTGTTGGGCCTTGAGAAGGCAGAGGGGACAGTAAAGAGTGTGTCTGAGTCCCCTGGGAGGTGACTCAGTCTTCCAGGGAGCAGCTTCCTGTCCCTGTGACTTGTTTTTCTCCCGAAACAAGAAAATGAGTCCCCTGCCGCCCGGTATATTCCTTGTATGAGTTTGCTGGGAAGTGAATTCATCTTTGTGTCACTGCGGTGAAATACCCTCCCTCCCCAGGCTGCTCTCAAGAGGAAGAGTTCTATTTAGGGAAAGTTGGGGGCTGGGCTATGTACTTCAGTTGGTGGAGTGCTTGCCTGGCATGAATGAGGTCCTAGGTTTGATTCCCAGGACTGCATAAACCAGGTGTGTCTATACGTAGTTATTATACCAGTACTTGGATGGTGGAGGCCGAAGTTCAATGTCATCCTCTTCTACGGTAGTGAGTCTGACTGGCCTGTGAGTCATGAGACCCTGCTTCCAAACAAATAACCAAAGGTTTTAGAGTTTGACACTGTAGACTCTGCAAGGGAAGGCTGCCCCTTGGCTGTGCGGCTTCATGGCTCAGATGGAAAAGACAGAGTAAGTTTGAGAACAAGCAACTGATTCCACCAGAGAGAGAGAGAGAGAGAGAGAGAGAGAGAGGCCAAGTTCAGGTTTAGATACTAACATCCTTTCCAGGAACTCCCTCCAGGGGACCCGGGCTCCTCATGAAGACCTGCTCCTGACTCCAGGACCTCCCACCAGGCCTCCCTCACTTTCCACCATCACCACCCTGAGGACCAAGCCTCCAGTCACCATGGACCCTCAGGGACACCCTAACCATATCCCGGTGTATCAGAATGCTGTAACAAAACGCCCCAGGCTGGGTGGTTGAAAGAGAGCTTTATTCTCATCCAGAACAAGGTGTCAGCAGAGTTCCGTTCTTCTGAGACTTGTCTCCTTGCCCTGCTGATGGCCACCTTCTTGATGCGTTCCCTGGGGAGCCTCCCTTTGTGCACAGATTGAATATCAAGGAAATCTTGCTCTGTGTTCACGTTTCTTCTTCTTATGAGGAGATGGATTAGAGCCCACACTTGATTGCCTTTCTAAAGATCCCCTTCCTCGTGTAGAGTCACATGAAGCTAGTCATTAGGGCTTCCGTGTATGAATGGGGATGGCGGTGGCCCAGAACATTCTCTGAGAGTTTATAAAATGGATGGCTGTGTGATGGGAAGACTGGGATAAGCTTTGGTGGATGGGTGGATTGCTTTGTCTTTCTGAGGACTTCTTAAAAACCTGCTGGTCACATCCTTTTAGTATTTCTGTTTCTCCCCTCTGGTCTGGTCTGATTCCTGTCAATCTAAAAGAACTCTTAAAATGCCAGGAGCATGATTTGTCTGGGTGAAAGGCCCATGGGCTGATTTTTTTTTTCATAAGACCCTCCTTAAGAAATTCTATAGGTTTTTGCTTTTAGCTTAGCCTCCCTGGAGAAGAAGCCTCAGACGAGCTGCTGTGTGTGTGTGTGTGTGTGTGTGTGTGTGTGTGTGTGTGTGTGTATGTGTGTATGTGTGTCTGTGTGTCTGTGTGTACATGCATGTGGGGATAGTGGCTGGGTACTGATGAGCTAGACAGTGGATACAGTGGAGCTGGGTTGGAGAAAAGACTCCGAGTCTGACTCTCCTGGGCATCCATCACTCCGGGATTCCACACATCTCTTCCTACCTGCTTTTGGCTGCATCTGGCATTTCCTTAAATCAGCCTTCTTAATGTGGCATCTCCTGAGAGGTAACTGCACATAGGATGGGCCTGGGGACGGGTCTGAGTGCAGGGAGAGGCCCAGGCTTGCACTGACTTCTAGCCTGCCTCCTGTTCCATCACCCAGGCCTCCCTCCCGTTGGAGAATTTTCTAAGACTCTACAGTGCATAATCTTAGCTTTTTATTGGCTGCCTTCTTGTAGGCGCTTGCCAGAGAGGAAAAACCAAGACCCAGAATTTGTCTCTTATCTGCTTTCTCTCTTAGTCTATGCTGACATTTCCTATTGGAGGGCTCTCCCTCCCCTGACTGCTTTCTTATTTGTGTATGACCTTTTCATTCCTTCACCCCAATTCTATGAGATCTGAGGACTCTGCAGGGGTAGCTGGGAGCTAACTTTCCTGTAAGCTTTAGTCTCTTCATCTGCAACCCGGACCAGCTGTAGCTTCCACCGGAATCCCTGTGGGGATTAAGTGAAAGTGTCTGTGCAGTGCTTAGATTGGTATCTAGCAAACAGACCCATACATACGAGGATCAGTGACAGATAGAGTGGCTGGCTTGTCCAATTGGGCATCAGCTCATGATGGGGCAGAACAGAGGAACACGCCTTAAACTCCCCCATCCCCACTAGGCACCATCCTGTGCTCTCACGAAAGTGCAGCATCTGCTCCGTGAGGCTAGCGCTATGTCGGGCCTGGGACTTCTGGTCCGGGGCCACGCTTAGAGAATCATGAGACTAAATGGTGGTCACCCCTAGGTGGTCAGTGAGGAAAAGAGAAGAGGACAGTGTCATCCTGGGCTCCTTTGGTGGTCTTTGAATGGGGGCTTTTTTTCCTTGCAGCATAGAAACTGGATGGGAATAGTGTGGGTTCCTCGAAGTGACCACAAGATGTCATAATGTCATTACATGAATTTTCCCAGGAAGGTTTAAGTCTGGGTGTCAAATCACATCCCTTAAAGCCAGAAATGGAAAGCTAGGGCTATCTAATTAGGGACTAGTTAGGAAGAAAATTCTCTCCCCCGGACCCAGTACGGATCCCGGGCTGATTTGAGTGTTTTGGGTTCAGCTACCTCCTTCCCCTCCAGTCCCAAGAGTGTCACGTGGTCCTAGGGCTGAGATCTACCCGGAGTGGGGCTGACTTTTCTAGAAGCACACAGTTCCACGTTCTGAACCACTGTTCCGAGGGGTGCTTTCCCAAGCATAGATCTTCTGAGCAAGTCAGTGGGGCACTCACTTCATGCCTTGTCTTATTTGAAGAAGCCTAAGAAATCCCTACTCGGTCACAAGCCTTGCTAAGGCAGCCTGGTTAGTGTCAGTCCCCATGTGCCTCTCAAACCCCTGGACACCCGCCATTTGCCCCTGTTGCATGAAGATGACCACAGCTTGCTGGCCCCCGCGAGACTCCAGCAGTGGGGGCTGTGTGCTTCCCACTGGAAGTGAAGGTGAATGCAACCCATGGAGCCTGCTGGTGGGATACCAAGGAAAGACCAGGTAGAGGCACCCGTGGCTGGGATGGTTGCTCTCCTTAGGTCCAGTCCATCAGAGAAATGGGGTTATTTCCACCACGATGAAGGCTTTATGGACTTTCATCTCCACATTGGAGATATCTGTATTTATTGAATGAGAGAAAGCCATAGGGAATCGCTGTTGGCAGAGGCTGGCTGTGGCCCTCTTTGGTCCTGTTATATATTCGGGCCTTGACCAGGGGTTAAGACAGAGTCTCACTATGTAGCCCAGGCTGGCTTGAAACGCATGCGCCTACTGATTCAGCCTTGTGAAAGGCTGGTGACGGGCATGAGTCATCACGCTCAGCTTCCACCCTTACAGTGATTAAGTTCTCTTGGAACTTGGCACCCTTTCCCATCAGGGTGTTATCTCTGATGGCTTTCACATCACAGTAGCTTTGCTGAGAACCTGCCCCAGGGGCCTTCTCATTTGGGAAGCCAAAGTATTGTCTCTCTGCCCTTTTGCAGAAAAAAATTGCTAACACCTGTATAAGTGGGGGAGGTGCTCCCCCACGTGTGTGTGTGTGTGTGTGTGTGTGTGTGTGTGTGTGTGTGTGTGTGTGATTTTCCTGTTCTGCTCCCTATTTGTAGAACTGCGGTCAGTAAACAGCAGGCGCTCAATAAATGTTGAGTGTGGAGAATAGCCATGCGCCTTCTTCCTGGAGAAGAAGGCTGACCCTGGTCCTCCATCTGTTTCTCTGCCCATTGGCTTCTGCACTTGGCTCTCCCCAGACCTTTGGCAGGCAGCTTCCTTTTTCTGTTAAGGAAAAAAAAAAGCTCCAAGAAGTCTCCAAGGGCCTTTGGCCATCAATCAGCTAGCTCTTAGGACTGTGTGCAGGAGGAGGTAGAAATGAGGCAAACATATGGATTATATTTCCATCAAAATACACATAGGCTCTGAGATGAAGTGGGAAAGTGCTTTGCGGGGTCACTGTACTGCCTGGCCAGCTCCAAAACCGTGTAAGGAAAGTTGGAGATGTTTGCTAAACCTCCAAGGCAGTGTGGGAAATACCTTCCCTCCCCACACTATGCATCAAGCTCAGCCTGAAGCGGGGAGCCCACACATCCAAGAGCTTTTTGAATCTAACAGCGAGTGATTGGCAGGTGCATATGCCCATGTGAGGGTATATTTGTTGAGTTTTGCAGCTAGTGGCAAAATAGAGGCAATATGTACCAGGCGGGGGTAGCATTCTCATTTCCCTCCTGATGGATGACTGATGTTTAAATAAATAAAAAAGTGAAACAAAAGAACCCGATTACACACTATACATGTCTATTGTCAAGAAAACGAGGGAGAGAGAAATAACACCTGACCTAGCATCAATCTTCAGAGATGGATGGCCAAGCAGTCATCATCTCCTAAGATATCTGAGCAGAGTTGAGGTGGGGGTAATAAGGGTGATCTGGCTTATATGGAAGGTACATTGGAGGTGCAGGAAATCCTAGAGCATTCTCGGGGTGGGGTTGATAGGTGAGCTAGGTGAACAGGAGGAATCATTTCCTAGTTTGGATCTTGTTTGCAGGGTCTCAAAGCAGGTTTTTTTTTTTTTTTTGTTTTGTTTTTTTTTTTTTTTTTTGCACATCCTACCCTTTTCTAACCTCTGTGCTCTGTGTAAGACTCTGGGGTGCTCATAAGTGCTTGCTCCTAAGTGCTGGGATAGCATAGATGGCTTAACTTTTTGTGAGCTTTTAGACTTACAAAATGCTGATATTTTTGGCAGTGAATGCAGGGGACAGACAGTACTGCTGGTGGGACAGGGTCATTTATTGCCTTCAATAGCGAAAGTCCCATTTGTTTGGGATACATGGGAGGAGAGGAGGCAGGCCCCATCCTCCAATGTAAATCTTTTTTGTTGGGTTGTGTTTTTGTTTGCTTAATTATTTGTGTATGTGAGCGTGGGTGTATGTGTGTTTGTACGAGTGTGGGAACATGTGTGCCATGGCATGAATATTGAGGTCAACAGAGAAATTAAAACTTTCTGGACTCGGTCCTTTCGTTCAAAGTTTCTCTTGTTGCTTCTACTGAAAATACATGGATTATACATTATATATTCGCTGGTGGGTGAACATCTGGGCAATTCTTCTGTCTCAGCCTTCTATCTTGCATCAGGAGTTCTGGGATTTCAGATGTACTCACAGCATCAAGCTTTCTATGTGGGTTTAGGGTGTGTGTGTGTGGGGGGGGAGCGGTGTGTGTGTGTGTGTGTGTGTGTGTGTGTGTGTGAACTCAGGTCACTGGGCTTGCATGGCAAGTGTGTTTATCTGCTGTGCCATCTTCCTTGCCCCAATACAATTCTCATCTTCCGGCCAGTGTGAGGCGTGCGCACGGTAATTTTTTACAATTTATTTTTATTTTATTTTGTGTGTATGGATGTTTTGCCTGCATGTATGTGCATGGACCGTGTACATGCCTATGATGTTTACAGATGGTTGTGAGCCACTATGTGGGTGGCTGAACCTGGGTCCTCTTCAAGAGCAACCAGTGCTCTTAACCATGGAGCCATCTCTCCAGCCCCCTATTCATGGTAATTTTTTTCCCTTTGTCCATGGTGAACCCTACCACGTCCAGGACTTACCCTCAAGCAGTTTCCAGAAGTCTCTTCCCTCTGTACTTCCTTGTGCAGAGTACAGAATGTCATAGGACTGCTGTTCCTATTTCTCCTGTTGGTGAGTAGCTGGGGAACACAGGTACAGTCTGGAAGTGAGTGTCCACAGAGTGGGACTCAGAAATCATCGTGTTTCCAGCTGAGAAATGATGTACATCATTTTTCTTTGGCCAATTTTTTTTCTGTCCTGAACATAGATGAGACGCCCAGAACAGAAACAGCCATGCTGAACCACAAGAGAGGAACAGAGGTCAGCCCTAAAATCTTTCAAGTTAGTGACAGAGCTGACTACCTTCAGTCGTTCAGTTAGGTGAGAAAATGTCGAGGGGTGACTTAGCAGGTGTCACCTGCCCTGATCAACTCAGCATCGAGACAGATTGCCACTGTGGTGATCTGTATGGTGTATGGACTCAGTTACACACACACACACACACACACACACACACACACACACACACACACACACCTACATATGCCCTGTAGTTTGTTCAAGTTTGGCGCCTGGATCCGGATCTCAGAAGGAAGCTGCTGTTATCTACAAGCGGTTAATTGAGGCCAGCGTAATAAAGGAACCATTTACAAACTATTAGAGTGTGATGGGTTAATTTTGATCGTAACTTAATTGGACCTGAGACATACCTGGGAGATTTGGGTTCCTGTGTGGTGTGTCCCTGGGAACCTGCTCCCTTTTGCTTCTTGGCTCCTGGGATTTTAGCACAGCTCTGTGCTAAGGACCATGCCTGTCACGATGGGTGGAGCCTCTGAAACTGTGAGCAGAATCAGCCCTTCCTCCCTAAACTGTTTTCTTAGTTATTTGTTCACAGGCAGGGATAGGGAAACTGTAAGCATTTAGTTAGTTCCTTAGGCTGGGGGCCATAATGGGGGATGGAGGGATATCTGACCCCAAAGGTAGTCAAGTGGGGGGAAACAGATGCTTGAAAGGGTAGGGCTGTTGACCTGCAGAAACTCAGTGAGATGTAACATCATTGGCTTCTCTCTGTAACATGAATCTTAAAAGGTCTTATTAATAATTAAAAAAAAAAACCTAGATATTGAGGTGAAAGCTGAAAGATCAGAGAGACAGAACAAGCCAGCCATGAGTTCTTACCCCTAGGAAATCCTCATCCTCAAGAGAGAGACTTCCTGTTTACTCACGCCTTATATGCCTTCCTGTGCCCTGCCATCTTCCTTCCTTCCTAGTGCTGGGATTAAAGGAGTGTGCCACCACGCTTGACTCTGTTCCCAGTGTGGCCTTGAACTCACAGAGATCGGATGGATCTCTGCCTCCTGAATGCTAGGATTAAAGGCGTGTGCTGCCACTGCCTGACCTCTATGTTTAATATAGTGGCTGGTTTTGTCCTCTGATCCCCAGGTAAGCTTTATTGGGCTACACAATATAACACCACATCCCTCTCCAGCCACCACCAATCTGCCAGTATTGGAAAGAAGTGAAGAAGCCTGCAGATACCTGGCATGCCTCCTCCTGTAGAGCAGAGGAATGGTAGTGGCTCTCTGAGCAGATGGGAGTCTCTGTCTAGATCCCCTGCCTACAAAGGGTCTGAGGTTTTCTCGAGGACTGTGCTCCACCCCTTGAGAAGGTCCTTGCATCCAAGCTCCCCTTTCCATTTGGAGCATTCTTTGCTCGGTCTTTTTTTTTTTTTTGTCAAGGAGCGGCTGCCAGGCTTCCAGCTAGTGGCCCAGGGCTGTGCCTCCAGTTGTGCCTGGCTTCAAGGCTCAGAGGCCCTTTTGCAGGTGCTGGAACCCCATGGGCTGACTCCCTAGCATAATCAGAAGGTTAACTGGGCACCAGGCAGCTGTGTGGAGTCCTCTGGAATCAGACTCGGTGTTGAAATTCAACATCTATTTAAATGTTCCCCGGGCTTAGCTCAACCCAGTTATATATAAACTCTCAGCAGCCTGGAGCCAGGGAAGGTGGTCAATTCCTTGCACCTGCCTAGAGCCTCGCTTTTCCCCATCTAGGTCAATTCATCCATTGCCCATCCCACCCCACCCCCTTACTGCCCAGATGGCTGTCCTGGAACTCACTCTGTAGACCAGGCTGGCCTCGAACTTACAGAGATCTGCCTGCCTCTGCCTCCTGAGTGCTGGGATTAAAGGTGTGCGCCACCATCGCCCAGCTGGAAAGAAGACTTCTAAGAGACAGTGGATTTTTCCCAATCTCAAAGGCAGAATGGCAGAGCAAGAGTTTGAAGCAGGGCTCTGAAGACATCTCCCAGGCTGCCCCTGTCCTATTAGGCCTCACACTGCTTTCCTCTCACAGGAGATTGTGTTACTGGGCACTGTACTAGCCAGGGCTCTTCAGCGACACAGACCCAACAGGATATATGGGAAGCCTCAAGGAGGGGTCTGTGCCAAGGAGTGCGGGGAATTGGCTCCTGTGATTAGAGGCTGAATCATCTCAGGTCGGACTGCCTGTAATGCCTATCATTAGAGACCCTGGGGATCTGGCTGCTGCTGGGGCTCAGCCCAAGTTTCCTGACCCGAGTGCCAAAGATAAAGCCCTGAGATGTCAGCAGCTGCTCATATGCTTTGGAGTCCCAAGTCAGGAAAGCTTGAGTTCTCCATGTCCAAGAGAAGGAAAACTACCTTCACTCCGGGAGATGGATAGAGACACACGATCCGTCTTGGCCCAAACTGTGCAGTGACCGACCCTCTCCTGTGGTGGGTGGTCCTTTCCCATGGAACCCGTCAGCCCCCACACACCACTCTCTTCCTAAGAGCACCACAGGTGCTGCCCAGTGCAGCTTGCGCCCAGTGCTTCTTGCCAGTCACATTGACCCTGCAAGTCATATCAGTCACAGGAATTCACGCCTTTGAATGTTCTCCCTTCCAGGCCATTGCCAGCATCTCACCTGCCGGAGGAAGACGCCCAGGCACCTAGAAACTAGGGGCTCACTGGAGACTGTTGACTCTTAGGGGCCCCTCCAGTGTGCCGCTTGCCTTTTTAACCTTAGTGTCTAGAACCAATCTTCTAGGAAGTCCCAGACTGGCGTGGCAAAAGCTGCTGTCTGTGCAGGAGAGGCTCCTGGGCTTTTTTGTTGCTGGGACCAAAGGTTGTTCTGCACCTCAGCGTTCAGCTGAATTCCTACTGACGGCAGCAGGGAGGAGTCACCATGAGCTTGAACCCTTCAATCACCAAGTCTTGGCTTTCTTGTGCGCAACCTGGATTGACAGCGCTTGTACGCGGTGCACAGGGGTGTATTGGTTATTTCCCATGCTGCTCTCACCTGACAGGAAGCAGTTTAAGGGAGGAAGGGTCCATTTGGGCTCACCGTATAAGAAGGGCGCTGTCGATCACGGTAGGGCAGGCATGATATTGGTGTGGGGAGTGGCTGGTCACACAGAGTCTGGTTAGTCAGGAAGCAGAGAGCAGCCTGGAGGTGTGGCTTGGCCCCTGCAACCTCAAGGCCTAACCCCGACTCACTTCCTTGAGTGGTTTAGCCTTCTGAAAGTCCCACGCCCTTCCAACACAGCACCACTAACCACTAGCCGGGCACTTTTGTAAAACGGCGGTGAGCAAGATGGCCTTGGCGGGTTGGGGCCAAGGTGCCCGGTAGTGGGGAAGACAAGGAGACAAGCCATGCAGACACGGCAGGCGGCGGTGGCGTGGTGTGGTGGAAAGTGACACACACCATGCAGACACGGCATCCACGTGGGAAGTTTTCTTATTAAAGGGGGAGGTGAGAGGGGATAGAGAGAAGGAGAGAGAGAGAGAGAGAGAGAGAGAGAGAGAGAGAGAGAGAGAGAGAGAGAGAGAGAGGAGGGAAAGAGGGAAAGCAGAGGTGTGCACCACCTCATGGTGAAAAAGGGAGGAAGGAAGGAGGAAGAAGGGGGGATTTTTTTTTCTCTTAAAGGGGACTTTACATAAGACGACATTGGGACCCTGGGCGGATCCCCAAGGGGCGGTTCAGAATGCTAACAGACACGAAGTATTCAAACACGTGAGCCCAGGAGACACACACGGTTCACATTTGAAACACGAGCTGTGTTTGCCTAAAGCTGAGCCCGAGACAAGAACTCCAGGGTAGGGAGTTTTGTTTCGAAGCAGGGATTCGGGGAGTCAGGCAGGGATGAGGGGGTGTGCAGTGCTGGGCACACACATTATTAAGTAAATTACCCAGGTGGGCCAGGCTGCTGGAGCTTCATCCCGTCAGAGCCCCTGGACGCCCCGGTGTCCACACACAGGGCAGAAGGGCTGTGTGTTGACCCACCAGCTTCCATCCCTAGTGCCTGAGGGCTCCTTAGGGGTCCACTGCTAACTCCCTGGCCATTGGAGACCAGCAAGGTGGTAGAGGAGCCAGCTCAGGTGAGGAGGCAGCCTTTAGCAAGAGCTGCCGACCTTTGGCCAGAAGGCACTGCACGTGGAGGACACTGTCATTGTCCCAGCTGCTGGACAAGGGATGTCCTGGAAGGAGCACCTTGTGGGTGCTCCCTGGACGGTGGCCCTCCGGAGTTCAGTTGTACCCATTACCACCCTGGAACTGCTACAGCCTGAACGAGCAAATCAGCAGCCATGCCCGGCCTGGCTAGTTCTCTGCCTCTGACAATTTTTTGACACCAAAGCCTTTTGTAGTAGTCACAGCAGGTTATTTCCCCTGGGACCAGAAAAGCTGTGCTCCCTGCCCCCTCTACGGGGAATTCTGGCCAGGTGTATTTCCCAAGCCCAGGGAATCATTTGCCTTGTGGGAGGAAACGGGGCCTGGCCAGGCTCAGGGACTGTGCTCTGTTTCTGCCAACTGGAGAGAACAGCAAGAGGCAGCCGCCCTCCCACTTCTGTTGGCCTGATCGCTGGCCAACTAGCAAGAGGAATCTGTATATGCAGCCAGGTCTGGGTGCAGCTGCCTTCCTCGGGCCTGCTGCCCACCTCAGTTTCCCCAGTAGCCCCGTTCAGAGTGCGCAAAGGCCCCTGGGAGAGTTGAGAGGGAAGCTACTTCCTCCTCCACTTCCTTTGCTTCCTCTTCCCACCCCATCCCACTTCCTGCTTCCTTCTTATCTTTTCTGTTCTGTAGGAGGAGGGGCCGCTCCAGTGGCGTCTTCCCAAGGGGTTTAGAATATGTCCAGGGGCTTCGGCCCCCTCCTCCCCTTTGGGTTGGTTCCCTGGCTTTGTGTGTTTCCTTTCATCTCCACTGATGCCTCCAAAGTGGACGGCGCCACCCACTGATCTCGTTCAGTGGAGCTGAAAAGAAGTGGTTTTCACGGTGTTGGTCCTCCACTCTGTGAGCTGAAGGGAGGGACGTATGCTCTCTGGAGCTCAGAGGCCTGCAGGTAGGAAGAACCTGGCCATTAGGAGATGATGTCCTGGATACGCATGGCCTCGCTGTCCTTGTGGGCACAAGGTGCAATTGGACAGAGGGCAGAGGCTCATCCAGAGCTGTCTCGGGGGTTGCCAGAAGCTCCCCAAGTTCCTGCCATTCTGGGAGAAATGCAGATGAGGAAATGCCAGCAGCCCTGGGTTTTAAGTTCCGAATCTGTTGCTACCTCGCTGTGTTGTGTTGACACAAACATCTGATCTTGTGTCTGTGTTTTCTGACTCCCACGTTGGATTCCCTGGTTGGTACCCACTATACTTGGTGAATGAAGATTCATTTTGTTCTGAGAAGCAGCAGTCAGTGCTGGGCTCAGCTGGAGGTTCTTCAGTCTAGCTCACTCCTGCTCCTGAGGCTGGCTAGCGAAGGCTCGCCCAGCTTGTGGAGTCGGCATAGAAGAAACGAAGATACTCTAAAGGTCTCTATCTGTTAGACTGTTGAAACAATGGACCCCTAGGAAATGAGAATTTCCCCAGAAACCTCATGCTGGGGCAAGGAAAGGGGGCCAGCCAGAGAGTGACTGTCTCCCAGAGAGAGATTTCATATAGTTCTACCCACTTGTCAGATCACCAGTCACAACGAGGCTGAAGTTCAGACAGTGATTGATGGGTCAGTAGTAGGCGGGACCACACCTTGCTGGGGCAGTTTAGATGTGCAAATCCATGGCCTTCTATTTAAACTTTCATCTCACTCAGGAAGACAGACTTTGCTGGATTGAATCTGTAGCAGGAATCTTCAAAGTTCTTATTAATAAAATCAAACCTGAGGCGAGTTATTGGGGTCCATGCTGGTAGATCAGAGAGACAGAACAAGCCACAGCTATCTCACCTCGCCGGATCCTCAGCTGGTCTTGTCTCCTCAGACTGGAGGCCTCTGAGTCCTCATCCGGAATGGGTCTCAGCTGAATTACTGCTCAAAAGCTTGAATGCTTAACCAGCCAAAATCTTCTAGTTTCTGGTCCTCACGCCTTATTTATCTTTTTGCTTTCTACCACCACTCCCTGGGATTAAAGGCTGGCTTTCTGGGATTAAAGGCATATGTCACCATGCTTGGCTATTTCCAATGTGACCTTGAACTCACAGAGATCCAGAGGGATTTCTATCTCTGGAATGCGAGGATTAAAGGTGTGAGTGCCACCATTTTCTAGCCTTTGTATCTAGTGGCTGTCTGTTCTCTGACCCCAGATAAATTTATTAGAGTACACAATATTTTGGGGAACACAATACCACCACAGAATCGATCTCCTTTTCTTACTTTTCCACTATTAATTTGACTCTTAACTGGCTTATTGAAGATGGGTGACTGAACCTGGCTTGGGACATAGTCTGTACCCCCAAGATTGACAAGACTTGGGCAGCTTGTCCACGTTCCCAGTCATCTGTTATCCTGCAACAGACTAAGCCAGCACAGGAGTTTCCAAGACCAAGAGATATCCCAGAGCCTTTGGGGCCTAGCCCTAGAACTGTTGTATGGCTACCAATGCTGTATGTTTCCGGTCAAAGCAAGTAAGAAGGCCATCCCAGAGTCAAAGGTGAAGAAACACTATATCTCTCTTAAAAATGCACATATGTATGTGTGTGTATGCAGGTGTGTGAGTGAGGGGTTACATATATGTGTGTGTGCAAACCGAGGCCAGAGGACCACTTCATATGTCCTTCCTCAGGTGCTGTAACACATTGTCCTCTGAGATGAAGTCTCTCACTGGCTTGGAACTGGCCAAGTAGGCTAGGCTGGCCAGTGAGGCCCGGGGATCTGCCTGTCTCGGCCTCCTCAGCTCTGGAATTAGAAGCACACAGATCATACCTTTTACGTATGTCCTGGGTACTGAACTCACATTCTCATACTTGTGTGGCAAGTGTTTCTAATTGAGCCATCTCCCTAGCCCAGAAACACGGTGTGTCTTGATGGGAGAAGGCGCTCATGCTTGCGTAGTCCAATGGCAGAGACTTGTGGTACGGTAAGCGAATGGATTTCAAGTTGTTTGCAAACACACAGCTCCTGCACCAAAGAACACCTTCAAAATTATTGAAGATTACTCCAGTCCCCCCTGCCCAGAGGCACATGTTGCTAATACATTTGCCTACACAATCCAGCCATGTTCTGGGCTCCAGTAATGGCATCTTGGCAGGGCAGGCAGATGAATTCTAATGACCAGATAAACAGAATTAGAAAAGACTCCTTTGAATGGTGGTCTGAATCTGCCTCACAGATCTCCGGATTTGGCCTCACCCACTCAAGCATTGTCAGGACTAATGGATTTGATAGCTTAGATGATAGTCCAGTTTCAAGGACCCCCACTGTTGGGGTGGAGTCTTGCATGGTACACAGATGTCCCTGGGGGCATAAATAGCCAAGAAGAAGGAGTTTGGGGTGTTGTGGGATTGATACTAGCATCACAGTGACTCAGAATGGCCCACATGTACTTTTTACATCGATAACATCTGCAGGGGAGCAGTCTCTAACTGGTAAAGCTTCAGGGGGGCTGTGACCCTCCTGAATGAGTGTGACACAGGAAGCATGTGTTTTATTCCTCAGGTGGCGTGGGAGCCAGAGTTGGTGCCAGCAGAGATTTGGGGGCCCTGGGCAACTGGCTTCTCAGCCCCCGCCGCCGCCGCAGTATCGATGGAGCTGTTTGAGTGCAGAGAGCGGAGAACCCGGACTTCCCACCCTGTGGCACCTGCATCTCATGCACAGACACGTGCGAACCATCCTTGAGCCCGCACTGATCGCAATTCTACTACTAATTTCTCCCCTGTTTCTGCCAACTCAGAACGTCCCATTCAAAAAAAAAACAAAACAAACCAGGCCTTTGAGATGACTCAGAAGGTAAAGACACTGGCAGCCAGGGCTGGCAAGCTGAGTTCAATCCCTGAGAAAGAATCAGCTTTCAAAATGCTCTCACTTTCTCTCTGTGTAGCTTTGTGCCTTTCCTGGAACTCCCTCTGTAGATCGACCAGGCTGGCCTCGAATTCACAGAGATCCGCCTGCCTCTGCCTCCCGAGTGCTGGGATTAAAGGCGTGCGCCACCAACGCCCGGCTTCTCTCACTTTCAAACTGAGGTCCATGTACCCTCCACATACATGTACACTCTAAATAAATAAATGTAAAAAAAAAAAAAAAAAACCAAACATGTTCTGTGACAGGATCTGAGGCGGGTGGGAGCTATTCTTGATGAGAAGCCATTTTGTTGTTGCTGCTATTGTTTGAGGCAGGCTCTCGTTATGTAGCTCAGGCTGGCCCTGAACTGCAGCTCCTCCTGCCTCAACCACTGGGACTACAGGTGTGCATCACTCTCCCTGCCTGGGGAACCATTTGGAAAAGGGATGGTGGCCGCTCCTTGTCTTCTCAAGCAGTGTGTATTTCATTGCCCACCTGGGAGCTCTCTCTTCCTCTCTGGTGACCCTGCCTGGTCACAGGACACTTCCCACTGACAGAGCCTGTGGTTTAACACCTCACTGGTGCCTTGGGCAGAGAGGAGGTGTGCCCAGGTGGCCCCTGTCACCTCCTTGCGCTCTCCACGGCTAGGTAGGCCTGGTTTGTTTTTGTTTATTTTGGCTTCCTTTCAGTCCGGCCGACAGATGTGGTCAAACTGGACTGGGCCACTAAGGGAACCAGTCACTTGTGTTAGAATTGAATCTGATGAGAAGGTTTCTGCTTTGGACTCTGGTCCCTGCCGCTCCCGGAGAGCAGGTAGATGGGCTCCTCATGTTCCCATCACAGGCTGCAGGAATGTCTGGTTCATTTGCCTCCCGGCCTCTGGGGCTCTGTGGGAGTGGCATGGCTCTAATGAGAGGCGGCAGGCTAGAGAAGGAGCAGGTGACAGTCTCCTCCCTGCCACTCACTTTTTACCTGGCAGGTAGAGGATCCTAATTAGCTGCTTTGGCTAACCAGAGCCTGAGGCCTCACAGCGTGTCCTGTCACTGCCCTCTTTCTGCCTTCCTTCAGCGGCAGCCAGACACGCCATGTGGAGGGCAGGGGATGCTGGGGGGTATGGGGAGAGTCGGATTTCGGCAAAGACTACCCACTCTCTAGGTTTCACAAAGCTCCCGCCAGCCCCTTCTGGAAGCCATTTTTATCGATCCCAGGGAGTCCTGGGAGGGTGACAAGGCAGGGGCCAAAGGACTCCGTTTTCCAATTCCTGCTCCAGGTGCTTCTGGCTCCTCCTGGGGTCCCCATGGCTCTTCCACAGTGAGCCAGGCGGGGTCTTGCCCCTGGCGACATCTGCCACATGCAAACAGTTGCTGAAGTTATTTAGTGTGTCCTCGAGGCTCCTTGATGTCACTGGTGTTTCCTAGGCAACTGCTGCCTGAGAGTAGTCAACTTCTGGAGGGATTTGTCTGCCCAGGAGGAGCAGAAAATGGCTCCCACTCTCTTGTTAAGGGGTTCTCCCCGTAGGGTCCCCATGCTGGGACTCAGAGTTCTTATACTTGTGTGCAAAATAGAGGTGTAGTTTAACGAATATATTTTAATATACACCTAAGCCTGGGATTAGTTAAGAGAGGTGCTCAGAAGAATGTAAGCCATACCCAAGGGCTGGCAAATGGCTCCAAGTGTAAAGGTACTTGCTAAGTCTGAAGACCTGAGTTCAATCCTGGGACCCACGTGGTAGGAGAGTACACCAACTCCTACAAGTTGTCCTCTGACCTCCATACAAGCACTGTGGCACACACATGCATGTGCACATGTGTGTGCGCACACACATGTATGTACATACAGTAAGTAAATAAAATGTAATAAAGGGAAACCTGAGACATGGATGTGGGCTTCTCAGAGAAGTCATGGAAAGTAAGACATCCCTAAGTGTAAGTGTGGGTTCCTCAAGAAAGAGTCACCTTATTTTTGAGACAGGTCTCTCCCTGAGCCTGGAGCTCACTACTTTGGCGGGCTGGCTGCTCCATGTGCTCCATGAGGTCTAGGGAGTAAATGTCTCTGCTGGCCCCAGTGCTGGCATGATAGACAGACACATGCTGCCACACCCGGGGTTTATTTCATTTTTGATTATTTTATATGTATGAGTGTTTTGCCTGCATATATGTATGTGCATGCCTGGTGCCCTCAGAGGTCAGAAGAGGGTGTTGGATCCCCTGGAATTGGAGTTATGAGTGTCTGTGAGCCACTACATGGGCACTGGGAACCAAACCTGGGTCCTCCTCAAGAGCAGCAAGGGTTCTCAACTGTTGAGCCATCCGTCCAGCCCCCACGCCTGTTTTTTTGGTTTTTTTTTTGTTTGTTTGTTTGTTTTTTGTTTTTTTATACAGGTGCCAGAGATCCTGGTGCCCAAAGTCAAGTTGTCTTAGTTAGGGTTACTATTTCTATGATGAAACGTGATAGCCAAAAACAAGTTGGGGAAGAGAGGGTTTATTTGGCTTACACTTCCACATCTTAGTCATCACTGAAGGAAGTCGGAACAGGAACTCAAGCAGGGCTGAAACCTGGAGGCAGGAGCTGATGGAGTGCCATGTAGTACCGGGGAGGGGTGCTGCTTACTAGCTTGCTCCCCATGGCTTGCACAGTTTGCTTTCTTATAGAACCCAGGACCACCAGCCAAGGGATGGCACTACCCACATGGGCTGGGCCCTCCCCTGGTCAATTTCTATTTAAGAAGTGCTTCTCAGCCTGTGGGTCGCAAACCCTCTGGGGTCAACTGATCCTTTCACAGAGGTTGCCCGAGACCATCAGAAAGCACAGATATTTACACTACGATCCATAACAGTAGCAAAATTACAGTTATGAAGTAGCAATGAAAATAATTTTATGGTTGAGCGGTCACCATAACATGAGGAACTGTATTAAAGGGTCACAGCGTCAGGAAGGTTGAGAACCACTGCTCTACAGGCTTGCCCACTACCCAGTCTTACGGAGGCATTTTCTCATTTGAGGTTCCCGCCTCTCCCTTGTGTGAAGTTGACATAAAACCATCCAGCACAGGTCCTCAAGCGTGGAGGATAAGCACCTTCTCTACTAAGCCGTCTCTGCATCCCTGATTGTTCTCAGTTCTTATTTGGGAAGAGGACAGTGGGAGCAAGCCTGTCCTGCAGAAGCAGAGGAGTCAGGGTCTCCAGGCCTGGTTTTTGTAGATGGTGGTGAGAAAGGCTTCAGAGAATCACGCTTGATCCCTTTCTGCCAAGACCTGCCCACAATAGAGCTGCAAGGGAGCACTTCCTCTTTTCTCCCCAAAATGGTGCAGACAGCTCAGCACACCTTTGTTTTAAAGCTATTTTTCTTGCCTATGAGAGACATTTTGGACAAGAACTGTAAGGTATGAAAATTACTTCCACCACTGGGAAAGGAGGCTGGCTGGAGGGGGTCTTAGCTCTTGCTGCTCTGGACTACAGAGGACTGGAGTTCAGTTCCCAGCATCCATGTCAGGAGGACTCACAATCACCTGTAATATAACGCCAGCTCCAGGAGAACTGACACCCTCTTTTGTCCTTACAGGTACCTGTACACACACACACACACACACACACACACACACACACACACACACACACACACCTCTTAAAATATTTCAGAGAAATTTATGGGTAAATTTACCTGAACACTTACCCACAGATGGTCACTATTAACATGTTGGTGATATATTTATATAAGAATGTTTAAATAAAAGTATAGTGTGTTAAAATTTGAAGCTTTGAAGCACATTCTAGTACAATATACTTCCATGCCAGTCATGGGCATTGACATCCTAATGAGAAGTAGTAGATTGTTGTATAATTAGTAATTTACAAACCCACAGTCTGAGTTTCAAGACTCTTCTGTATGTATATACACTCACTATATATCCACATTGGCCCAGTCTTGCCATCCTCTTGCCTCAACCTCCCCAGGTCTAAGTTACTAGTTCATTCACCAATCTTAGAGTCTTATAGGGTTTTTGGTCTGCAAATTTTAGTTCTTTCCACAAAATTTGCTGGGCAAAATTGGAGAGCATGTGTAATCAAGTAGACTTTCTGTTAACTATCAACACAGTGACATCATCACACATGTGTCTTCTGGAAGATTCTACTGTCCATTTGTGACAGACTGAAAAACCAACAAGGCAAATTGTGTCTTAGCAGTTCTGAGTGTATAGATCTGTTACTGGGGGTTGAGGTCTGTGTCTGGGTCCAGGTTTCGCCCTCTTACTCAAGGATGAGATGGAAGTCCACACAAATTGCTAAGGAGCGAGGAAACTTTATTCAAAGCAAAGTGATAGAACAAGTTGGATACACCGTTGAGATTGACAGCAGAACACAGAATTAAGGTACTCAAGGACCCCAGTTAGTTGGGGGCTTTCTCTTATGGGTTTAAAGGAAGGAGTTTGGTTGCTATGGGGTGGTTCTTTGAGAGATTAGATTATATAGCCATTTCTCTACTGTGCATGTCCCTTCCCATAATGTATCTGATTTTAATCACAAGCATGCCCAATTATGCATAGGCGTAAGAGGGTAAACAGGGTTTTTTTCCTAAACAGACACTCTGTGGAGGCAGTTTGCCTTATTGTACAAGTATCCTAAACTAGTAGAGGCTGGATCAACCTTCTACCTTCTATATTGGACTTAACTGGAGTGTGACTGAAAAATAATCAAGTCTGATGGTCCTTAAAGTGAGGAGAAACTTATTCCACAGCTCAGAGAGAGGTGTGCATACAGCTTGATGCAAGCGGGGCCCTCAGTTGCTAACGGAGTGCTAGGTGCATTGTTCAGAGTGGGCTGTGTGTCCCTAATAATGCAGGTGTGGGCCTGAGGCTGCCAAGTACATTATTAGAAGACGGTGTGTACACAGCCTCAACCAATGGAGTCCCAGATTGCTGAGCTGGTCTCTATGCTTCCATGCCCCAGAGCCTCTAGCAGAATCTTAGGGACATTTAGGAGGTCCCAGGAAAGAACGGACATTTTTCAGTGCTTCTAAGTCCTTAGGCCAGCTAGGGTCTCTTCAGGTCCTGCCTGGGCCCAGTCACTGGTCTGTGATTAGTGGTGGCGGGTGGTGATTCTGCTGAACACAGGAGGTATTGTATGAGGGTCAGTTGCGGGAGGTAGGTCCAGGATGGCCTCAGCTGAGACAGTGCTGCTGTCCCCTCCTGTGCAGCCCTTCTTCAGGCAGGCTTGGGCTGTGCTCATATCATGGGCAGGGTTCTCGGGCACATGGGTAGGAAAGGGAAGAGAGGGAACAAGGAGGCAGGTTCAAGGTCTGTTGCTGCCTGGGCTCAGAGCAAGCATGTGGTCACGGTCTCTGTGACCTAGTGGCTGAGGTTCACCATATGGCCAGGGAGTGCGTCGTGGACTCCACTTCTTCCTGGGGATCGCTGGGCATCATGCTGCAGAGGCATGGGGGAGGCTTTGACCTCTTCGTTTCTCCCACCCTCGGGGCTTCTGTAGCTGCTGCCGGTGGGTTCCCACTGAGTGGAAGGCTGTCATTGTCTCAGTTACTGGGTATTAGAATTGGCTTTCTTGGGCTGGAGAGATGGCTCAGGGGTTAAGAGCGCTGACTCTTCTTCCAGAGGACCTGAGTTCAATTCCCAGCACCCACATGGCAGCTCACACCTGTCTATAACTCCAGTTTCAGGGGATCCCCACACCCATGGCAAAACCACAAATGCACATTAAAATAAAATAAAAAAATATATAAAAGAATTGGCTTTCTTGCTCTCCTAATAGGAGTGAGACTGGAGCATGCTCGTGCCACTCTGACCCATTGTTAGGATAATCCTACAGGGAAACTTCAGCATCTCTGAAGTTTCTGGGTTTTGTTGTTTTCTGAGCTACGACTCTCACTATGTAGCTCTAACTCACTATATAGCTCAGGCTGGATTTATACAGTAGCCCAGGCTGGATTCATACAGCAGCCCAGGGTGGATTCACTATGTAGCTGTCCTGTCACTTCAGTGAAACACCATGATCAAAAATTTAGTTGGGGAGGAAAGGGTTTATTTGGCTTGTACTTCCATGTCACTGTCCATCACCAAAGGAAGTCAGGACAGAAACTCAAACAGGGAAGGATCCTGGAGGCAGGAGCTGATGCAGAGGGCATGGAGGGGGGCTGCTTATTGGTTTTTCTCCTCATGGCTTGCTCAGCCTGCTTTCTTATAGAACCCAGGACCACCAGTCCAGGGATGGTACCACCCACCATGGGCTGAGCCCTTCCCCATCCACTAATTCAGAAAATTTCCTACAGGTTTGTCTACAGCCTAATATTATGGGGGCATTTTCTTAAATGGGGGTCCCTCCTCTCAGATGACTTTAGCTTGTGTCAAGTTGACGTAAAACTAGCCAGCACAGTAGCCTAGGCTGGTTTTGAACTCATCCTCTTGGGACACAGCCTCTGTACCACCATTTCTGGTCTCCGTTAGGGTTCTCTGAGTCCACATTGTCCACTCTACCCAAAGAGCACGCACTGGTTTCTGCTCTCACCAGTGGGGAGGAAGGAGGCCACCTGGTGAGAGGAGAGGTCAGAATCTCAGTGTGTGAGGCTACTTGTTGGAAAGTCCCCTTCCTTCCTTCTTATTAATTAATAGGGTTTAATTGTTAAAAAAACAAACAAAAAAAAACAAAAAACAAAAAAAAAAAAAAACAAACCAAAAAACTTTTAGAAGCCGGGTGGTGGTGGCGGCGCACGTCTTTAATCCCAGCACTCAGGAGGCAGAGCCAGGCAGAACTCTGTGAGTTCGAGGCCAGCCTGGTCTACAGAGTGAGATCCAGGATAGGCACCAAAACTACACAGAGAAACCCTGTCTTGAAAAAAAAAAAAACCAAAACCAGAACCAAAACATTCAGTGTGTGTGTGCACGCTGCATGCCATGTATGGGTCAGAGGACATCTTTTGGGAGTCACTTTTCTCCTTCTCCTTTGTGGATTCCAGGGATTAAACAGATCACCAGGTTCTGTGATAAGTGCCTTCACTGTGAGGCAGAGCCACCTTAACCCCTTGATCCCTGTTGTGGAGATATTATATCTCACATAATCCTGGCTGCCCTCTGACTCACCACGTAGCTATGGATGACCTTGACCTTGTGATCTTCCTGCTTCCACGAGATAAAGGCATATGTCACCATGCTGGATTTCTATCCTGGGAATCCAACCCAGGGCTTTCTTTGGTAATGCTAGGCAGATGCTCTGGGCTACCTCTCAGCCTAAAAGCCAATCCTTGTGCTTGGTGTAGGCACAGCCAGGATCCTCGGCAAGGACCTACGCAGCGAACAGTTCTTCTCCTTCCTGTGTGCCAGTGGCCACAACTGGAGTCCTGCCTGGTTCCTATGCTGCAGCTGAGTGCAACTAAGCACACTGCTTCTCTTCCTAGCCCCTCATCGCCTTAATTAGTACCTCATTAGAGACCTGCCTCTCCCCAAGAGAGCAAAAAGACAACTCAGAGCTATGAAATCGGTGGCTTAGCTTGGCTGGTTCAGGAATGGAGTCCCCAGCCTGGGGACACCAATCCCCCCCACGCCCCCAACCCCTGTGTCCAGGTGTGAGGAGCAGAATGAGGACCAGCTAAATTATTTACAGGTCTCCATTCAGTCCTGCTCCCTGTCCCTTCTTTCCATGGTGTCGATCCACCTCTTGCTAGTCGGTAATCACAGGGTGTCTTCTGCAGGCAGGCATGGGTTTTAACTTCATTTCTGTCCAACACACCTACCTCATGTTGGCCTTAATTTTTCTGAGAAACCACATACACCCTCATTTCCAGGAAAAGTCACACGGCCTGGTCTCTTGTCTAGGGTTTCTTTCTCTGCTGTGGCCTCTTGGCATTTCTGTCCTGACTTCCCTTCCTTCCCAGTCCTCAGGCGCTAATTGGAGCATGCTCCGAACCCTGCTGAACGTCACTTGAATGTTCATGCTTGAGGTAGGTCAGAGACTCCTAGACCTTGAACTGACACCGAGGGACAGCAGCTCCAGGGAGCCCCGTGGTCCCTTGTCACCCTCATTGTGTGATCGATCTGACCGACTTCTCGGTCCTCTTCCCTGAAATGAGGATGTATTAGGTTCCTCTGTCCTTTCTGCTTGCTCTGATATACAAGTCCATAAACAGAAGTACATGCCATCTTTAAAGTAAGTTATCAGTGCATATTAATGCGATGATGGGCTTTGTTATGTGTCTGAACTCATGCATATATTTAGGTCATAGTTACTCCCCATCGTTCTCCTCCTCTTCCTTAGCAGCCTCTCCTGCGTTCATGTCTTTCCTTTAAACCTGGATTCTGTACATGAGGGAAGATGTGACGCTGTCTTACTGAGTCTGGCTTATTTCACTGGACGTGATGCTCTCTCCTTCCACTCATTTTCCTGGCTGAATATACCACTGTGTGCACACACTGTGTTTCCTCTCCATTCATCTGGTGCTGGGTATCTGTGACTTGGCCACAGTCACCATGGCTGGGCCAGCAGTGTCTCTGTTGTATGCTGTTCTCGACGCTTGGGCATGTGTCCAGGCGTGGGACAGTTACTGCTGTTCTGTGTCTGAGTTTGATGAGGAACACCCATACTGATTTCCACAGTGGGTCCACCAGTTCACATCCACCATCGGTGGATAAGGGCTCCTTTTCCTGCATCCTTGGTGGTGTTTGTGGTCCTTTGATTTCCAGGGTGAGAAGGAGTCTCAAAGCAGTTTTGATTTGCATTTCCCCAGAGGCTAAGGAGAGTGAATAGTTTTCAGCACCTGCCGGCATAATTGCAAACACCTAGAAATTGTTGAGGCGGAGGGGGAGTCGGAGCGCTACTTCTAGTTCTGGAAAAGCAGAGCAAGGCAAGCCGGGAATTTATCTTGAAGAAATGATTCTTAGAAGGGACATGGGGAATGGGAGAAAGCAATGGAGGGGTATTCAGGCCAGCCCAGGCTGCATTAATGAGAGCTGTTGCTGGGTCTGAGCTCCTCTGTATAATCCTGCAGAAGCGACCTTACCTAGTCTCCAGGATGTAGAGGGGGTGGGGGTGATGGCCTACTGATTTGGCCAGAATACTCCTGGGGCTTGCACCCTAAAGTCTCCATGCTGCATGATGGAGCATGCTCAGAAGTACCTCTTCCCTAGCAGAGAAGTCCCGCAGGCCAGGATGAGGATGCTGTACACAGCAACTGTCATTGCTGGATGCTGACTCTGTGCCTGCAGCCTGGCATGGAGCAGACGGTGCCTGTGTGGTGCTCACTTAATGCGGAGGAAAGTTCTGTTTGATTAGCTTCTGCCTCTGGTCATGGCAGCCAGATGTTCCCCTCTGGGGAGGGCATGAGAAGGTGCTTTCCCCTCAGCGGAGGCTGGCTGACTTTCTGGGAGCACTGGGCTGGATGAGGGCTTTCCCATTTGTCCTTTAGGGACCCCGTGGACATCCTCCTGCCTCTCCTTCTGTGCCGTTACTCTGACATGGCGCCTGAGAGGCCACAGGCACAGCAACCACCGACCTTTGCACAGCATGTCATTGCCAGGACACTCCATGGAACTCCAATCCCGTCTCCATGCTGACATCAGCCGCAGGGCTCCATCCGCCTCTCTCTCCTGTGTTGAATTTGAATGTGTGTTAGTTGGAATTTGGGTGCAAGTGACAGAAGCCAGCTTCTCTAAAAAGACAAAGCATTGACAGGACATGTTCTGCTAGCCAGAGAAGTCTGTCACTAGAGGTGTCTGGGGAATGCTGTTGCACTTAGTCTGGTGGTAAGTTTATGCTTTTTAGTTCTCAGAACCTGTCCGGAGGAGCGCAGGGTGGGCAGTGTTTTCTGATTCATGACCGTCAGCTCTGTGCCAGTGGAAAGGTGTGTCCACCATTGGATAAGAGCATCCCAGGGCCGAGGAGATGGCTCAGCGGGAGAAAGCTCTTACCGTGTAAACCCAATGACCTATATTTCAATCCCCTAAACCCACATACAATGCCAGTGCTAGAGAGGCTGAGGCAGGAGGATCAGGAGTTCAAGGTCAGCCTAGGCTCTCTAGCTAGACCTGTCTCAAAAACCTGAAGAAAATGAAGGTTGGATGGAAAGAAAGCCTTAGGCAGCGCAGTCCCAGGAAAGCGCTGGCGAACTTTCTAGCCATTCAGGAGAGAAAGTCAGCCATGAGCAGGGCCTCAGCTCCCAGGAAGGCACCTGCCTCAGTATCTCTAGTGTATGACATTATTGCCTGGAGTAGCAGTGTGAGGTGTCCAGGGTGAGCTCGTACTGTTTTTATTTTTTTTTTATTCAGTGTGTGTGTGTGTGTGTGTGTGTGTGTGTGTGTGTGTGTGGTGTGTGTGTGTGTGTAGGCGTGCACATGCCCTTGTGTACATGTTGAAATTTTTTCAGGAGTCCGTTCTCACCTCCTACTTTGCCGAGGCAGGGGTCTTTCTCGTTCCTACTATTATTATTCAGTGTACTCCAGGCCAGCCGGCCCCCAGCCTCCAGGCACTTCTGTCTCCACCGCCCATCTCGCTGCAGGAGTGCTGGGATTACAGGGGTGCGCCAGCACACCCTGATTTCTACCCGGCCCTTTTCTCTTCCCCCTGTGTTCATGGGAATTGGGTGTGCACAGAGGGCTTCTAGCCCCTCCCACACTGTTTCCCCCAATAAGGCTCTTGCACGTCTGGTCATATCTTTGCCTATGTTTCTCACCAAATATGAATTGACTGAATTTCATCATGTCTTAATTCCAGTATATGTATATATGGGAAAGTTGGGACCCAGAATGGTAAATGACTTATTCCAGGTCACACAGCTAGTGAGTAGCAGAACTGGCCATTTAGCTTAGACAGACCACAGAGGACACACTCTTAATACTCTCCTCACCTGATCTTTGGTTCACTATGAATACAAGACTCACAGCTCTCAGTGGACAGGAGACCTATGATGTCACTGTCTGAGACTATTACGGTCTGGGAAAGGGAAGAGGGAGGCCATGTTATGGCCTTGATGCCTCCATGGCCCTTAGCTTAATCTGGGTGTCTGCTTGACTCCCAAGTTCTAGGGAGCCAGCGCACATAGTGTGGTGGCAGGCTCCAGAGCTGGGGAGACCTCACTGGGCATCACTGCCGTCTTGGCACAGCGGGGGGGGGGGGGCATTCCTTCCTCGTCCCACTCCCGTCACTTGCACAGAGGGGATGGGAGGGGCCAGAGCTTCCGAACAGCTCTCCCGGTGCCACTGCTAGGGGTGTGTCATGGGGCAGAGCCCCCGTCCCATCCTCAGGAGTAGTCTCTGCTGTCATCCACTAAAATCAAAAGTTCATTTTTTCTTTCGTGTGCCTGTGCTTGTGCCTGTGTTTGTATGGGAGTGCTGTGCCAGAGAAGGCCAGAAGAGGGTTACAGGCACTTGTGAGCTGTGAGCTGCCCAACATGGGTACTGGGGACCAAATTCAGATCCTCTGCAAGAGCAGTACATGTTTTTAACCACTGAAGCCTCAAGCCCCTGCCATGCATTTTTTTTTTTTTTTAATTTTGCTGGGACATCAAGAGTATTGGGGAAGAATGGACAGCGAACTTACAGAAATAGGCTCTGCTACCCTCCCCCCCAAAATGTATTTGTTAAGAAGCCGTCAGCACTGAGACAGTTAGTTAAGGGCTCAGAGGCTGAAGTGTCAGGTTTGGGGGATGTCACCAAAGATCCCGCCAGGCTGACCTAGGAGCCCAGAGGAGTGAGCAGATTGTCAACATCCATCTCAACTCCCACAGTCCCCACTCTTGATTTCCTGTCCTTAGGGGCTCCAGAAAGGTGGTCAGTGAGTCAGTCTCCTGGGGCAGGAAGGAAAGATGTGGTCCTTTGGACTTCCGAAGTAGTCAGTGGTAGAAAAAGTCCTTCAAGGGCAGGCCTCCCAGAGAGGCGCGAGGTGTTTTCCAGGCGATGGGTCAGCTCTCTGGCATGAAGGACTGAAGAACAAACAGCCTGTGGTCTCTGTGCAGGCTCAAGTCTGCAGAGGCTGACAAAGGGCTGTCCCATGTGACCCTTCCCACACTCTGTTAGGGAAGGCAGAGCTTACTACCCTGGGTTCCCAACCACCAGCCACCTCATGTGCCACTGGAAAGCAATTTTTTCCTGGAGGCTGTTTTAATGTGGCTTCTCTAGGAGAGCAAGCCAATGAACAGAATAAAGGTTTGTGTGCAGGAAGTTGATTGAGGAGACATGGAAGGTGGTGAGGGCTCTTCCAGACAAAGGTGAAAGACTTTTGTTGAAAGGATGTCAGGGGTGGGGATGTGACTCCGTTGGTAGTGTTTGCCTAGCGTGCACAAGGCTGGTCATGTGTGCGGTCCTAAATACTACACAAGCTGGCATGGTGGTATGTACTTGTGATCCCCTGCACAGAAAGAAAGATCAAAAATTCAGTCATCCTTGGCTACACAGCAAGTTCAAAGCCTGTCTGGGCTACATGGGACCTCATTAAAAAAAAAAAAAAAAGTCAAGGCTGAGGACAATGTATTCAAGGGTTCAGATGCTGGAGACCCAGGTTGGAGAAGGGATGCCACCAAGGGTCCCACAGGTTGACCTGAGTGCAGGGTGCTGGCCTGACCACTGTGGACTCTTTTCATCCAGTCTTGGAACAGGAAGCCCTGGTGTGTTAGCTCCCCCATCCTTGCAGGTTTGTGGGCAGCAAGGGATCGTACAGGGTCCCTGCGCTTGCTACAGTCATGACGTGCAGAGCTGGGTCGGGAGGGCGCACCGTTGGGTGGCACAGCTTTCTTGTGGCTCTTTTCTGTCTGTCCCTCTTCCACTGTGTCTGCTGCTGAATTTTTTGTGGCTTGTGTGTGGCCGGCAGGGGCTCAGGTGGTGGGTGGGAGACCTGCTCCAGGGCTCTGCGCTGCACAGAGGTCCGTTTGGTGGCCACTGTTTTTCTGGGGACACTGCTCCAGGCTCCCCCTGCCTTTCCTTTTGGGTGAGGCTTGGTATTTACCGTAAGGTAGCACAGCGCCAGGACTTTGGCATTCGGCTAACCACACACTGACTCAGGCCTAGAGTGAGGGTGTTTGTGCTGGGACAGGGAGACTGCAGGGAGCCATAGGCAGCCTGAGTGGGGCTCTGGTAGATGGAGGCTGGGAGTTGGGTGGTCCTGGCTGCCACCCAGGCCACCTGTAGTAAGAGACGGAAGCTCAGATGTGGACCTGGTGTGGTCCAGCATGCTTCCCTAAGCTTGCAGAAGAGGCTTTTCAGAGTGTGAGCCTGGAACTCCTGGGCACGGGGAAGTCGGAAAGGGCCTCACTGGCTCTCTTCTGAGTTACTATTTTTAACTCCTATTTGTTTGTGGCCTTTCTTTGAATGGGGACACAGGTCACATGCTCTCTTACTATTTGACTATTCTGGGTCCTGTGGCCCCGGCCCCATGAGCAAAACCTTTGCTGGAAGAGGCTGTTATTACAAATTCATTTCCAGTAGATGGTCATTAAGGATCCCGCATGACCAAGATTTGTCAGGGCCTGGGCATGGTGCTACATACTCTAACTTACCTTCTCTTCTTCCCTATTGAACTCCCCACTGGTCCACAGGTCTTCACAGTCTCCTCCTCCTTGGGACACTTTCCTTGACTGGGCTCCCCTGCTTCCCCACCCTACTCTCCATTCTATGCCGTAACCCACCACAAACCTTGACCCTGTGTTTTTCTTTGTGTGGTTTCTTTTGGTTTTTTGATTACTGTCTGTCTTGCACTCTGAAGGAACATTCACACAGTAGATACTCTCTAAAATGTTCATTCGCCACGTCTAGCACAGCTCCAGGTACTTGACCTGACTGGGAGGGCGTGGCGAGGGAACGAAGGAAGGACCAGCAATGGACACGCAGAAGAACTGGGATCAGGTGTGCTGGGCTCTCTGCTGGAGAACCCGCAGCACCTTGGAAGCTCAGCATGTTTATTCCATCAGCTGAATTAGGAGATGGGTTGTTGCACAGGACTGAACAGGAGGCAGGTGTAGCTAATCTCAGTGGGAACAGTCTCTGTGGGGAAGCTGTCTTCAGGTCATAAACATCTGGGCGGCGGCGGCGGCTGTGGTGGTAGTAAACATCTGGGTGGTGGTGGTGGTGGTGGTGGTGGTGGTGGTGGTGGTGAGGACTATGCGGACATTTTCTGCACACACTGTCAACATCTGCACACCGAGCAGAGGAAGGGTTTGCCACCCCTTTGAGCCTCGCCCTGGCAAGGAAGGTTGCCATTTTCCCGTGGATCTAAGGCTATGGTCCTCACAGACTCAGGGATTCCACTGTTCCCCATACTCATTGAGCAAAAGAGTGTTTATTTTTACCAGAATTCTACAGAATAGATTTGACGCCAAGGCTCAGAGAGGTTAAGCATGTGGTTCAGGGTCAAAACAGCTGAAAAAGATACAAGTACAATTTAAACTGTTGTACCTGAAGCCTTCTAATCCTAAGCATATTGTTCTTCTCCTGCCTGCTTCCACCTGGGAAGGGCAGAAAGCCCTGACCCCCTCTCCATCTGTCTCTCCTCATTTCCCTTCCTGACCCTCTTGCTAGGGTCCTGCCACTCAGCTCCGTGACCCTTCCAGCTGCGAGGTCTGCCCTCTGCAAATTCATTGGATACCATTCTGCAGGCGCTTGGCTGCCAGTGCTAGTCTCCATCTGCCACAGTGGCGTGGTGCCCACTCACAAGATGGCATGCTATTTTTACTCAGCTTAGGTGCCAAGCCAGCCAGATGTTTTTCAGCAGGAAAGGGAAGCTGAACATGGCAAGGGAGTGGAGGAGGGTTCCAAATGGCAGTTCCGTGGAGGTTCTGAGACCCGCGAGGGGAGGGCTCTGCCTAGAAGTGGCTGCCTTTGGGACCAACACCTCCCCTTCCTGGCACCTGACCCTGGCTCCAGCTGGGGGTTCTGAACGACCGTTGGTTATAGCACATGCCCCGCTGTGGTGGGTCTGTGGCAGGGAGAAGCTGCCTGGGCCAGGAGGCCCCTGGGATTCTAGCAGTCCTCCCGCTTGGGTCCTGAGGGCCGGGTCTAGGTGGAGATGCCTGTGATGCCTGCAAGACTTCTGGGACTAGGACAGGCTGCTCGAAAAAAATTCCAGATTTGGCTGGTTGCCCAAGGAGCTGGCCAGAACAGGCTGAGAGTCCAGGCAGCTGGGTGGGTCATCTTTCTCTTGAAGATCAGAGCTGGCTGGTGGTGGTCCTCATCTACTGTTCTTCTCACGCAGAGGTGATTCTCAAATGAGGCATATCACTCCAAAGTCAGCAAGGCCCACGGCATGCTCCATTGGCTCTCTGTTCTCCCGCCTTCTCTGTTTCTGACCGGTGTGACCTTTCCTGACCTCTGAGCCATTGAGACCTCATCTGTAGGATTCCCAAGGGTTACCTCCCACCTCCATCTGGGAGTTTATGGCTCTAATTAGCTGTAGGGAATCACAGTTGTTCCCAGGCTTGCTGACCTTTTTTGGGACCAGCTCGCAATAGCAGAGGAGGAATGAGTCTTGTGTGTGACCCATTTTCTCACCCTGGAGGAACATTTCAGAATCCCCACGCTGCCTATCAGAGACCGCCTCCAAGTCTGGGTTTCTGGACAGACGACTCCGTTCTATGCAAAGGGACCAGGCTGGAGTGAAGAGAGGGGAAGTGTCTTGCATGGGGGGTGTGGAGGTGTGTGTGTGGGGGTGGGTTGGGAGGGGGAGGGGTTGCAGCTTGCTGAGAAACCAGGCTGCATGATGCTCTCTGATGTGAGTGTCTAGCCTGTGTGTGGAGGTCGGCTGACTTAGTGGCTGTGGCCTGCAGATCTGCCCCAGTTGGGGTACAGCTTTTCTGTGGGAATGTGCACCTGAGTTCACAGCCATTGCAATGAAAGCTGATTTGGGCCGGACAAGGAGTAGTGTGGCATTGAAGGACTACAGCCCTCCAAAGACCCCACGTGTGTATCCCTGGAAAGTGTGGTTATGTCAGCTCAGGAGCCAGCCGGGGGAGGGGAGGTTGTAGATAGACTTACGGAGGTTATCACCTTACCTGGGATGAGATGAGGACTCTGGATTTGTGGAGTCACAGTCTCCTTCCATGTGGAAGAGAGAGGCAGAAGATGAGATCAGAGGAAGCAGAGGCCTCTGCCTGCTCCTGCTGGCCTTGGCAGTGGACGAAAGGCCGGCAAACTGACAGTGACCTTTGTCTCTTTGCACTGGTGAGGTCAAGGAGCAGGACTTGCTGGGAGCCTTCTGGAAGGATTGCAGCCCCAAGGACAGCTTGCTTTTCACCAAGTAAGCCGCCTCACAGGTTTGGGCTTGTGACTTTGTCTTTGTACAGCCACAGGGCTTTGTTTCTGGAGTCCTACGAGGCGAATACACTGTGGTTCTGTTAAGGTTGTGTGGGTGGCAATGGTGGTTTCAGACCTGACTGGGTCCTCAACTGTGGGGCCGCTTCTGCTCTGGGTGAAGACCCAGGGGAGAGAGAACAGAGGTGGCTTCTGTCCAAACTAGCTCTTCACGCCTGTCTTCTTGTCCGCCATCTGACTCCTCCCTGCAGAGATCATCTGTGGTGCCTTGCAGGTCTCAGGTCGCTTGATGTCTCAAATCACAAGACGGGTTGTTGGTTTGGCGTGGGTTGGTGACAGCAGGCTCCTGGGATACCCGGGGGATGTGACCCTTTGAGTCCCCGTCTTTTTCAGTTGCCCAAACGAGTGAGACTTTACAGACATGGCAGCTTTTCAGTGGAGGCAGGTACTCAGCTAGGATACCTGTGGAGGGTGGTGGGTTTGAGTTTTTCTTGAAGTAAGTTTATTGTTATTGTTAGTGGGGAGAGAGGCGGGTAACTAGGTCGGATGACAATTTATGGGAGTCGTTTCTGACCTTTCACCATCAGTTCTGGGGCTTGAACTCTAGTCCTCAGCTTAAGTGGAAAGGACCTGACACTCTGAGCTGCATGAACTCTCTGCCCTGAGTTTCACTGGAGGCCCAGCATCCCAGGTCTCCTCCCTCTCCACACCAGGCCTGTCACACACAAAGCCCCTCCCGTGGCTTCCCGCTGATTTGACCTTAGGTCTTTCTGACTGTCTATTATTCACTGTCTGGAGAGAGGCCTCAAAGGTGGCACCCTCGGGTGCTCTGAGCAAGGAAGGCTGCCAGGTAGCTGTTTTTCCGCTCCTGCTCCCACTTAGTGTTAGCATTTGTTACAGGGTGTGGCTTTGAACTGCTGGATCTCAAGAGCTTTTGTTTTACCCAGCTTCCTTTGCGATTGGGCAGGACCAAGCCAGACACACGCTGAATCCAGATTTGTTGGTTGGGGGTGGGGGTGGGGTGAGTAAATAACAAATATCTTTTTTTCCTCAATGACCTGAGATGCCAGCTCAGACTACACAGGGTCTCTCAGAGAACCGGCCTTCAGATCGATCCCTCTAGGAAAACAGCAAACCTGTGGTGGTTTTTCTTAGCACCCCGGGCCCTGCAGCCCTCCTCCCATTCACACTGCCCTCAGGGAGGCTTTTGTATGGAACAAAGTGGAACGTCTCTACCTACTTTTGTTTCATTCCTTGCACATGCCTGGCTCATGTGAGTTCTGGCAGCTTCTGGAAATACCATTTCTGGTCTCCTATCTCTGTGGGAGATACCCCGGCTTGGGGATGTATAGGAGTGGATGTATTGTCCCTATTAGGATGGCGGGCCAGACGACAGGAAGCACTTCTCTGTGGAGGAATAGTCAGAGAGAGGAGAGGTTTCTCCAAGCCGCCCAGCAACAACTGTCCTTGGAACAATCTGGAAGAGAGAGAACACTGTTCTTTGGGGCTGATTTGGGCAAGGTGGACTCTAGAGGCAGAGGCAGAGCCAGGTGTAGGCACAGGCAGCTGGTGTAATAGCTGACAGGAATGACTACTTTTCTCTCTTCGGGCTGGGTGGCTCCTAGGCTGTGTCCTGGAGGAAGTGAGTGTTGAAAGGCTTGGCCGGGCTCACTGGAAATTAGCCTTCCCAGAATCCATCCCTTCTGCTTCCAGCAATAAGACCTGATGGTTTGGGCGGGGCTTGATCTTTACACATTTGCATTTCTTGTTTGAGGAGTATTTCCAGCCTAGATACAGGGGTGATGTGGATGGCCAGTCTCAGTCTGCCCCTCCCTCTGTCCAAAGGGAGCCTTAAGGATAGCCACAGACCTATTAGAGTAAAACTTACATCTTTTGAAGGAACTTGAGGAAAATTTTGTCTCTAGCTGAATTGAACCTTGAGGTGAGGAGGCATGGTGCTGTGGTAGCCACACTGTCACCGTGAGGTAGCCATAGTCACCATGAGGTAGCCATATTGTCATCCTGAGGAGAGGGCCCAGGCAGAAGGCTGAACTAGAACGTTGTTTGAACTCTAATGTATGGCGTAAGTCCTGATCCGTACCTGAAGCTGTCTAACCAACCTTTTCTCTAAAGCCTTTGGACTCTCTTTGGCATCCTGAATGCTTGAGTGTGGTTTCCTGGTACCTCTGATGGTGGCAGTCCTCTGCCTCCAGTGAGGTGGAGAAGGTGGCATGTTGTCACAGGCTCGAGAGAGTAGCTGGGCAAGTTTAGAAGAAAGGCACAAGGAAGGTCTGAGGCTCGACAAGGCCATGGTGTGCATCTACCTGGGAAACATGGGGCACTGTGTAGCGCTCCCCTTGCCGCTCCAGAAAGACGATGGCCATGAAACATCTTCTTCAGAGTGTGGGTGTCCTCGTGTTCTCACAGACGCATGACTAGGAAAGGGTCGGTGTGGTCCAGGAGATTTGAGAAGCATCGGTGTGATAAAGAGATCCACATCTGTGACCAGACCTCCTGCAGATTTTAAAAAGCTGACCCACACCATGAGCACCCAAGAGAAGCCGAGACTGTTTCCAGAACCTCCTCTTCTTGAGACCAACACTGCAAAGAATTCCTGCTAGGGGAAGGCTGGTCCCGGGACAGCAGCTAAGCACTGGCTGCAGAGAAGCCACTTCATAAGATGAACAAGTGCCAAGGAGGCATGAGCAGTGGTCACCTTGCATGTGGCCGTCTTGGCTGAGATGCAGGAAAGGGAGGGAGGTGGCCTTTTTTTTTTGATTTTTCAAGACAGGGTTTCTCTGTGTAGTTTTGGTGCCTGACCTGGATCTCGCTCTGTAGACCAGGCTGGCCTCGAACTCACAGAGATCCGCCTGTCTCTGCCTCCCGAGTGCTGGGATTAAAGGCATGAGCCACTACCGCCCGGCGGGAGGTGGCTTTCTATTCAGCTCCCTCCCCAAAGACTTAAATGTTCTGTCCTTAAATGTTCCCATAACCAGCTCAAATCCAGGACTCAGCCTTCTCTAAGTAGAAATAAGCTTGGTTCAGGTCGGTTCAGGTCAACAGCTTCAGGACCCTCCAACTGGAGGGTCAATGACAAGCTCTTGGTGACAAGATCTAGTCAGCTTTCTCCCCACCACATTGATTCATGCAACAGCTGCTTTCTGAATACACACTGGGTGCTGAGAACTATTCTGGGTGCAGACAGATGTTCCTGTCCCCAAGGAGCTCTAATTGTAACAGATGGAGGCTGGAGGCCCATAACCAGTAAATTCACGCGCAGATAGTATACTATAGGATGTAAGATGAGTTCCACTGGCCAAAGAGATGGAGAGTATGAGCAGAGGATGTTAGCTGGGGCTTCCGAGGTAGGTTACAGAGAGAGGGGGAGGGAGAGAGGAATGGGGGATGGATGGATGGATGGATGGATGGATGGTGAGGGAGGCAGAGAGAGAGAGAGAGAGAGAGAGAGAGAGAGAGAGAGAGAGAGAGAGAGATTTCTATAAAAAGACAGTAAAGTGAGCTGGAGGGTGATGAGGGGAGAATGTTCTAGGCAGAGAAAGCTCTGGGACGAGGGACACAAGTCGAGGGGCTGGATGCCCACGGCAGGGGAAGGGGCTGTTTAGGTGGGACCTGTATCATCAAGTGTGTTATCAAGAGAAGTAGACAGTGCCCCCACTGTCTGAGCAAAGGCAGGTGCCATGTCCTTTGCATTTTTAAACCTATATATATATTTTTCCACTTTAAACCACAGCTCTGTGTGTTATCTGGAGACTCAGATGCAGGGTGAGAACAGAGGCCGGGGAGCCGCCGCCGCCGCCGCCGCCGCCGCCGCCGCCACCGCCGACAAGCTCTGTGTGGACCAGCGATAACTGTGGCAGGGCCTGGCGAGAGCGCGGAGGTGGTGGTTGGATGTGCTTGGTGTTTCCATTCCAGTGCTGAGGATGGACCCCGGGTGTGATGGCTCTGGACTGTCAGCGTGGCGGGAGCTAGTCTCATCTAGGACACCGACCTCTGGACACGTCTCCCAGAGACTTTCAGTGTGAGTTGAGGTGGGAAAACCCACCCCCAACGGCAGGCACTATCATCCTATGGGCTGCGGGCCCAGACAGAGTGAAAAGGAGGAAGTGGACTTGATGCGAGCATCCATCAGTCTCTGTGCCTCCCGCCTCTGGATGCAATGCGACCAGCTGCGTCAAGCTCGTGCTGTCCCGCTTCTCCGCCATAGTGGACTGCACCATCAAACTGTGCCTGCCTGCCTGCCTGCCTGCCTGCTTTCGTCCCTGACGCTCACCTGCCTCCCTCCTTCCTTCCTTGAGTTGCTTTTGTGAGGTATTTTTGCTCATAGCCCTGAGAGACGTCACCCCAGACCTTGCGTATGCTGGGCAAGATTTCGACCACTAAATTGTTCTTTTTCTCTGGATGAGTTTGGAAGGGCAGGCTGGCAGGATGTCCCCCTGGGATGTGGGAAGGGAGAGAAAGGGTTAAGACCTTGTGGCAACTGTGAGAAACAAGAAGTGTGGAGGGGTGCCCCACTTTACCTGCAGTGGGAGTCCGCGCCATAACAGTGTGCACTTGCAGCAGCCACTCTGGAGAAATGGGATGGTGTGGCAAAGTTGGGCCCCGCCGTCTGCCTGGTTCTCATCAGTGGGAACTTAGCAGTGGATGCTGAGGTGGGCAGCTGTGCTTCAGTTTCCAGAGAGAGAGAGAGAGAGAGAGAGAGAGAGAGAGAGAGAGAGAGAGAGAGAGAGAGCGCCTGCCCGGCTCTGAGGACCGCAGGTGGGGAGCTTAGGGACCTTAAAGAGCAGAGAGTGGTCTTCAGACCAGGGTGTTGGTGCAAACCCCAGGCTCCTTCAAACAGCCCTGGATTCACCCTGGGGCCTGTGAGGGGAAGGGAGGGAGGTGTGGCTAAATCCTGGGTTCTGTCGTTCTTACAAGTTCCCAGTGCCACTGCTACAGCTGGTCCGAGGACCACACTTCCGACACTCGGAAAGGGGCCCTCCTCATCAAGTGATTGTAGTTCGCCATGACCTACGCCCAAGCAAGGCCATGTCTGTATCGGTTTCCTCTCACTCAGTACTGGGGATTGACTCTAGCTAGGCCTTCCAGAATCCCTGGCAAGCTTAAGCTCGATACCACTGAATTTATGTCCAGCCTTCTTTGCTTTTTATAGTTACTTCTTTTATTTGTGTGGGGGGTGGGGCATGCGCACAGGACTGCACATTTGTGGAGGTCAGAGGATGACTTTGGGGGAAGTCACCTCTCTCCTTCCACCATGTGGAACCTGGGGCTCAAACTCAGGTTGTCAGGCTTGAGTTTGCTGCTGAGCCATCTCGCCAGCCCTGGTTTCTCCTTTGACAGAGGGTCTCAGGCAGGGCCCCCAAACTGCAGTTCTCCTGTTCCACAGGTGTCAATCTACCCAAAGAGCTGGCAGGACAGGCCTGCATTTTAATCAGGCTTGGGGGAGCAGGAGGGGACTTCAGGGTTCCTGGGCCTTCAGGAAGACTGTTTGGCAGACACTGGCTTTCCCCGGTCAAGGTCATCAGCAGTTGGTGCCCCGTGCCCCGTGCCCCGCAGAGAAGCAGGGAGGCTGTCTCTGGCAGCCCCTCCAAGGGAAAGAGCTAATTCCCTGCAGCCAGTTAAATGGCTTGCACAGGATTTCTTATTTATTTCAATTAAGCTCCGGGCTCATTACGCAGCCCCAGAGCTCCCTGCTTCCCCAGGAGGAGCAAAACCACATTTCCATATGTCTCTCCAGCTTGCAGAGTCCCAGGGAACAGGGCAGCAGCGACCCCAGCAGAGGCTGGAGGAGAGATGGGGGGGCCTCCTCCTCCTCCTCCTCCTCCTCACACAGCCCCAGGTAAAGGCTGGGAACGTTGACTGTGAGGAGCTTGTTTTCTCTCTTTCCTGACCAACCAAGTATTTCTCTGTACATCTGGTTTGCATTTTCCTCTAGAATTCTGCCAGGACCAATTGTGGAAACAGTGCAGCCCTGCATGGCTAGAGTTATCCATGGCTCTGGAATTCTCCAGCTGTCCCGTAGGGCCTCGTGTTAAGATGTAAGGAATTCCTTCAAGTGAAGTCATCAGGCTGTGAAAACACCACAGGCAGGCGTTGCTGCTGGGCCCTCAAGGGCACTATCTCACCTGCAGAGGTGTGTTGCAGGTCACAGTCCCCTAGGCTGCTCGGTCCAGTCTTGAACACCACTATCCCCTCACCTCTATAGCAAAGATGAGCATCTTGGGGTGTGGGTGGAGCAGAATAAGCATCTAGCACCATCATGAAGTTTACCCTCTATGGAAGAAGTGGGTAGTGCCTCTTACCAATTAAGACAGGGTAGCTGGTGACGCTCATGTAGAGCTCTGCTGCTGTCTGTCTGTGGGCAAGGACCTGCTACATTTTCATCCATCTTGGCAACATGGTCATACTCAGAATGGTGTGTGTCCTTTGGGCAATACTGAAGAGGTCTCATCACTGTTTAAGAAATAAGTTTCCCAATCCCTCACTTGGATGGCATGTCATGCCAAAGAACTTGCTTGGTGTGGGGAGCAAGAGAGAGAAGCTGATATGCCGAGAACCAGGGATTGGATGAAATAAAGTGCCGAGAGAAAGAACAGGATGGGCTGCAAAGGGGATGCGTGGTAGGGATGGCCGTTTGTCCTGTTCTCACTTTTACGTGCTTGACTATCTGCGTCTGGAGCAGAGGATTTTGTTCCAGGGTAGAGGTTGGTGTTGATGGTGAAGGGAAGGGATGTTGAACGCTGTTGACTTAATAGGGCTGCTGTAGATAATGGCCACATAGACATCATTTTATAACATATATTTTTCATCTTCTGGTTCTGGAGCCTAGAAGTCTGAGATCATTGCAGGACTGAGTCAACCCTCAAGGCTTCTCTCTCTCATGGTTCCTGGTGGCTTGCTGACCGTCTTTGACATTCCTTGACCGCTGCTGATTCACCCCCATCTCTTTCTTATCACACTCCCATGATGTTGTCCCCATGTCTATGTCTGCGTGGCCTCTTTTTTATAAGGACAGCAGGTATTCCCACCTGTGTTGGAAATCTTGAATGAGACTGGCTCCCATATGAGCTCATATGTTTGAATGCTTGGTCCCCAGTTAGTGGAACTGTTTGAGAAGGATTAGGAGGTGTGCCACAGAGGTGGGCTTTGAGGTTTCAAAAACCCATGCCAGGCCCAGTCTTTTTCTCTCTGCCTGCGAATCAGAATGTAAGTTCTTAGCTGCTTTTCTGTTACCATTCCCGTCTGCCTCCACACTCCTGCCATGATGGTCCTGGACTCAGCCTCTGAAACCGTAGGCAAGTCCCCAATTAAATGCCTTCCTTTATAAGTTGTCTTAGTTACTGTCCTATTACTAACAGCGTCTCAGCATTTTTTGAGGCATGGGGGTGGGGGTGGGGTCGGGGTGGGGGGTGGGAGGGGAGGATGTTCTGAACCTACAACCAAGCCAGAGAGAGAGAGAGAGAGAGAGAGAGAGAGTAGCAACTCACTCTAAGGTGGTAGCAGGAGCCAGGAATGGGGTGAACTCAAGAGGTATTCTGAAGTTGAGCTCAGCAGGATTCAGAGGTTGGCTGGTTGGTGGGGGTGGATGTTGCAGGATATTTAATTGCGATGACACTCCGAGATTGTTAATAAAGTTAATCTTGAATGGGGGGGGTGGAGTCATCAACTAGCAGACTGAAAATAGCTATAGAGAAGCCAGGAGTACGGATAGAGAGATGCACAGGAAAGAGAAGGGAGGGATTTGGAGTTTTCTGAGGTCCTTTTTGATATGGGAAGTATGGAGAGAGGGTCAACTGGTTGTTTCTCCACCGCTTTCTTGATCTATCAGGTTTTTATCCCAATATCTGACTACTGAGCTGTGTGGGGATTTTTGTTGTTGTTGTTTTTGGTTTTTTGCTTTGTTTTGTAATAGAGCAACTTAGATAAACACATCAGGTGAAAGGGAAGAGTTACATGTCTCAAACTTTCTCATCAGATCACCTGGAGATTGCTGTGGTCTGAATGTGGGTGTCTCCCTAAGAAGTGGGGACTTTGGGAACTGACCATCCCGAGGGCTCTTTCCTCTAGTCTTGGATTAGTATGCTCATAAAGGTCTCCAGTTGCATGTGCCTCTTACACCATGTGGGCACAGTGAAGCAAAGAGCCTCCAGGGAGGCAGAGAGGAACTCTCACCAGGGTCCTACTCACACCTCTGTCTGGTGTTTGCTGGCTTCCAGAACTGGGGGCAAGAAACATCTGTGTTTATAAATTACCCAGTCAAAGGTGTTTTGTTTCAATGGCAGAGCTTATTAAGACAGGAGTCTTTGTAAGGGAGTGTATGGTTTAGTGGTTCTGGGATCAGGTTGGGGAGTTTGTACCTCAGTTCATATCCCACATGAGTCTGCTGCTGGGCCAGGTATGTCTGAGGAGTGGCCAGGTCGTAGAGGCCTGCTGTCCAGCAGGGTGGGCATATACCACACCCAACACTCAAGATATTGCAGCCTGTCTATCCCAAATCAAGATGGGCCGTGAGTGTAAAATACACACCCAGAGTATGACAGTAGGAAAACAAATGAATTAATTTTTACTACTATTTTGAATCATGTTGGGGCCAAATAAAACACACAGTTAAAAAATTCATCTGTTCATTTTATTCTTCTGATTGTGGCTACGGCAAAAATGTGAAATTATACATGTGGCTCACATTACAGTTCAAATAGCAATTTCTCAGACAGTGCTGGCTTCGTGTTGGTTTCTGGAGCCCTTATGCCAATATCTTTGCCTTCTGGAAGCTTCGTGACCACTCCAGCTGAAGATAGTTTCCACAGGCATTTCACTTTTACAAATTATTTTCATGTCGCTTGAGACTGCTTTGCTGTGAAGGCATCTGTCCACAGCTTGATTCAAACCTTGCTGTCTGCCCACGCGCCCTGACCAGAATCCTGTTAGACCCACAGAACAGGCACCTTGACAGAGTGACAACATGAATTCTGGAGGCCCCAGAAGCCACCAGGGAGACTTGGAAGGTTGCTGAACAGGGGCCCAAGTGGATAGTGGTGGTGCTCAGGTGTTACTAGAGTTAGGAATCTCACACATTGAGAAAACCCCCGTCCCCCAACTGGAGAAAGGAAGGAAAGTCCAGTGGCCTCAGAGGGAGGGACTCTCCTCCACCTCATGGTTCTTCACCTTCAGGGCATGGTTTATCACGGGGACATTGTGTTACAAGATCCCCAAAACGATGGCCATTTTTCTCCTTGTTTCTCCCTTGCCCAGAGCTCCGAGGGCAGCATGCTGCTCCCCAGGGGGGTGTTCTAAGCCACTGTGATCTCAGCTGCATCCAGGGGCTCCCTTCTTCCTTCCTGGCAGCAGATGGGTGTGGGGTCTGAGCTAGCCTGTTCTTCACAGGGGGTGAGGTGGAGCAGCAGCCTGGCACTCCCTCTCTTTCTCTCATTGGCTCAGGGTGGCGCTGGCCGTCACGTTCCCTGTCCCCCACTGACAGGCAGACATGGAGAGGTAGGTTTGGCTTCAAAGCATGTGGGCTCTGTTAGAGCTGACTCAGGTATTGTTCGGTATGCCAGTCCTGTGAGAGGAGCGGGGTGGAAGGTGAAGTCACATTGTTATGAGGACTTCACAAATCTTCATTCTCTGCCAGCCATTGGGAACATGGGCTGAGTGTCACCTGGCTGTGTTTAGTGACACAGCCTGGCCTGATAGCCATGCCTTACTGGGTGACCAGGTATGACATGTTCCGAGTGAGACATGACTTACAGTCAGGACTTTTGCCAGCAAAGCTGACCTGGAGGAAGGAGCTGAGACCTAGGGCCACTGTGCACCTTGCTCACTGTTCCTCCTTAAGGCCACATCACAGGCCCAGGCCCTAAGGCCAAGGCTCGTGGGGGAGTCCTTGTAGTGGAGGGTGACTCTGGAAACAGGATGAAGTGGTGGGGACGTTACCGCATGAAGGTGTGGACTCAGTCTCAAGGGAGGCCTCTGCCCAGGCCTCTGCCCTGAGGGAGAAAAAAGCTGAGGGGCATATCGACCGTTCCCACACCGGCCTGCACCCTCCGGGGCCTCTGCTCCGAGGCAGGGATGTTTAGGAAGGCCCTGTGACTCAGTCAAGGCCTCTGGAGCATCCAGGGTGAGGTTCTGTGATAGCCCCGAGGGGATCAGGCTCTGGGGCTGAGGAAGTGGTGTTTGTCCCTCAGGTACTTCAGCCTTCAGCATCCCGCCATCCTTAGCGCTTTAGATGGTATCTTTGTAGAGTGTCCCAGGGCAGAGAGCCAAGAGCATGGGCAGGAGCAGGCACACGGCTACTCCACCTACGCCACCCCCTTAGAAACCTCTACTCTGGCCAGTGTTTTGACTGCTGGGGACGACTGAACCACAATGGTGGGCATCAAGTCTGTTTACTTGGCTTCTCCTCTTGTTCAGCTTGTTACCATGAAGAATTCTGAAGATCTGGGCCTGGGGCTTGAGCTTGTCAATCCTGCCACTTAGGAGGCTGAGGCAGGAGGATGGGAAATTCAAGGCCAACCTGGACAACTTGGAACCTATGAGAATAAAAAGACTAAAAAGAAGGCAGGGGATACATCTTAGTGGTAGAAATGCTTGTCTAGCATGTGCACATCCTGGATTCAATCCCTAGTATCATAAAAAACAAAGCACCAGGTGGTGGTGGCGCATGCCTTTAATCCCAGCACTCGGGAGGCAGAGCCAGGAGGATCTCTGTGAGTTCGAGGCCAGCCTGGGCTACCAAGTGAGTTCCAGGAAAGATGCAAAGCTATACAGAGAAACTGTCTCGAAAAACAAAACAAAACAAAACAAAAAAAAAAGCAAAGCAAAATAACACAACAAAGAAAAACAAATTCCAAAGAAGAGCAAGGAGGAAGGGACAAAGGAGCAGCCCCTTCTTCCTGTTGCAGTAAACTGGTCTCTTTTGAGCATGCTCACTGTACTGTTAGATGTACCATTCCCTCTGAACCCTGCCACCCTGTGATATCAGCACTCAGCACCTGCATTTTAAAGATGAACAGAGAGAAGCCCAGGAAGAAAGATGAATTTCCCATCACTAGGCATCCAGAAGATAGCAGAGGTGGGATTTGAACATGGATCTACCAGGTCACCCAGCCAGGGATCCACACAGCAGTAATGGGGCAGGAAGTGAGGAGGGACAAGGGAGGTTGGAGAACAATGAGAGGCACCGCTCAGAGCCACAGGTCGTCAGCATCTGTTCCAGCTTCCTGCCCAAATGGCTAGCTCACCTCATCGAGAGACTGGAGGCCAAGGCCAGGGAGGGCTCGTGGATGTGTCCAGAAACCCAAGTTTACAGAACGGGTGGTCAGCCAGCTGAGCTCCCAAAGATTATATTTGCTCAGTCTGGTAGCTGAGATGAACATGACCTGACCATGGGTCTCAGCTGGCCAACTTCTAATCTAGCAAGTTATAGGGTACTGTTTGTTTTTTCACTTTCTATGCAGTCTTTTAATTCCTCAAAAAAAAATTTTTTTTAAGGCTTGTTTTATTTTAATGACTGATCCACCTGAGGCCTATGTACAGACATGAGGGAAGCTTTATTTCTTGGTCTCTTCCTCCTTGGACAGAGTCTTGATGATCTCCTCCTTCTTGGCCTGGAGACACTCTTCCCGGTGCTTTCGGGCTTCCTTGGTCTTAGATCTGCGAGCCTCAGCCTGGTCAGCCAGGAGCTTCTTACAGGCCTTGTCTGCCTTCAGCTTGTGGATGTGTTCCATGAGAATGCACTTGTTTTTGAAGACATTCCCCTTGACCTTCAGATACAGGCTGTGATACATATGGCGGTCAATCTTCTTGGATTCACGGTATCACCTGAGAAGTCGGCGCAGGATCCGCATCCTTCTCATCCAGGTCACCTTCTCAGGCATCCGAGCATTGGCAGAACCCTTCCACTTCCCTATGCCCATATGCCTGCCCTTCCGTTGAGCCAAAGTGTTTTGCCGGCATTGAGCCTGGGAATGGATGGTCACAGGCTTCCGGATGATCAGCCCATCCTTGATCAGCTTCCAGATCTGCTGATGGGAGTTGGCATTGGCGATTTCATTGGTCTCATTGGGGTCCAACCAGACCTTCTTCTTACCACAGTGGAGGACGCTAGAGGCAAGCCTCTTCTGCAGCCTGAGCATACTCATGGCTGCAGACGCAGCAGCGAAAAGAGAGCTAATTCCTCAAAAAATTAATAAGGGAAGAGTTACTCTTATTTGATAAAAGTGAACACACTGAGGCTTAAGCGGGGGGAAGTAGCCTGTCTGTTGCTGTAGAGATGGACAGTAGGGAGCTGCCTTTGAATCCAGATCTATAGCCTTAAACCCTGGCTTGTGTACCAGGGGCTCTTTCTAGGAGCCAGTGCTCCCAGCAACCTAAAGAAACCGAGGTACAGGGGCTGGAGGGGCGGCTCAGCAGTCAAGAGCACTTCCTGCTCTAGCAGAGCGCTGGCTTGGATTTGATTCTCAGCACCCACATGGTGGCTCACAGCCACTTATTGCTTTAGTCCTAGGGAATAGTGCTGACTTCAGCCTCCTCAGCCTGCATGCCTGTGGTACATCTAAACTCATGCAAGTAGATGCACACATAGACGACAGAACACAATGAATAAATCTACATCAAACAAACAAACAATAGAACCCAAGCAGGCACAAAGGAAGGGTCTACCCTGCTTGTTCCCATACTCTTCCACCTCTGCTACCTGCTGCTTTAAATCCCATTTTACCCAAAGAGCAGGAAGCAAAGTATGGAGTAACAATCATGGCGGGATTGGATTGGCGGGACCTCCTCCTGGGAACCACTCTGAGCCTGTGGTATAATTTTGATGACTTTCCTAGAGCATGTGGCAGTAGCTACTTATTCCCATCTAAGACTCGAGTGACCTAACCTGGCCTGGTCTAGCAGATCTGATGTGTCACTAGGAGTCAAGTGCAGTAGATCTCACCTAGCTGGAGAGATGTGGGAAGTCATTTGGCAATGTCTGAAGACGTCTTTGGTGGTGTCTTAGTTAGGATTTCTATCGCTGTGAAGAGACACCATGGCCACAGCCACTTTTATAAAGGAAAGCATTTCATTTGGGCTGTTCAGAAGTTTAGTCCATTGTCATCATGGTGGAAGCATGGTGGCACACAGGCAGACGTGGTGCTGGAGAGGTAGCTGAGAGTTCTATATCCAGAGTGGCAGGCAGCAGGAAGAGAGTGCTGCACTGGGCCTGGCTTGAGCATCCGAGACCTCAAATCCCTCTCTCAGTGACCTACTTCCTCCAACAACACCGTATCTACAACAAGGCCACACCTCTTAGTAGTGCCACTCCCTATGAGCCTGTGGGGGCCATTTCTTCCAAACCACCACAGGTGGTGTCACAGTGGTGGTGAGGGAGGTCCAGAGCCACATGGTCACATCCTCTACAAGGCACAGGCACAGCCTTTCACAGCGGAGAATAAGCTCATAGAAATGTAGGATTCAAAGGTTCTGTTAGTCTGTCTATGCTCTAAGAAGAAGACCCTGAGCCCAGGTTGTTTATGAATAAATACTGCTGGTTGTTCTGGAGGTGTCTACATCCAGACCAAGGCTCTGGAGGCTTCAGTTTGGGACAAATGCTGATTTTGACAAATCTGTGATTTTGAAACCTGCCTGGTCTACAGGGGTGAGTTCCAGGATAGCCAGAGATATATAGTGAGACCCTGCCACAAAACAAAACAAGAAACAATCAAACAAAAATAAGTAGGTTTTGAGTGTTGAACTGAGGCCTTCTGTTTGCAAGATAAGCAGTTTACCAACTAAGTTGTCTGCCCAATCCCCAGCTTAATTCTCTTCCTGACTTCATCACCTCCGATAAGGCTTCTCCTCCCAAGGTTACCACTCTGATGATTCTGTTTGAACACAAGAACTCGGGGCACACCGTAGATAGGCTAGTCCTCTTTTTCCTCTTGCTAGGAGGAGGACAGGTCGGGGACTCTGGCAGTACAGAGGGGTCCTGAGCTTCCCCCAGGTATCCCTGAGAGAGGAGGCTTGGATAAAGGACAAGGGTCCTTCAGGCTCTCTTATGGAGTCCCTGGAGGGTGATCTTCTCTTGTTTGGGAGGGGCCTAAGATGTAGCATCAGTTCTTATGCCAGCTTTCAACAGAGGGTTCTCCAAGTGTCAGGTTGCCTCTATTGGAGTCTCTGGGGACTGACCATCATTCCAATTCCAGGTCTGTAGTCACAGCTGTGCAGTCAGACACTCTGGGGAAGAAGGGAGAAAGGGATGGGAAATTAGCATAGTTTTAAAATTGATTCTCGAAAGGCCTTCATATGGGATGAATTGTATCCCCCCACCAAACCCATATGTTGAACAGCCCTCCCCCACTAGCATGCTGTTTGGTACAGGATCTAGCTATGTAGCTTTGGCTGGCGTGGAACTTGCTGTGTCGACCAGGCTGGCTGCGAAGTTAGCATGATCTTGTTCTGCTTCCCAAGTGCTGGGTTATAGGTGTGCACCACCAAGCCTGACTCTACCTGCATCTTGGAACACTGGCTTTTATTTCCCTCTAGAAGTTTCTGTTCGTTCTCTTACACATGGGCACCCAGGTTTCCAGCAATATTTGTTGAAGCTACCTTATTTCCAGTGCATGCTTTTGTTATTGTTGCTTGAGACAACACAAGGTCTCATATAGCCCAGGTGGTCTTGATGCCACTATGGAACTAAGGCTGGCCTTGAACTTCTGATCCTCTTGCCCGCTCCTAGGAAGTGCTGGGATTATAGGCCTGTCCTACCATGCCCATTTCTCATAAGGTGCTGGAGACTGAACACAGAACATCATGTGTCCTTGGCAAGCACTCTATGAAATGAGCCACACCTCCAGCCCCAGAGTCTGAATTTTTAACAGTATCGATCAGGGGCCCTTTTGTCCTCAGTAGCTGGAGATCCAGGCTGGAGGATCTGTTCTCCTGTCCGGGCTTCTCCTATGTAGAGTTTCTGCTTAGTTGGTAAACTGCATAAAATCTTCCTCACTGCCATTCTGTTTCTAACAGTTTTCCTTCAAGTGTGGGAGGCTGTCCCATGGGTGTGTTAAATTGATAAACTAGCGTCTTTAAGGAAAGAGGAGCATCAGCTGCTCTGTTTGCCTTTCCCCTTGAGTGTGTGTATGTGTGTGTGTGTGTGTGTGTGTGTGTGTGTGTGTGTGTGGTGTGTTAGAGAGGGGACTGTGTGTATTAGTCTGTTTCCTGTTACCAGTAGCAGACAGCAGCAGGCTTTGTAAGTTATAAGGGAAGTTTTTTGAGCCCTGGTTCTGGAGATAAAAGGATAAGGGAGTGCATTGATGGTGACCTTTTAGAAATAATTATTCTAAAAATTTACTTTATTACTCTTTTCCAATTTCATAAGTGAATATAATGTATTTTGGTCATCCCCCCCACCTCCCCACACTAACTTGTCTTCCCGTTCTTCCACTCAACCCCTTTTCCCCCTCAGCAAGTCTCCCTGCTGCTTTTGCATCTTTGGTTGTGTTTTGGTTTTCACGCCCCAGTGCACTTAATGAGGGTTGCTTAGAGCGTGGTTGGGGGTATTTACTGGAGCATGAACAACTCACCAGTGGCTACACCACCAAAGAAAGTGGCACCCCTGCCCCCAGCAACCACTAACCACCCCTAGATCCTCGGGGGGGGGGTGAGCCCCTCTGCTCTCCATGCTGGAACGCTGACGGGCCCCATCTTGTGTAAGCAGGTGTTCTGCAGGCAACTACAGTTGTGAGTTCACTGGAGCAACCACGTCATGTCCGGAACTCAGAGTGGCACAGCGTTCCTCCCCATCCTCCAGCTCTGACACGCTTCCCACCCTCTCTTCTGAGATGGCCCCTGGACCTTGAAGGGGATGGTATAGATGGTCCATTTAGGGCCGGGCACTTAATAGTCACTCATTTCCTGTCCTTTGACCAGTTGTGAGTGTGTGCATGAACTGTTGCCCACTGTAAAGAGAAGCCTCTAAGACCTTCTGGAAGCATTCTGCAATGGTTCAGGTCCAGGGTATCAAAGTAAGACACAGAGAACGTAGACACCATCCCCTCCATGGACCTCTCTTCCTCATCTTCAGTGCATCATCATCCAATCACTAGGGCCCTATGCTAATGACCTTAGCCAGTCCTAACCACCCCCAACCTCTAAACATTATAGTTGGATTTCTATCATCCAAGGATAGGGGTAGGGAGTGGTGCATGGCTTTAATTCCCCCACACTCAGAAGGCAGGGGCAGAGATGAGCAGATCTCTGTGAGTTCAAGACCAGCCTGGTCTACATAGTAAGTTCCAGGACAGTCAGGGCTATATAAACTTTTTCCTGTCTCAAAAAAAAAAAAAAAAAAAAAAAAAAGTTTCTATTCTCCAAATACCTCACAGTGCAGAGGAGTTCATTATGTGAGGCCTCCAGGGGTACACTCAGTTGAAGGTCATTTCCACAGTCAAGACGTTGTAACTGGGTACCATGATTAAGGTCCTTCCTCATTGCTTTTGTTCATGTTGTTTTGAGACAGAGTATCTCACTATGTAGCCCAAGCTGGCCTCAAATTAGACATCTTCCTCCTCCTGTCTCCTGAGTGCTGGGATTACAGGTGTGTACCACCACGCCCAGCTTTGAGGTCTACTTCTTCTATGGGCTGGGGCTGTCTCTGAGCTCTGATTGTACGGTGCTCATGAGTGCCGGACACTTCAGATGTATGGCTTCACTTTCAGCAGCTTGACAAGGTGGGGATCACTTCCCATTCTGTAGACGGGAGAGTAGAGACCAAGGCCGTGAGATAGTCTCTGTTCAAGTAACGGCAACCCTGGGCGCGGCAGGAGCTTTCAAACGAAGGCTCGAATAAATTCTCTTTTCCTGCTACTCTTCCAAAGGGAATATAAGTCAAATTAATATTTAAGCACCCAGCTGGATTCTACTTCTGGCCTAGCCATGTGAAGGCTTTGCTGACCTGCCCTCAGTGAGACTCATGCTAACTATTAAAAGCAGCTCTCCAGAAATGGTCCTAAGGGCACAACAAATGAAGAAACATTTGTTGAAGAAAATTTAGTCAGTAAGAAAAGTGAGAGTAAGTCTGTGATATTTGAACTGAGACACCCCACCCTGGGCTTGCATGCTTTTCTTATTTCAGCTCAACACAATAGTAACTCCACCCCAGACAGATGTAGCCAAGAACACAAGGTCTCCTCTCCTCCGGCTCCCAGCCAGAGAGGCTGTCCCCGGAAGGACAGCGTGTCAGTATTTCCCACCCTCTGCCAGCCACCTCCTGCCTCTGAGGCTGGCTTTGAGGGGTGCCAGGCTGAGCTGGAGACTCCTGCACGGCTCCACTCTTGGCTCTGGGGCTTTGTCATGGTTTGTACGGTGGAAGTCGCCTCCAGTTTCCTTTGGTCTCAACCCCAGCCACAGCCTTGCTTCTAATGCTTCCGAAAGAGAAGCATTCAGATGCGACATGGGAGTGGAGCCGTTAAGGAGGTAATTAGAGCAAGCGAGAAAGCAAGGATACACTCTTTAGGAAGAGTGCAGCGCTGAGCAACAGTGGCCCCTAGCCACACAGGCATGGCCTCCTCTCTCGGTTACTTACTCACGTCTCCCTCCAGGGTGGGCACTTCAAGGAGAAGGGTGTGCTTTTCTTGGAAGTCCATTTAACGCAGAAGTGAGACTAATGAGATGTAAAAGATGCAAGAATACAAATCGTGTCTTGACATTCTGCTTTGGGAGCTCTGAGCTGGCCTCGCTGCGGTCGCCCGCCACCATCCTTAACTACAGGTTATCACCACCATTATCTTTACAACCTGTTCTGGGGCCCTGAGCTGGTCCAGCTTCAGAGACCACCACTACCCTTTGTTCTTTATGTCTTGTTTTGGAAGGCCTGTTGATCAGTCCCCACCAGGAGCTAACCTCCTGCCTAGTGCTGAGACCCAGCATCTTTGACCCAGCTGAGAGAGAAAAAAATAACTCCAGGCTTCTGGCCCTTGGCCCACTCCTAGGAATGCAGGCTGGATGCTTGTCCCTGTTTCTGTGGCCAGAGTCAATACAGCAATTTTACCTGGGGAGAAGTAGGTCACAGAGTAGAAAGATCTATGTCTCTAAAAAGATCTTGATCGTGGGTAAAACCAAGAAAGGTGAAGATTGAGCCTGAGAAGTCTCCCTAGCTGTGGTAAACTGCAGTAAAAGACAATAGATTGGAGGTACCGACTACACTATAGACTACCTGGTTTTCTAGAAGGAGTTGAGGAAATAGGGGACAGGAAGGCTCTTTAGGGGACAGAAAACAGTGACAACAACAGACCTTCAAAGGCTGCCTCCAGTCACCATTGCTGCAAAGGAAATGAAATTGGATCGGAACAGTCCGCGAAGTAATTTAAGCCCCATTGGTGAATACAGTGCAGCCGTTAGTGGAGCTAGCAGCTTGTTACCGTCAAGAAAGAGAGTCTACCAAGACCTGTGTCATGGTCATGACCAACGGCACTCCACGGGCTGTGGCCTTTGGGGAGTCTAGTCACAAGTTTCACGCTATTTGGAAAAATGGACTCCACTAAAAGAAGCCCAGCCAGTCCCTGAACAAAGAGAAAAGCGTACAAAGAAACAGAATGCAGGACCTGTTCATCAGGGTGGGGAAATGGCCGTACGAATGTCCTGAGAGTGACCAGGTGTCAGTTCGACACAAACTGCATATATAGACATTCTATAGGTTTTCAAAGAATTTAAGGAAACTATGATTTAAAAGCTTAGAATGATATGGGGATAATGTTACATCAAATAGATTGTCAGCGGGAATAAAAACTACAAGGGAAAAATGGAATTTCTGAATTTGCAAAGTATATCACTTAACAGAAAGTTCTGGAAGAGGGACTGAATTGACCAGCAGAAAGAAGGTGAGATCTCAAAGAACGGTTGTACAGACACTGAAATCCGAGGTGTTTAGGGAAGGAATGAGAAGAATGAACAGAGCTTGAGAGAAATGTGGGCCATCTCTGAGTCCACCAACATGCTCACAACCAGAGTACCGACAGAGGACGAAAGGGAGGAAGCAGGGAGTCAGACACTCAGAGAAACGATGTCTGCAAGCCTTGATTTATACACACATAAAGGTTAGCAAATTTCAAATAGTATACACACAAGAGATTCCCTCCAGCTCCACCGCCCCCCCCAGACATTGCTGGAACCAAGAAAATCTTGAAAGAAGCAAGAGAAACATGATTCAGTCAGTTACAAGGTAGCCCAGTAAGGCTAACAGATTTTTTTTTTGGGGGGGGAGGGGTCAGGAGCAACTGAAGTCCTACACTGTGAGACAATGTGTTCAACAAGTTAAAACAAACAAATAAATGAAAGACTCTGAGGGGCAGATTATTTATTGGGCTGGGGAGATGGCTGAGCAGTTAAGAGTGCTTGTTGATACTTTAGATGACCAGAGTTTGGTTCCTAGCGTCCACATCAGGCAGCTCACAGCACCTATAACTAAAGCTCCAGGGACTCTTAGACCCTCTTATGGCCTCCATGGGTACCTGCATACATGTGTGCATACACACATATGAAAAATAGTGTTTAATCCTGTATCAAAGTCATCTCTTAAAAACAAAGACAAAATAAAGGCATTTCTAAATAAATAAAGACTGAACATTTTACTAGCAAACCTACTTGATAGATATAGTGGGCAGCTGTTCCAGATTTGACCTGGAAGTAATACTCCTAGTGAGGCTTCTGGTAACTGCCATGCCTACCTGTGATCTGCCCCTGAGGCGGGGCTGAGATGGGAGCCCTTAAGATGCGAGATCTGGATGTGCCAGCTCTCTTGGTTCCAGGTGATCCTGGATTTTGGATGGGAGACTGAGCAGAGTTCTCCAGAGGACACCACTGGACTGCACCTCTCCTCTCCTGGATCCTGTAACCAACCCCTTTACTGGCTGTAAGTTACCCCAAAATAAACCTCCTTTTTAGCCCCATGGAGTTGCCTTAATCATTCCCCCAATAGTTAAGAATCACTAAAGGAAGTCCCTCTGTTTAACCTGTTAGTTTTATGCAAATGTAAGTATGCGATTATAAAAAACAATATGAATGCCCATTGCTGCTTTCTTATTTAAAGAGCAGCCACACAGGGTGACGCGTGTGGAATTGGGGTATACAGCATGTTGAAATGTGGAACATCCATCACTAACAGTGTGAATACGGTGGGCTGCAGGAAAGGTTCAGCAAACTGAACTAAGGAGATAACCTGGGATGGCCATTGAAGTCCACAGGGACAAACAGCAGGAAGCAGCAGTAATAACAGGAAGGCACAAGGCACAGATAGTACATGCTTTTCCTTCCTTCCCTTCCCTTCTTTAAAGGGCATAAAATTATAAAAAGCAATAACAACATGCTGCTGGGTTTATAACATTTATGGATATAACATGTACAAAATAAGCCCTCCAATGGAATCGAGGTGTGTGAGTAATACTTCTGTGTCTCAATGGAATTAAGTTGATAGGAATCTGAAGCCAGTTCTGATGAGTTAAGATGTATACAGTAAGCCCCAGGCAACCACTAAAGAAATAACTCAAAATATACAGTGGAAAAATATTAAAGAAATGAAAATGCATCCTATATCTATTTAGAGATTTATGACGAGGACTTATACAGATGTGGGGGCTGGCAAGGTCCTGGCCATATCCTGTGGGGTGGGGTGTCAGGGAGGGCTGGCTGCAACTTTCTGGCCAAAGCTGGCATGAGGTCTGCAAAGTGGAATTTCTTGTTCCTGTGGAAGTCTTCAGTGTGCCTTCTACTACCTTTCAGTTGAGTGGACGAGGCCCACCAAGCCTATGGGGGATGATACCCTTTGCTTATAGTCAAATGATTGTGGTTCTTAATCACAGTTATAAAATGTAACAGCTGAATGGATGTTTAATGACTGATCAAGAGAGATGTCCTAGTTAAGCTGTCACTTAAAACTGACCATCCCACAACCCGCATACCCTTCTCCCTGTGCCCACAGCTTAGCTTTAGGTCTAGATTTTGGGTGTACTCTCACCCCTACTTAAAATCCCCCAGTTCTTTGACTCAGCAGAGTCTGCAGGACCCCAGCCCAAGATGGAAAAGCTCACGTAGAGTGCAGGCGATTCCTGAGTCAGGCCACGTTCTTGCCTACTGTGGATTCTTCGATTTTCTTGTCCAGAGCCTTACATATTTGGAGATGGTGTCCGCTCTCTCCTGGACGGTGCTTGCTCATGCAAGGCCAACTTTGACACGTTATTTTGGCTGCCACAGCCCCCTGGATCCATAAGCCGATGTTTTCTGTCATCACCTTTGCTAAGCGTCCCAGGATCCAAATAAATACAGCATCCCCTGAGTGGTGTTACAGCTGTCTTAAGGTATTCGCAGAGAGATTCCTGTTTTAACATTTTTCCCCCATTTCCCTTGAGCCCAACATCGAATTTTTTTTTTTTACTACAAAGCCTGACTCAGGATAGAAAACCAGCAGATAAACATTGCCATATGTTTTTAAGCCTCGCAGGAGTGTGTGCATGTGTGTGAGGCTGATACCATTTTAAAAGTTCCATTCCAGGACCTCTTATCATTTGGAGCTATTAGAAACAGAAGAGGGCATTTGGGCTGGGAGCAGCCCTTCCTGTTCCTTTAAAGGCTTTTATAATTTCTATTGGAAAAAGTGCAGCTGGGACCTGGAGACCCAAAGATGAACATGCAGGGCAGAGGCCAGCCAAACATAGTTACGTTTATTTACAATAGCAAGCTTGGGCAGTCTTTATCACTGCAGCATGCTGGGTACATGCTAAGCGCTTTACAGGCGGAATCTTAATACCACAGTGTGGTGACAGTGCCATCTTTCTTATCCCAGTTTCTGGATGAAGACACAGAGGTACCAACAGCCCGAACAACTTGGGGACAGCCTCACGGGTGTGAGTGGTGAAACTGGGGTCTGACCTCGTGTCTGTCAGTTTCTGGAGCTCAGGCACACAATTGGTGGCTGCATCAGAGATGTGGCGGAGACAAGTTTCTGATACTACCCATGGCACTGTTTGGAACCATTCATAAATCCCTGCTCATGGAGCTGCTGTCTTTGGATGCCACTGGCCACAAAGTGGCTTTGAGAGTCATTGTTTGTGCCTAAGCCCTAGGGGAAGAGAAAGATCCCCAGGGGACGGTGACGATGACAGCCTGCTCCCACAGGAAAACCCTTTTCTGTTTCCTGATCCCTTGCAACATGTTGTCACAGAAAAATAACCCTGGTGGCAGGGAAACCACGTCACTTAAGACTCTAGTTAAATGATTAATTTTCTTCATATTAACTTAAAATGAGCCCGTTTAGAGGACTACTTTTTCCTTGAAAGCATTGCTCATTACGCTATCATTCTAAGTAATTAAATCAGAATAAATGGCTCTGTGAAGCTATTTTAATGTAACATCTAATTATATCTGACCCAGACTGTGAACTGTAATCATTAAGCACATGAACTGTGTAATGTTCCGCACATTCCTTAATAATTTATATTGCAGGGTTCAGCTGCTCGGAGCTGCCAGCATCTTCCAAGACACCTGTTCTCTGCCCAAGATTGCAGAGGTAGCCTATCTGTCCTCTGATGTCCCAACTGAGCAGCCTTCCTGTGCAAAACACTTCACACATGACTAGCACATAGGGACAGATGATAACTGGTCATTCTTGTCCTAGAGCTAACCGATGTCTGTGAGTGCTCAGCTCCCAATGGAGGACAGACCATGTTTGCTTCTATTTTTGAGGCACATTAATTATCTTGACAAGGAGCTAGCACCTTGGTGAGATGAATGGCTTTTATATGCTTCTGGCAGTTGGTAGTTTTGGGGGCTTGATGGACAGTGGCCCTGCTGGGGAGGGAACCTCACCCTTGACTGGCTCAGTTTTAGCTCCCAAGGTGTCTAGACCACAGAATGTTGCTCCTAGAAGGGCTCCCTTGTGGCTTGCCTTTGCATTTCGAGGCATCTAACTTGGCTGTGGGAAAGTGTTCTTGGCTGGAGCTCAAGAACAGACCTCTCCAAAAACCAGGAAGGATGTTTCAACCAAATTTGGAAAGACATGACAGTATGACAGGTTTTGTTTTTGAATTTGAGATCAAGGAATGAGAAAAAAAATGATATCTGTTGCTAAAATTAGTTTCCAGTTTGGACCTTTTTATTTCCCATCTTCTTCTATAAGTATCACTCTTGCTGGAATAGCATGATGACTCTTATAAACATACAATTTGGGAAATACGATGCCTCTTCTTAGGAAGAACAGAAAAGAAAAGGTTTGGATTTCCCAGTGGAGGTACCCAAGTTTAAACATAGAGAGAGAGAGAGAGAGAGAGAGAGAGAGAGAGAGAGAGAGAGAGAGAGAGAGAGAGAGACCAGAGGACAAATTTTGGGAGTAGATTCTCACCTTCCACCTTGTTGAGGCTGGCCTCTCTAGCGTCTGCCTCTGAACTACTCTAGTCCAGTTGAGCCACCAGCTTCTGGATGATTCTCCTGTCTCCACCACCTCTGCCTCTCACCTTACCCTAGAGAGCAGGGAGCACAGATGTGTGCTACCACAGCCAGTTTTTCTGATGGGTTCTGGGGATCAGACTCAGGTCCCCAAGCTCGTATGGCAAGTACTTTCACCCCTGTCCTCCCCCCATCCATCTTTCCTACCCTAGAAATGAAAGCTTTCTTGTGCTGCTGTTTGATGTGAAGCCCGCCCCGCCCTCCAACCTTGTCCATGAACTTGCTGTGCACTGGCCAGATGCTGAGTCCATCTGCTTGGCTAGTGCATGTCTATGAATGTCTGTGAATATCATTCACCCTCTGCACAAGGGCTGATACATCAGTTATTGGTCACTGTCCTCATCCTGCTCACAGTGTCTCGCAGGATACTATGGTTACCTAACTCTAAAATAAGCAAAGAGCTGGACATGGTGACACTTGGGAGGCAGAGGCAGGCAGATCTCTGTGAGTTTGTGGCTAGCCTGGTCTACAGGCCAGCTAGGGCTACGTAGTAAGACCTTGTCTCAAGGACGAGGGTAGGGTGGCTCAGCAGTTAAGAGCACTGACTGCTGTTCCAGAGAACCCAGATTCAGTTACTAGAACCCACAGGGTAGCCTACAACTCAAATTCTAGTTCCAGGGAATCCACAGGCACCAGACATATAATTCGTACACAGACATGTAAGCAGGAAAAAGACCCCTACACATGAACTAAAATCAAATCTGGAAGCTTCTGATTCTGTAAGTACCTCGGGGCTCTAGGCTCTTATAGGAGATAAGGGCTGGGAAAAACTATTGTTATGGCAGGCAATAAATCTCAGTGTTATCTCTTCAGTCCCTGGGGCCACTTATTTTATGCATTATCCCATTTGACAGATAGAAAACCCAAAGTTCAGAGAAGCTAAGTGACCCACCAAAGAACACACAGAGAACGTACCATGTATCAACTGAATAATCTTTTGGACCTCCACGGTATTATTATAACGTTTGCTTTCTAGGATAGATATGTGAAATGTGAAGCACAGAGGAGATCCACTAATCTACAGCCATTATTTGGCCTTTCCTGTGTGTCACAAGAATTGTGACTAAGAATTGTGGCTAAGGAGCCAGCACGGAGGAAGTAATTACTGGCACCAATGTGGCTGTGTACCGTTGCCGAGTGAGCCTCCCACCTACCTGACCGGACAGTGCAGAGTACCCCTTTCCTGTGTCACTTCACGAATGAGGAAGGAGCCAGGACACCCATTCTCTCCCAGCCCAGGACTCTGGGAAGCGAGCGAGAGCCTTTTCCTGCCTCAAGCGGAAGGCCGTTTTTAGCTCCAGAAATGTGTGTATTTCGACGCGCATGTTCTCGCCATATCTCCCTAAATAATACAAACTCAGCTGTGACGCTCTCCATGTCTGTCTTCTGTGTAATTTCTATGTCATGCAATCAAGATTGCTGCCGGAGAGACTCCAGCAGATGAATTATTCTCTACTCCACTTCTGCAAAAAATTAGGCTCTTTGATGTGAAAATTACACATACTCAGAGATATGCTAATGCGTAAACGACTTGAGCTGCCTGGGTGGGGGGCAGTGGCTGATAGCTAAGCGGGCGCTGGCATCATTGGCACCTGCAGGGGGCTGCTCGCTCCTAAGTGTGGAAGAGCTCTCTGAGTCTTCCCACTTCAGAGACTTTTAGTTTGCAAGCCCTTGATGTCTTTCTTAAGCCTGGTGGGGTGATTCTAATGCAAAATGTGACCACTGGAAAATAGGGTGTGCTGCATGCAGGTGAGTGGAGAAGAGTACGGTACTCAGAATACTGGGGACCTTCCATTCACTCCTCCAGGCCCTCATCTGACACCTATTTCTGGGACGTTAGTCATTAGATGCTCAGTAGAGCATAAAATAGATGCGGAGTTTGCCTTCTTGGGGCTTTCAGGGCTTAAAATGATGCCTACTGGTAAAGAACAGGAAGACTCCTTGGTCAGGAAGGTTGCTTGTGATAAAGATGAGAGGTAAGGGCCACATGGCATCTTCAGGGAGGAGTCAGAGGTGCAGAGCTCAGGCTCCACTCCTCACACTGGGCATCCTAATGTGGTGGTATTGTGTTCCCCAAAATATTGTGTACCCTAATAAACTTATCTGGGGTCAGAGACAGAACAGCCACAATATTAAACATTGAGGATAGGCAGTGGTAGCACACGCCTTTAATCCTAGCATTCCAGAGGCAGAAATCCATCTGTTCAGCCAAGCATGGTGACTCACGCCTTTAATCCTAGAAAGTGAGCCTTTAATCCCAGGGAGTGATGGTAGAAAGCAGAAAGGTATATAAGGTGTGAGGACCAGAAACTAGAGGCATTTGGCTGGTTAAGCTTTTAGGCTTTGAGCAGCAGTTCAGCTGAGATACATTCTGGATGAGGACTCAGAGCCATCCAGTCTGAGGAAGTAGGATCAGCTGAGAAGTTGGTCAGGTGAGGTTAGCTGTGGCTTGTTCTGCTTCTCTGATCTTCCAGCGTTCACCCCAACACCTGGCCTCGGGTTTGATTTTATTAATAAGAACTTTTAAGATTCCTGCTACATCCTACTATCATCTTTGGGGATTCCTAGGGCTGCCACCTTTGGCGACTCCCTGCAGGCATCTGAGGCATTATAGGACCAGAGGTCCGAGTACACCAAGACAGCCAGAGCCCTGGGTCCAGGCTAGGTGCCTGTAGCAAGCCACTGACCTAGGGTTTCCCAGCTGGACTTTTAGGGTGGGACCTGGGTCTTGACTTGTCCCCAGCCACTCAACTCAGTTGAAGCCAGGGGGTGAATTGCCTGGATCACCTGAGAGACCTTTGCCAAGGAAGGAAGAGAAGGAGAATGGACAGAGAGGAGAAAACAGTCGGGGAGGGGCAGGCTCTGTTTCTTTTTTTCTGTGTTTGTTTTCACACATGTATGTTTGTCTGTGCATACGTGAGTGTATGTGTGCCCATGTGCTCGTAGAGGCCAGAGGTCAACTCTGGGTTGTTATTCCTCATGAGTTCCCTGGTATTTACTGCGCAGAATAGGCTGGCTGACCAGCAAGGTTGCCTCTGCCTTCCGGGCACTGGGGTTCCCAACATGCTCCACCCTGCCGGGCTTTTCCGCCTGGATTCTGGGGGTTGAACTCAGGTCTTCTCACTTGCATGGCGACCACTTTATTGATCAAGCTATCTCCCCAGTCCTTGCCACATTTTAATGTTGATAATTAATGAAAACTTGCAAGAAAAAGACAAAGAATGCCCTTAGACTCTGCATTCAGACTACCCACCTGGTAACTTTTTATCCAGGTGTCTGCCGTCTATCTAAGCCTCCCTACACAGACACGTATTTTTCCATAGGTGGATAGATTCACATGTGTGACTTAGTTCTTCTTGAAGTAACCACTGTCATTGTGTGTTGCGGTAACGCCCGCGTTACCGATACCCGTTGACCACGTCCGAGCGAGGGGCTGCAGATTAAAAAATAAGAGACAAGAGACAGCGGGTCATTCACCACGGCTGAATGCCGAATGCCAAATGCCGTTTATTGAAAGAGGGAGGAAACCTTAAATACAGGCTTAAGGCACAATGGAGGATCCCCGGAGAGCAGAAGTGCGCAACCAAACATTCTTGCATCTAAGCTGTTAACGCCCAATATGCAGGATACACAAACAAGGAACTTCCCTTAAGCATTCAGAAGGGTGGATACCAGCAGGGAATTATCATAGGGAGGACATCTGGTCAAGGTCGGCAAGCAAGGCAACGGCTTTACTCAATATGGGAGGAGACCAAGCGTGGCTTCTGGTTTTGAAGTGAGTCCTCACCACCGATGCAGCCTCCCTTTAACCACCTGTTCAGCTAGTGGGATGGATTCTTGGACTCTTATGGAGGCTGAAGATTTGTACTCCAGGTAAGGTCTGTTGAATAATCACTATGTGTTTTCTCAACTCCAGAGCCTTCCCTAGGGTGGACGTTCTTATTCTGGAGTGATCTTGCCCCCAACAGATATTTGGCATAGTTTTCGGACAATTTTTTGGTGGTCACGTTGGGGTCAGGGAGGGGCTGCCACAGGCATCTAGAAGACAAGGTCAGGGACACTGCTTACAATACACAAGACAACCCCACAGTCCCAAATATGAGCAGTGCCCAGGTACATGGGGACAGAGGCATCGTCCTAGGGCCTATAAGTATATACTCAGGAATGGACAGATGTCATGTTGCAATGTGTGACTCCACCTTGGGGTTCGCAGTACACTCAAACATAATAAAGACCCCAGAACAGTGGTTCTCAACCTGAGGGTCGCAACCCCTTTAAGACTGAATGATCCTTTCATAGGAGTTTCCTAAGACCATCAGAAAACAGATGTTTATATTCCAATATAATATTGGATATATTCATCAGTATATTCATAACAGTAGCAAAATTACAGTTATGAAGTAGCAACAAAAATAATGTTATAGTTAGGGTCACCACAGCCAGAGGCCCTGTGCTGTATGGAAGGGTGGCAGTGTTAGGAAGGCTGAGAACCACTCATCTGGGATGTCTGCAGTGAAACCATGAAAATGAGTTTCACTGCAGACATCCAGTGCATCTTGGTTTTTTTTGGGGGGTGGACTTGGCTGTCCTTGGGGGGATGTTTGGAGAAGTCCTGATACAGAAAGAACCATGAATCTGCCTTCCATGGACATCAGCCAATATGACCATGGCGTCTATGGCCGTGGCCATCAGGGTTGTGAGCCTGAACTCCTTAGGGAGAAATCCAGCAGGCTGACTGTCTTCAACTGTCTTTGCATCAAGCTGAATCATGAGTGCTGCCTTGAGGCCGCAGATGACACCAGCACAGTGTCCCCTCCCCTCCTCACTTTGCCCCCTGACAGGTAAATACCAGTGACGGGTGGTGTAACCGGTACCTCATTTCATAAGTCAGGGGACATCTATTATATGGCTAAATCCACAGAGACACGTGCCACCCTGCACGTGTGATTATTTTTGATGATTTAGTGGTAATTGTCAACCTGACAGAATCTAGAATCTTCTGGGAGATGAGCCCCTGGCTGTGCCTTCAGGGGATCGTCTTGATTATGTTAATTGATGAGGGAAGACCCATGTTAATTATAGGTGGGACCATTCCCTGGGTTTGGGATCCTGGGCTGTATAAATGGAGAGCGGTGCTCAGGGATCTATCCTCTCTGCCTCTCGATTATGGATGCCTTGTAACTCCTGCAGCATGGCCGTTCCCGCGGTGGTGGTAGACTGTACCGTACCCTTCAACTACAAACTCTCTTAAACCCCTTTCTTTCATGGGGGAAAACCCTTTAGTCAACTGGATCTTCCCACCCATGCCCTGTGCTGTGAAACTCAGGCTGGAAAACGAGCGAGCCCCTAGAGGAGTGTGCCTGCTCCTCAGCGTACTTACTTCTTAGCTCCCAAGGCAGTGGGAGCTTGCCAGAATGCACTCTCCCTGAAGTTGCTTTTGCCGGGGTATTCTGTCATAACAGCAAGAAAAGAAATGAAGACAATTTTCTTTCACATTTGTGCTTTCGCTCTAGGCTCTGTCTAGTGGGATTTCAAATAGAAGCCAAGAAACATGCTTCCCTGGATCCTCCAGTGGCAGCCAGTCTCCTCTCTAGATCTTTGTCAGCACACAGAAGTTAATGTTTAGCTTTCCGTGTTGTGACAGAGGCTCCTGGCTGCTGCCCGTGACCTGCTCTTCCCTCCCTAGCAGAACCACAAGTTTATTTGAACTAGCAACACACCCAACAAAAACACAGCATCCCTGCTTGACTTCGAGCCAGGGCTGTGTGTGACTGCAGACACATAGCACTTTTGTGAAAAATGTTGATATATGTAGAAGGTGCCCACTTATTTTTCTTCCCTACATCTATTGGAATGTGCCTGGAATGCACACGGGATAACCTGGGCTTCTGCAGTCATCTTGGGCCATAAGGTGATTTGAAAAATAGGAAACATTCTCTCTGTGTGAGTGAAGCAAAAAGAGGAACCTCCATATCCAGAGACACTGTAACTCTCCCCCAACACCATCAGACAACTTGCTTCTAGAATTTTCTTTTATATGTCCAAGAAAGAGGTTCTAACTTGTTTAGACTGTTATTGGAGATGTGTGTGCCATTTCAGTTTTTAGTAAACATACTTAATGGTTTTCTAAACTTGTCATTTCATGTGTAGGCGTGTGGCATGCCAATGCCTTCTCGTGAGTTAGAAACTTTGCAGGGAGCTACATTCCCCATGTGTTAGCTGTGACTGCATACCTTTACATGGGCAGTATGTTGTGTTTGTTTTAATTCTTTGTCTCTTTTGGGGGACCCACCACCCAGCTCCCAAGTAAATCACACATGGAGGCTTATTCTTAATTATAAATGCCCGGCCTTAGCTGGCTTATTTCTTGCCAGCTTTTCTTAGCTTTAAATTAGCCCATCTACCTTTTGCCTCAGGGCTTTTACTTTTTTTCTACTTCTGTATACCTTTCCTTCTTACTCCGTTGTTGGTTATGTAGCTGAGTGGCTGGCCCCTTGTGTCCTCTTCCTTCTCTGACTACTTCTCTCCTCTTCTCCAGATTTCTCCTTCTGTTTATCCTCTCTGCCTGCCAGCCCTGCCTACTTCTCTCTCCTGCCTCGGTATTGACCGTTCAGCCCTTTATTAGACCACCAGGTGTTTTACACAGGCACAGTAACACAGCTTCACAGAGTTCAACGAATACAACATAAGCAAAAGTAACACACCTTCAAATAATATTCTACGACACAGTATTCGGCCCATGCAGAGGGTATGAGTTCTTTGGAGAATGAATGGCCCATGTTTTTTTCTGCTTATTGCCTATATCCCCAGCTCAGTGGGCGCTCCACTGTTTAGTGTATGCCTAGCATGCCCCCTGCCCTTATCAGGCAGAAAGAGCATAGTGACCTTCTTATCCAAGCGTTAAATTGGGCTCCTTTACTTCCTGGCTCATTGACAGCACCAATTGACTGGGCAGAGGAGTCTCAAGCTTCATCAATGCTGAAGGACAGAAGCCAACTCCTTAGCTTAGACTGAAGCTGAGAGAGCTCTGGAGTACTGTCACAGAGGGGTCATGCAGAAGGAAGGTGTCACAGGCCCCCCAGACCTTAGCACAACTGACGCCATGATGGAAGTACCATTTAGGTCTTGGAACCCAGCACATAGACAGGCACCTGCCAAAAGAAGAACAAAGACCTAATCTATCCAAGTCCTGGAAAGTCCCTAAATGTGCTGACCTTGCACTTTGGCTCCTGCGGTTCCACTTCTGGCCAACTGTTCTTGCTAACTAAGGTGTGTCAACCTAAGATGTGGTTTTTGTGCTCGAAAGCTCCCCCTGAGAAAGACTTGGGACTGTACTTGGGTCCTGAACCCCCAGTGTAGTTGCTGACCGGCTAATAATAAAGACTTTCTATTGGCTTGGACCCATGTCTGAGTGGTCTTCTCTGGTGGATACCTCACATTTCTGGAGGCCCACAAAGATTCCCATAGACCAGACCTCAAGACACTGGGGATCTTGGAGCCCCTTGGAATGGGGGCAGAGTGAGGTGGTCAAGGGACTCATAGGGAGGGGTATGGAACCTGAGATGTCCCAGGGCTCCGGGACTCCACCCCTGCAAAAGGGAACAAAACTAAGTCACCTGGTCTATCACCTCCAGAGGGAAGTCTGACAAAGGCACCTTCTAATTAGGACACAGAAGAGAAGCCCAGGGTGGCCATCGATGCGGTGATGGGATCCAGGTAGGATGTCACTGGACTCCCCTGCTCTGTTCAGGTGTATGAATGTGTGGTGTCCGCCCCTGACTGTCTTTACTGCGTGTGTCTTTGTCAGTTCTGTTGGTTGGAGAAACAGATCTAAAATGGAAGCGAGAGTGATCCTACCGTGGCCACTCCCCGCCGGCCCCCCCCCCCCCCGCCCCCGACAGTGCATGCTGTCCTTCCGGCTCACAGGCTGCCCTTGGCTTCCCATTCACGCCATGCACCCTCTTACCGAGACTGCGGCTGCATCGGGCATCGGTGGCTAATATGGCCACACCAGCGGTGACAGAGGGCAGCTCTGCCCTCAGGCCGAGGGGGATTTTGTGGGCCAGGATGAATAGGATGTCTGTCTCCTGACCCTCTATGAAGTCGCTTGGCCCTCTTTTGAAGTTGGGTGGCCCGGTGATGGTTCTGGCTGTCTAGACAGGGTGACTGGGAGACTCCGCCTACCCTGCCCTGTTTCCCTGTATTGACCAGTGGCTTTCTCTGGTGTGAAAGCCCCTAGCCCCCCTCACCCCTGCTTAAAACCTGTGCTCCCTTGTTGGGGACCTGAATCATTTTGGTGTGGCCAGGTCACCCAGAGAAACCCCAAGCCTCTGTCGGTTCTCTCAGCCCGGAGGAAACCGACTTTCCCCCTCTTGCTCCCGGAGCGCTCCAGCTCCCAGCTGAGTGCTTCATTGTTGGAGGTCTCTTGTCTTTGCTCTGCTCCCTGGGACAGCCTGCTTGGCTCCAGGAGCTCCTCCTCCAGGCCCAAGACCAGGAGCGTTACTGTTCTTTCTCTCCTGGTCTCCGGCAGCTCAGCTTCTTTCTCTGCACTCCCAACCACAGTCTGGTCCAGTTCTTGTATGGGGAAGGGGAGGGGCCCAGCCTCTCATGGCAGTGGATGAGGGTCCTGTCTATCTTCTGCTCTCTGCTTGAGAGTGCAGTCCACACAGGGAGGCGGAAATAGTGCTCCGGGCAAAGGGGAAGCCATGCAGCTCAGATAGAGTGGTTTCCCTCCTCTCTGATCTGACTGGGATCCCAATACTGACCAAGGTAAGACAGCTCTGGACAATTTGTGGCAGGCTTTTTTTTTTTTTTTTTTTTTTTGGATTGAAAGAAGCTGCTAGAAAAGATTGCTTTTGTTATGCGGTTGGTCTAGATTTTAGGAAGGAAACTTCAGAAGTGATTAAGAATTTGACAGTATGTATAGTTATATAATAGTTATTATACAACCTTGAGTTGTTGGGGGTCACTTCAAAGGTTTACAATTACTGTGACTCTGTAGAGAAAAACAGAAAACAAAAGAGACCCCAGAGGGGTAAGCCAGAGACGGTGCAAAAGGAGAGAGAAGGAAGCCCCATCCTGTGGAAGTGATCACAAAGCGGGTCCCTGCTCAGGCACTGGGACCCTGGAGGAGGCCAGTGGCCTGTCCCTCCAAAAGACTTGATGCTGTGTCTGCCTGTTGGCCAGCTTGTTTGCAGGCACTTGCCGCTATAGCCACGCCAGTATAAAACAAACAAACAAACAAACAAACAAACAAATGACTTTGGGCCAGGAACCGTTTCTAACTACCTCACACTCTACAGAGGCCTCCTAAGGGGGACCCCAGAGAGGAAGGTGTACAATGCCTGAATCACACTTTATCAGGGACTTCTGGGCCAGCCCCATCAGGGAGTCTATGAAATTTCAGCCATCAGCCCAGCCAGCCTGCTGCCAGTTGATAACCCAACAGAGCCTCTCCAAGACAGCAGCCAAGTTGGGGTCATCAGACTCCACTGACCAGATGAGGGGCACATCACATCCATGATGCTGCACTGGACGTGAACAGGACCCCTCAGCACTCACCCAGCCACCCCCCCCACCCCCCCACCCCCCCACCCCCACCCCCCACCCCCCCACCCCCGGCCAAGTAGGAGCTTGCGGCTCAGTCTGTCCAGACAGGTGCTTACGTGCTAAAGCGCTCATGGCCTCAGTGAAGGATGGACTCAGCTTCAGTTCCCACCTCAGGCAGGGCCCTGGCTGCTGCAGCCTCCATTTCTCTTGCTCTGTGGTTGGTGGACTAGGAACTTCTTCTCTGGCCTTCTCACTAAGCGCTGCTGCTGCTGCTGCTGCTGCTGCTGCGGTCCGCACTTTCTGAAAGTGACTGATGCGGTCCCATCTGTCAGACCTGAGGAAGTATTGTACGGGAGCAGTTTTGTTCAGGTAGGGCCGAGGCCACAGTTGTCACCTTGGGATAGGACAGTGTGGGCCTAGTCCCTCAGCTGAGGGACTTCAGCACAAACGGCTGACCTTCTGACGTCAACCCAGGCACTTTCCTGGGGGAAGGGCAAAGCCATCATTGGATACAGACAGTGAATATGCATTTGCCATGGCCCGTGCCCATGGGGCCCTCTATAAACAGGAGGGGGTCCTCACCTCATCCAGAAAGGAAACAAAAAACGGAGAAGAAATCCTGTCCCTAGAGGCCATATGGCTGCCAAGAGGGGTAGCCATTGTCCACTGCAAAGGCCATCAAAAGGGGAATCTCCAGAGGTCCAAGGAAATAGCGCAGCAGACTTGACCACCTGGAAGGCGCTGAGACCTAGAACCTGCGGGGCCTCACCAGATCTTGGCTACCCTGGCAGAACCTGAATCGCTCCTGGAGCCTAACCTATACACAAAGAAACCACGTGGGCAAGAAGAGAGGATGCGGAACACTGAAGGTAAATGACTGGTGGTTCTCTCTGGGTAGGAGACGATACACTCCCTGCCATTATTGGAACACAGATGGTCACCAGACCCCACCCGGCACACATCTTGAGGGCAACTAACACTGCTGAGTCACTCAGACCCAGATATTCCAGACTGGAAAAAAAAAAAATCCCTAGATTTGTGTTGCCTCTATTCCTGGGGTCCAACAGTGGCCTGGCCTTCATAGTCGAAGTTTCCCTAAATCTGGCAAAGGTCCTAAATGTTGAATGGAAACTGCATTGTGCCTAGAGGCTGCAGAGCTCAGGACAGGGAAACTGAATGTGTCTTCATGACCAGAGAAAATTGGGCCAGTCACCAACCTTTTGCCCTCCTAAGGGCCTGATGCACCCCATATTAAGAATTTCATAAGGCAGAAATTACTAACTATTCCCTCCCAAAGTCCTTACAGGCCATGCACTGACCCAGAGGACTCTTCATCAGATGGTTCTAGAGGCTGTGCCCTTGTGAGTGTTGGAGCCTGCCCATAACCTCCAGCCTGGTGACCTTGTGTGGGTAAGAGGATCCTGGTCCAGAGCCTGGAGCCAATGTGGAGAGTCCCATATCCCATGATCCTCACCTCCCCTATAGCAGTGAAACTCTCCAGTGCCACTCTGTGGACCCACCACACCACACTGAATGAGGTCACAGAAGATGATGGCAGATGGGCTATCACCAGGTCTTCTGACCCCTAAAATACGAGACTGTCACAGGCCCTGTAATTATGTTTGTCCTGTTTGGCCTTTTTTGTGTCCCCTCTGGAAAGGCCACCACCCTCTTAGCCAGGATCTGGCTATATAAGAAATAAGAAAGACCAGAACGTGGGGGCTCATAGCCAATCTATCCACCGAGATTCAACCCAACTTCCAGGTAGATCTCTGTAAAAAATTACAACCAGAGGGTATTGGGGGTTGGTTTGCTCACTCCTGGGGAGGAGCACACCCCGGGGCTGTGGGTCCACAGGTGAGAAGAGGGGGCTCCAATGTATCCAGTACTATTCTTGCCTGGCTGATGCCCTCCCCATCCCCAGAGCTGCCAAAAGCCAAGCAAGTCCTTCTTGGGGCACACTGATCCCTTCATAGTCCTAGAAGGGAAATCATCATCACCTACCCATAGTCACAGGCAATGCAATCCCATATCCGTAAAGGTTAGGGCCTGGCAGGAAGCTGAAGATTATTATTGGGAAAGTGGTAGAACCTGGGGAGTCAGGTTATACCTGAATGGTCCAGATCCAGGAGGCAAATTTACTATCCAAAAGAAACCTGCGCTAGAATAAAGGCCCAGGAGGCAGCGGAAGCCAGCCTCTCAGTGTTTGGGGTGCTAGAAAAAGTGCATCTGTTCCTTCACTCTCAACTGGACATGGCTCAGGACTGCTGGCTGGGCCTGAACTCCAAGCCTGCAGATTATGTTGGGATTGGAACTAATCAAACATCGGAACTAATCAAACAAGAAGCTCCACTTCCAACCCTAACAGCTGTACATGGGACCAACCTAAGCTCACCCTGGGGGACCTCCAAGGGAAGGGTGCTTGTTTAAGATGCCCCTAGACCATTCCCCCATGTGATTACTGCAGCCCTACACAGCAGGTTCATTCCAGGAGTGGCACTTGGGGGTGTCTTCAGGCCTCAGAGACTGCCTGTCTTGCTTGCATCTTCTGAATTGTTTGCACTGGAGGTAACCACTCTCCTTCGCGTCCTTGTACAGGTTATACCACAGGTGTTCACCTATAATGGAGAAGAGGGCCCGCTAGATTCCAGCGTCCCCAAGCTGTCCTGCTCTCCCCTGTTGGTGGGGCCAGGCATCACGGGCCTCACTGCAGCTGGGACTTCAGCCCTAGTTATGAGGGATTAAAAACTTTGAGGAACTCAGGGCTCAAGTAGACATAGACTTGGGCCGTATACCAAATTCTGCTTCTTGTGTGGATGCCCAGTTAAACTCCTAAGCCAAGGTTGTTTTTCAGAATCCCAGAGGATAGGACCACCCCTTTACGAGACAATGAAGTCTCTGTATGACACTGGGAGAAGATTGTTGTTACTATGCCAACCAGTCAGGGCTGATTAGAGGAAGTTTAGCCATTTAACCACGGTCAGAAATAACCTTCAGGAGAGAGAAAAGAGACGCCAAGAATCTAAGAACTGGTACCAATCTTTGTTCTCCTGGTCCCCTAGCTGGGCCATTAATCCTTTTGCTCCTAACTTTCACTATAGGACCCTGCTCCCTCAACTGCCTACTTAGTTATGTCAAACTGAGACTAAATTCTGTTAAACTACTAGTGCTAACTCTTTAGCTATCAGATGAGGCTACGATTTGACTCATGCTCATAGAACCAGTGGGGAATGTAACAGGCCCCCAGATCTTAGTAGACTTCCGGATCTTAACACAACTGACACCATATTGGAAGTACCATTCAGGCCCCGAAACACAGCATGTAGGCAGCAATACCTGCCAAAATGAGAACAAAGACCTAATCCATCAAAGTTCATAGTTCTGGGAAAGCCTGTACATGTATTAACCTTGGTTTTTGGCTTCTTTCTGCCCTGTAAATGGACATTTCCTGTCCTAACCACCCAGTAACAAATAACCAACTCAGAGACCAAATATGAATTATAAATGCTTGGTTGATAGCTCAGGCTTGTTACTAGCTAACGCTTACATTTAAATTAACCCATTCCTATTAATCTATGTATTGTCATGTGGCTCATGGCTTTATCTGTCCTCTAGCATGTCTTGTTTCCTGGGTGGCTCCCCTGACTCCACTTTCTTCCCCATCATTTTCAGTTTGGCTTTCCTGCCTAACTTCCTGCCCCGCTATTGGCCTGTCAGCTTTTTATTAACCAATGAGAGTAATACATATTCATAGTGTAGAAAAGGATTGTTCCACAGCACTGCTCCTGGATAACTGTTCTTGTTAACTGAGGTGTGTCAACCTAAGATGTGGTTTCTGTGCTTAAAAGTTCACCCCGAGAAAGGCTTAGGACTGTGTTCTGAACACCCAGTGTAGTTGCTAGTCTGCTAATAAAGACTTACTATTGGCTTGAACCCATGTCTTATGGGTCTTCTGTGGTGGATACCTCATGACAAATGGGGTTTGGCAGCTAAGGAAGATCATCGTGAGGTCCTCCAGGATGCTATCCTGACACTGCGGAGAGGCCCTGAGTGTTAGTAAGCTTTCCATAGCTCTGGCCTCTCTTTGTCTCCCTCTCATCCTTGCTCTGCTGAGCAGCAGTCAGCCTCTAGTGTGCATCTATCACGTGACGGTTCATGCTCCTCGCAGCTCCCTATCCCTGTATTATCCCTAGGTCTTATTATCATTCCCAGTATCTGGAAGGGCAAACTGAGGCTTAGCAAGGCTGTGCAAAATGGCATGCTTCCACATAAGGTTATTGCCTAAGGTCTTGGGAGGACGCGGCTTCTGCTGGGTACTCCACTCAACCCACTTACAACACCCAAACATTGAACCACGGGGACATGCTCAGACTTATGCAAAAGCCATCTGATGCAGCGCCGAGTTCTGAGTGCGTGTTCCCTGGGGAGGAATTCCATGCCAGATGGCCTGTACGTGTCTCCAAGCCCAAGTTGCATCCTAAGATGTATTTCCCTCAACAGGCTTGTGGACAAGCCCAGCCCATCTGGCTTTTACTGGGTGTCACCGGTCCATCGATCAGGCACACCCGCATCCAGAAAGCTGTTTTCCTGCATTTTTTTATGGCTGCTGGAGACTCCATTAAAGGTGCATTCAGTCAGCGCCTGACAGTGACAGAGCCCAGTCGGTCACCAGCCCTCTCTGGAAATTTATAGAGATCGTAAAAGCCTTACAGGGAATCCTCTAGCCCTAGTGCTGGGTTGCAAAGTGGCTCCTTTTGAAGGCGGTGTGCCACTGGGGACCATTTAGTCCACGGGATCTTCCCACGCTGGCCTCATGCCACAAAACCCAGGCTGGGGAATGATCGAGCCCAGAGAGAAAAGGACACAGTGCCTACTCATCCGCGTGTCCCCTTCTTACCTTTCCAGGGGCTGGGAGCTTGCCAATGGAGTGTTGACCTTAGCCCAATCTAAAGTTCTGCTCTGTTGAAACAAGTGGGGTTGGCCAGGTACTTTCCCCAGCTCCCCACGCCAACACTGCATCTGAAGTGACATGTGGCTGACCTCTGGGCTGGCCGGTTTGAGGCCATGCCAGAGAAAAGCACCCCAATGGCTCTGGGGTCCTCCTGCTGATTAGTGTCGCACACTTCTGCCTCTCTCTGTCCCCTTCCGACCTCCTACCTGTAGCTGTGGTTTCAGCACTCACAGCTGGGCAACCAGACTCCTTCCAGGCCACCAGCTGGCACTTTTAAATGGCTCACGTTCTACAGGGATTGCACCATTTGGGGCCTGTGGCCCTCAGCCCTGTCCCTCTTCCTTCCTCTTCCTCTGCCCTTGCCTGTATCCCAAGGGGCTGTATCTGCGGGTTGCATGCACAGGCATCCTTGTCAGCTGCTGTCCTGCTGCACTGGACCTGTTGAAAGGCACTGGGGAGTTGGAGGACAAGGGGAGGAGAAGCCAGACAAAGGGTCCTCTGCCCCCTTCCTGTCTGGAGCTCCTCTCGGGCTCCAGCTTCTTTCTGTTAGGTGTCCCCAGCCTTTGTATTTACCCACCTGGCTGCTCTTTGTCTCTGCAGTAAGGGCAGATGCAACCTTCCAGTTGCCAAGCGTCTCTGGACTGCTCACTGTCCCCAGGTCATCATCCCCTCATCACTGTCCCCACCTCTGTCATCAGCTCCCAGCATTACAGGGCTTCCGGTGGAGACAGCCAGGACGGTGTTTTCATGAGTGATACAGGAGAAAAGCCACCTGGAACTGCAGGCAACAGGACACCACTCAGCAGAGAAGGAGGGGAACTGACAGGTGAGAAAGGGGAAAAGGCGGAGTCCCTGGCATGGCTGGACTCCTGGATACACCTAAGCCTGAAGCCCTTGCAAGTCTCCTTACAGCAGCAAACTTTTCTGTTTTATTTTTTTTCCTTACTTTATTAGTATTTTTTCTCTTGAACCAATTGAATCCTGTTCAACTCAGAGTCCTTTCAGAAATACTGAATGCAGTGAGAAGCCGGTGAAGTACTTTTGTTTGCTTTTGTTTTCAGCGGGATTGGAAGGTTCTCCATCAGCAGCAAAGAATTTCCTTAGGGAAGAAGTGATTTTGGAGAAAATTCACCAATGAAACTTTAGTTAGGCCAATTTGAGGTGTTATGACTCTGGTGTTCTGGGAAGAGCCTAAAGAAAAACTAGATCCTGGTTATACATTGATTTTGATCCTAAGAATGTGTATACAATTCTGATTAATATAAAGTCTCTGTATTCATATGGGTATGTGCATATGTTAAAATTGATCAAATCACCTGCTATATGTGCGGCTTAGAGCATGTCAATCATATTTTATGGAATTCTAAAAGGCAGAGCATAAAAACCAAATGGGAATGACATTCAGCCATAAAAAGAAAAGAACCGTTGTCACCCAGATGCCATTTGGCCCCACGGATGGATCTCAGACTTACCATACTGAGAAGGAGGCCAGGCACAGACGGACTTGTGTTATCATTCCACATATGAGAATACTATGAAAACAGTGAAGAATTCTTTGGGAGGCTCTTCGATAGGAAATCCCATTGCAACCCCAAAACCCATGAGAGACTCTGTCTCAGGACTGAGAGGTGGCTGGGTAGCTGAGTGCTTGCTGCTCTTGGAGAGCACCAGAGTTTGGTTCTTGGCACCCAACACAGGCAGCTCACGGCCCCTTGTAAGTTCAACTCCAAGAGATAACCCCCATCTTCTGACCTCCATGGGCACCAGTACCATCCACACTCCTTGCGGGTGGGTGGTGAGGCACCTGAGAGGCAGCCGGCCACATCAGTGTGATCTGCAAGTCTGCTGCCCCACTGAAAAAGAGATCTAGAAGTCCTGGAGGATTGAATTAAATGTCTTTGCGCTCACAGAGTGGCTTTGAAGTGCTCTGACCTCACTCGAGGGCTCTGACCTCTGCTCTGATGATTACAAGGGTTTTGACATGAGTCTCTGAGACCGGGTGACCCAGAGTATTGGTGGCTGGTGACTGTAAGACGTCCATTGGGACTTAAGGCTTACTCTGGCACTGAGGCAGGGCAAGGCAGAGACCAGAGTGCGGGGCTTTGGGCTCAAGGAGGGCAAGATGACC